>NW_022437098.1:2486721-2515961 GCF_009761245.1 Sapajus apella | reverse complement strand
CAGCCTGTGTCCTCCCACTGCACAGAGCCCCCACAAGCCTGTGCCCTCCCACTGCACAGAGTCCCCACCAGCCTGTGCCCTCCCACTGCACAGAGCCCCCAAAGAGCTGGAGCCCGACTCTGGGCTGCATCAGGGACAGATGAAGTCCTGGATCCTCAACACAGGCCTAGGGAGTCGAGCCCACCTACCCTCCAAGGGGATGGGGAGAGACAGGGAAGCCCCGCCATGGGAACCCGGACCCCCTGCAGCCCACTGCCTGTCCCCTCACCCTGCCGTCATGGGTCAGCAGGATCGAGTCACTCTTGATGTCCCGGTGGATGACGTCCTGCTTGTGGAGCACCAACAGGGCCTGCAGCACTGCCAGGCACACGGCCGAGATCTGCTCCTCGTTCATCCTGTGGGTGGGGGCAAGCAGGCAGTGGACAGTCCCCCAGGGGCTGAGAGGAATGAAGCCCTGCCTTGGGCTGGGAGGAACCTGAGACAGCTTGACCCCACTCTGGAGCTAGAGGAATGGAAGACACGACCCCATGCCTGGGGGGGTCGAGGGGGACGCAGCACAGCTGGTTTGGAGATGTGGCCCCACCCCAAGCGGTCTGGAGGGGACCTGGTCATGTCACAGGAGGAGTCTGAGGCCCCTGCAGTACCTGGTGTGGTGACAATGTCGGTGAGGGCGCCTCCTTCCAGGAACTCCGTGACCACCCAGAGCTCGTCCCCCACCAGGTAGCTGTTGTACATCTCCACCACGTTCTCATGCTGACAGTCCCACATGATCACCGCCAGTGTGGGGGCCGGGTCAGCGGTGGAGGGGGCGGGAGGGGGGCAGAGGGGAGCGGGGGGGCTGCCCAGGCCCGCCTCAGACCCAGCCACTGCCGCCCCCTGGGCCCCCTTGCAGTAGTTCTACATCGAGCTTGTGCTCATGGGGCCACCTGGACTGCCCTCCCCTGCTAGTGCCACAGCCACATGGGCCTCAGAGGCAGCCTAAAGCCCACACCTCCCTTCTGGGTGCACTCCCCTGGGACAACGCCCATCTCAGGTCAGTCCTGGGCTGGTGCTGGGGGGAGGTGGGAAGAGCATTCGAGCTCAGGGCTGAGACCCTGGACAAGCAGGTATTGGGCAAGGATGAGAGAAGAGGCGTGCGCGTGGGGGCGGATGAGGAACCCAGGTGGGGAGCTTCTGGTGCAGCCGGGTGCTGTGATGCATGGCGGGTCGAGAGGGGCTTCATACACCCGGCAAAGGGGGGCAGGCTTCCTCTTGTCAGGGTACTGCGGGGCACTGCCAGGGTAAGGTGGGACGGGGATGGGGTGGGCCTGAACGTGAGAAACTTCCTCTTGGTGGCTGTGTGGGCTGTGCTGAGCACGCCCGAGTGAAGGCTGGGGCGGGGCCTGGAGTGAGAGACAATGGCCTGGGGCTGACAGGCTGGGGTGGGGCACGGGAACCCAGGAGGGGCAGGTCTGGAGGACACTGTACCCTGGAGCCCAGGTGGGCCTCAGTGGATGTGAGGGGCCTAGAAGACACTGGGTGGGGAGTCAGTGGGCCGAGGAGCCCTGGGTCAGGGGCTCAGGGACAGAGACGTGGGTGAGGACAGAGGCAGGGACCTACCTGGGGTGGAGGAGATGGCCTGGGGGTGAGGAGCAGTGAGGGGAGGAGGGGGGCCTGGCCCAGCACAGAGGAGTGCAGGGAGAGGAGGGAGGGCAGGGAGAGGAGGGAGAGGAGGGAGGGCAGGGAGGGAGGACGGCAGGGAGAGGAGGGAGAGGAGGGAGGGCAGGGAGGGAGGACGGCAGGGAGAGGAGGGAGGGCAGGGTGGAAGGACGGCAGGGAGAGGAGGACAGCAGGGCAGCAGCTTCCGCACCTTGGTGAAGAGCAGCTCACGCCTCTGCTGCTTGTGCAGGTCCATCTTCTTGACTGCTACCAGCTTACCTGCGCTGCACATGGTGGCGATGCACACGATGCCCGTGGAGCCCTGGCCAATCTTGATGCAGTTGTCCAGGTAGGATCAGGGGTCACCTGGGTCCACCACCAGTTGCAGGGCAGCCTGGAACTGCTCATGGGATACGCGCTGTGGCTCCTGCTGTGTCGAGCGGGGGCCAGGGGGCCCGGGAACAGCAGGGGGTTGGGGGCGGCAGGGGCTCGGGCTGGAGGGGCCAGCTGGGGCTCTGAGGCATGGGGGTCCAGTACTCCACGGCTGGGGGTGCCTTGGGCTCAGGTGGGAGGCCGGGAGGAGGAGGAGGACTAGGGGACGGTCAGGCCACCCACTGATGGCCCATTAGGGGCCACGTCGTGAGGCTGCCCATGAAACAGGAGAGAGAGGTAACTGTCAGTGAAGGGTGTCTGGGGCCAGCTCTGCTCCCTAAGCAGGGGAGAGGCCCAGCGATGGGACAGACACATGGGTGGTCAGGATGAGATGCAAGGTGGGTGGGGCAAGGCTGGAAGGTGGGGACGGGAGAGCAACAGGCAGGGGACCTCGGGGCCCTGGGGTGGGGGATGGGTTACCTGGGCACCCCAGGATGGGTGGTCGGTGTCAGCCCTCGGGTAGGTGTTAAAGGGCTGGCCAGCTGCCAGTTTAACCCCACTGGCCAGACCAGAAGGCTGAGGGGTGCCGATGTCAGGCCCAGAGAGGGGGCGTTTGTCCCGGGAGGACTCCTAGGGGCCCCCTGAGCCCTCCCTGTAAGACTTGGGCCTCTTTTCTGGCCCCGCCCATCCCCTGTCACCACTGCTGCCACCTGTCTAGCTGTGACCAGCAATCCAGCCTCGACTGCCTGCCTTCCCGGGACCACTCTGGCCATGGTGACCGGCTCCTCTGGTATCCCATTTTCCTGGCGGGCACAGGCGGGCAGCGATGGGCTGTCTCTCCGAAGGGAGTTGGAGCGTGTCACCGACATGTTCTCAAACTTGCCCAGCAGCAGCGTGAGGGCTCCATCCGTGGCACCTTTGCTGCCCCGCACGATGGTCTGGGGTCCCGGGCAGTGGTGGGTGGGGGCCCAGCAAGGAGTGGGGCACACAGGACAGGCATCCAACACGCAGGGACAGGACGGCACGACACACACAGAGACAAGACAGAGACGCAATGAGGAGATGCCATGGAGTGATGATGGCATGGACGGTGGCCCCTCCCCCGCTGGGATGTAGCTGCAGGGTCAGAGGAGTGATGGCCACGGCTAGGCTGCTGCCTCCCTGGGCTGGGTGGGACCCCGGAGAGGCACCCCTTGTTTTTTTCCTGTTCCCCAGATGGGCAGCACAGTCCTGCCCTGTGGGGTGGAGGGGAGGGAGGGCAGAAGCTGACCCACCCCATAATCAGGCCAAGGGCTACAAATTACAGGATGCTGGGGCCAGGCCTGGGCTGGCACTTCCTCCCCTGTGGGCACCAGTGTTCATGAGCCCCAAAACCACACTCTCTGCTCCCATGAAGGACAAGGGGTGGAAGACAGGGAGAGTCACAAAGGCCTGGCCCCAAAGTAGAGGGCAAAGGGGTTCCAGGAGCCAGGTCCCAAATACAAACCCATGTGGGAACCAGGCAGGGCATCCAGGGCATCCCGAGTCCCCCCATCCCCACCCTCCATGGTCTGAGTTGTGTCATACACGGCCCCTCTGCCCCCTGCTCCATTTCCAGGCACACAAGTGTCCTCGCTGCCCCGCTGCCCTGTGGCTCTCTCCCTCCACTCTTTCAGATCTTTGCTCAAGCTTCAGCTGGCCGCCTGTCATCTAAAATGCCAGCCCCTGCCCTGCCTGACAGCGGCCGACATGGAGCACGCAGGCATCTGTCTGCTCCTGGCTCTGCCCTGTGCATGCTCCTGGGGGCAGGGATTGATTTTTCCTGTCTGCTTTGGGTCCCACTATATCTCAGCACCCAGATCAGTATCTGGCTCACAGCAGGGGCTCAGTGAACTTTTGCTAAACCACGGATTGATGAGGTGGTTGTGCAGGGGCCACAGTGAGCTGAGAACATGGGCCCTGTCCGGGGCTGCCAGGCATCTGCAGCTGGAGGCCTGCCTCTAATGCGCAGGAAACACTGATCCCACAAAACCCGTGGCCTGCTGCTGCCCCATCTCTCTTGGCCATGGCTGTCTGCCTGAAGCCAGGCCTTGCCCAGGGGCCCCAGGAAAGCAAAGTGGACACAAGGCCAGACTTTGCTGTTAGAACAGGGGGTTGAGGCCAGGTATGATGGCTCACCCCTATAATCCCTACACCTCGGGGGGGGCTGAGGTGAGAGGATCACCTGAGGTCAGAGTTCGAGACCATCCTGGCCAACATGGTGAAACGCCATCTCTACTAAAAATACAAAAATTAGCTGGGCATGGTGGTGGGTGCCTGTAATCCCAGCACTTCGGGAGGCCGAGGCAGGAGGATCACCTGAGGTCAGGAGTTCGAGACCAGCCTGGCCAACATGATGAAACCCCATCTCTACTAAAAATACAAAAATTAGCTGGCCATGGTGGTAGGCCCCTGTAATCCCTTGGGAGCTACTCCGGGGGCTGAGGCAAGAAGGAGGCTGAGGCAGGAAGGAGGCTGAGGCAGGAGAATTGCTTGAACCCAGGAGGTGAAGGTTGCAGTGAGCTGAGATCGCAGTGCCACTGCACTCCAGCCTGGAAGACAGAGCGGAACTCTGTCTCAAAATAAAACGGAACAAAACAAAAACCAGGGGGTGGAGAGGGCCCTGGGAGACCTGGGGCCCGGCCAAGGGCAGCAAACACAAGCGCCCACAGGGCCCCAGGTCAGTGCTGGCCACAAGGCACTGTGTGTGAATTCAGGTGCCCTATTTCCTGGTGGGACAGTCACAGCCAGGCCTCACATCTGGCAAGCCAGGCAGGGGCTGGAATTTTGGAAACACATGCCGGTGGCCACAGAGCCAGGCAGGGCGTGGAGCAGAGGGGGTCGGGCGTGGAGCAGAGGGGGTCGGGTGTGGCCTATGGCCCACAAGAGCCAGGGCCATACCTTCGGAGGCTGCTGCCACTCAGCTCCAGCTGGTCTGTTACCAGAAGCCAACAGCTTTGAAAGTGAAGTCTGTCACTTTTTAAGTGGTGGCAAAGAAGTCAAGGCATTCAAAAGCACCCTGCGTGGGCCACAGGGACCCTTCCATGGGCCGTCACATTAAGGCTGCACTTGTATCTATGGCCAACTTGCGGGTCTTGGTCCTCCTCCCTGCCAGGCTGGGCTGGGCACCGGGAGAGGTGAGTCCAGGCACACCCATCTCCACCCGCTGGAAACAAACCTGGCGAGCTCCCCCTGGCCTGCGACCCTTCCCAGTCCCCACTGACCACGGGAGAGAGTCCAGGCTCTGAGGCTGGCTTCCCGAGGCCCAGCACAGGCTCCCGCCAGGCCAGCCTCATGCCAGGCCACACCCAGATACCGGCTCTGCAACTCTTATAATTTCACATGGAGGCAGGAGAGGGGTTAAGAGCATGGGGCTTGGAAACAGATGTTGGTTCAAATCCCAACCTTGCCATTTTGCTCTAGATGGCAGGAAAAAAAACCCAAAACCAAAAAGCCCACAGTATTCCACAGCGGTGATTTCCTCCAAGAAAGCCTGGCTTCCCCGAATCTGCTGCCATCCCTCCTCCTCCTCTTCAGCCACGGTGTCCACTCCTCCCAGAAGCTTGCCTGGACCCATGGTCTGGGTCAGGTGCCTCCTCCGGGCTCCCCCATCCAAGCCCTGACCACTGGGGACTGTTACCCTCTGGGAACGGGTCTGTCCCTCACTGCCAGGAGCTCTTGAAAGGCTCAAGGGTGGGATGGGTGTGGTCTGGGGACAGGAGGATAGTGCCCAGGGCATGAGGCTCAGGTTGGAGGCTCATGTGGGGGCTGTCAGATGGGTCATGGAAGCCTCAGGTTGGGATGGCATGGGTTCTCAGAACTTGGAGCCAGTGGGTGGAGGGTGGGTGAAGGGCCAACCTTGGACCCAGGATTAGGGTGGAAGTTGGGGTTGTGTCTCTGTTTCCATGTAAGTGAGAAGGTGTTGGTTACAGGGTCAAGTGTGGGGTGAGGGCCAGGCCACTCTGGGGGTGGGTGTGGGCTGGGGGAGGTGGTGGTGGGTGCCGCATACTTTGGGGGCCCTGGGCTGGATGGAGGTGATGCAGGCAGGGTCGACGAGGGGCTTGGGCCGGCGAGCCGACTCCTCCATCAGGCTCCGCCACTGGCCGGGCAGCCCGGTGAGCTTCTGCTCGTGCTGGTCGAAGCCCATGTGCATGCGGTGCTCAAAGTTGGATGGTGCAGAGATCTCTACCACTTCTTCCTCTTCCCAGACATGGTGCCGAGGTCTCAGTGCGGCCTGCGCAAGGGAATCATGGTGGCTGAGTGGCAGCAGTGAGCCTGCCCTCGTCTTCCTCCTCTGCCCCTAAGCTGTCCCTTCCACTCTCATCTTCCACCGGGACCCACAGGAGTCAGCAGCCCCCTTCAGGTCTCCCTGCTCACCCCCTACCCCATCTGCACAGCACACGCAGCCAGAGGGCACCTGTGAGCACCCGAGGGCCACGTCCCTCTGCTCAGAACCTTCCTGCCTGTCTCTTATGGGCCCACAAGGCCCCGTCGCCTCTCTGTTCTCATCCCCTGGAGACCTCAGGGCCTTTGCAGGGGCTGGTCCCTCTGCCTGGAGCTCACTTCCCAGTGTCCGCACAGGGCTGCTCCTCCCCTCCTTCAGTTCTCAGAGCAGCAAGGACTCCTTTCCTGACCTCCTTTCCCCAAGTTCGATACCAGCCTGGCCAGCATGGTGAAACCCCATCTCTACTAAAAATATAAAAATTAGCGGGGCATGATGGCGTGCACCTGTAATCCCAGCTATTTGGGAGGCTGAAGCAGGGGAATTGCTTGAACCCGGGAGGCGGAGGTTGCAGTGAGCTGAGATCAAGCCACTGCACATTCCAGCCTGGGAAAAAGAGTGAGACTCCATCTCAAAACAAAACAAAACAAAACACCGCAAAGGGGCCGAGGGGAGACATGCTGGTGGAGGCGTCCCACAGAGAGCCGGGAGAAAGACGGGAAGGGGAGCCAGGTGGCCAGAGTTCCATTCTCCACCACGTGCTGCCGTGACCGTGGGCAAGTGACCACCTCTCTGTGCTGTGGATGAACCCCCACAGGGCTGCTGTGAGGGGTAGTGGGTGACTGGGAGCAAAGGGCTCGGGGCAAGGCTGGACATATGCGGGGGGCCTGTCTGTGGGGGCCACTGTGGTGGCTGGGGCGGTCCCCGCAGTGCCTGTGGGAGGAGGGGCCCAGGTCCTGCTCTCCTGGAAGGCCCCATTCCAGCTGTTCCACGCCTGGGCCCTGGAGTTGCACATACCTGGTTTGATGCTGGTGGGACAGAAGTGCCCTCAGGCAGGTGACCTCTCCTCTGGGGGCGTCGGGTTACTCATCTGTAAAATGAGAAGAATGCATCCGTTCACTCACTCGTTCATTCATTCAGTAATCACTCAGCAATGGGCCTCCTCTGCGGCCACTGCAGTGACCCAGACAGCCTTTGACCTCATGGGAAGTTCACGTGGTGCACAGACCTGTCCCCACGCAGCAGCAGCCCAGAGTGGTCAGGGCTGAGTGGTGGGAGCATGGGACCCTGGAGGGATGTCAGGGTGGGCAGCAGGGAGGCTTCCTGGATGAGGGGAAGCGTGGAGACCAATGGACGAGGGGATACGCAGATGGAGTTTCTGTCTTGTTCCCAGCTGGCTCACCCGCACCGGGCATGGCACCCAGCCCAGAGAGTCCTATGGCCCTAGTGAGAGGACCGAGGACGCGCAGACCCACATGACCCCTCCACACCTGCTCCTCCTCCCGACTCAGGCTGCTTTACTGGGAGTGGCTGGGAAGGTGAGGCCCTGAGGTAGGACCATCGATGGGAGCCAGCCAGGGGAACTGGTTTGGCAGCAGGAGCCCCATGCGAGGCGGCTGGGGACCTGGCAGACAACCTGTCTCAACTGGTCCCAAGAGGCCAGTGAGTGGTCAGAGCCAGGCCTGGCCAGGGCCCCCGGGGTTGGCCCAGTTTCCCTGCTTGCCCTGGGGCCTGGGATGGTGGGCAGGCAGGGGGGAGGGGCTCCTTTGTCTCTGCCCAGCCCCTTCTCTGAGCCCAATGCCAGTGCCCTGAGTGGTGCCCACCCCTCCCTCACAGCCTTCTAGCCCTGCCCACCCCCTGGTGGCCCTAACCTATTCTCTAACAGTTTTCCAGGCCCAGCTCCTAGGGTCATCCACACACCCCAACCGTCCCCATCTCCCCACTCTGCCTGCTGTCACTCCAGATCTGTGTCCTATGTCCTCCGGCCTCTCTGTCCTCCAAGAGGTCCCTCCACCCCCTTTGGCCCCATGCCCTTCATCATGAACTTGTGGCCCTGCCCATCCTGCTCCCTCCCCACTTTGGGGCACTAGGCACTTCCCACAGCCACAGGAACAGGATCAGCCATGTGACCCATCGATAAGCCCAGAGGGTGGAGAGTGGGGCAGATCCTGAGGTGCGGGATGCCTGGGACAGGCAGGAGCAGCCTGGAGGGTGGGCAGCCGACCCAACTAGCAGCACAGGGGCTGGGGATGTCCTCTGAAGCCTGTGCTCCTGCCCTCCCACCCATAAATCCCCAAGGGAAGGGGGCAAGAGTCACGCCTCCGGATGTTTGCCTGGGGCCACCCCTTCCCTCTGGGCACTGCACAGAGGGCAGGACAAACAGAGGAACTGACCATGTTTATAATGACCCGGCAGGGGCCCCACCCCGGCCCCTCCTGGGCAGCTCCAAGCACTGCTAGCTCCCCCAGCAGGGGCTCCCTTCCCACCATAAACTCCTGACTTCATAGGGGCCCACAGAGGCAGTGCTGGGCCTGGGAGGAGGGAGAAGAGCGGAGCAGAAAGGCTGGGCCTGCCCAGGTGGCAGGGAGGGAAGGGTAGGAGCTGGGCTTCCAGGCCAGCTCCAAGCTTGGCAGTCAGGCCACCCAGGGCTCCAAACCTCAGCAGGACTCCTATGCCCTTCCCTGTGTGACCTCATTTTCTGTGTCTGTGAAATGGGGATCTAACCCAATCTGGGACCTCAATGTGTGGCCCTGTGTGAGCAACTCAGCCATGCTGTGCCTCAGTTTCCTCCTCTGTTCAAAGATGGTGATGACAGTAGCTGCTTCCTGGTGTTTTTTAAGGAATTAGGGAGAACACAGGGCATGGAAGGCCTGGGCCAGAGACTGTGGCTGGGATCGGAGCCAAGGCAAAGCACACACAGCAAGTGCTCAGGAAGTGTGGTCACCATTCCAATAGCAGCCAGCACTTACTGAGCACCTACTGTGTACCAGCCCTCTTCTGGGCACTTTACCTGGAGTCCCACATCTGACCCTGGAGGGGGGGGTCATTATGAGCCCCGGATTACAGACATGGAAAGCAAGGCACAGAGAGGGGCTTCATTAACCCAGGTGACCCAGCTAGAGTGACAGGGTGCACAACCAGACTCCAGGCCTGTCTGCAGAGATGCGCGGGTCCCAGCCCAGCTGTGCGTCTCATCCTGTTCCATCCTCACAAGAATCCTCATCCCAATTCACAAGTGGGGAAACCGAGGTCCAGAGAGTGCATCTTTTTCAGAAATAAGGAAAGTAAAATTTAGCTTCGAATAATAATTTTTAAATTTTTTTTCACTCTGGGAATAGTCAAATCCTTTCTCCTGTAACTTGGGGTAGTGATGTAATCAAAATGGCTTGTCTTGCCCTTGACAACTCCTCATCACCCACCATCTCCCTGTTTGTCTACTCTACCTTCATTTTCCCAGAGCAACAGGATAAAAACATGCCCATGAAGCCACCTCTCACTGTCTCCTACTATGAAGCATTTCCCTGAAACCAGAGTCAAACCAAGAGGGAAGCACAGAGACCCAACTCCCGGGCTCACTGGATGGTGTCACCATGGTTTTTGTCCAGGCCCTCTCAAGGGAATACTTACCAAACCACCTGGCTCCATATTTCTTGTAGATGATTTAAAGTACCTACATGTCCTAAGACTAAGATGCACCAGCACCCAGAACAGTTTATCTGAAGTGAAAACTGTTCTCAGATCTATAAGAAAAGCAGTAGCCTCATCAGGATTGAATCAATCTTACCAGGTTTTTCCACGAAGGAGTCAGGCTCTTACTTGCCCAAAAGGCTGGTAGAAGTCAAGGAGACTTTTGGTGGCCTTACAAAGGTCTCATTTCATCACTTCATCTTGCAAAAGGGACATTTCACTAGTTGCACAGATTTCAAACAGGGACACGGGAAACATGACATCACAAAAGGTGCAGAATAAGTCCCCAGAAACTTACACCAAATAAGTGGAAATTTATGAATTCCCTGGGGAAAAACAAAACTCAAAATAATGTTTTTTTTTTTTTTTTGACAAAGTTTCACTCTTGTTGCCTAGGCTGGCGTGCAGTGGCACGATCTCGGCTCACCTCAACCTCTGCCCCCCGGGTTCAGGCAATTCTCCTGCCTCAGCCTCCCAAGTAGCTGGGATTACAGGCACGCGCTACCATGCCCAACTAATTTTTGGTATTTTTAGTAGAAATGGGGTATCTCCATGTTGGTCAGGTTAGTCTCAAACTCCTGACCTCAGTTGATCCACCCACCTCGGCCTCCCAATGTGCTGGGATTACAGGTGTGAGCCACCACACCCAATCTCAAAATAATGATCTTGAGGCAACTTAGCAAGATGCAAGAAAATATACACAGGAAAATCAATGAAGTAAGAAACACAATCTAAGACCTGATTGAGAAATTTAAAAAAGCGATAGCTATCGTAAAAAGAACCAAACAGAAACCTTGGAACTGAAAAATTCAGTGAATGCAAGCAAAAAACTAAATTTCTGAACTTGAGTACAAGTCTTTTGAAATAATGAAGTCTAAGAAAAAAAAAGAAAAAAGAATTAAAAAAAATAAGAAAGACTATGGGGGCCAGCCGCAGTGGCTCAAGTCTGTAATCCCAGCACTTTGGGAGGCCGAGGCGGGTGGATCATGAGGTCAAGAGATCGAGACCATCCTGGTCAACATGGTGAAACCCCGTCTCTACTAAAAATACAAAAAATCAGCTGGGCATGGTGGCGCATGCCTGTAGTCCCAGCTACTTGGGAGGCTGAGGCAGGAGAATTGCCTGAACCCGGGAGGCGGAGGTTGCAGTGAGCCGAGATCGCGCCATTGCACTCCAGCCTGGGTAACAAGAGTGAAACTCCGTCTCAAAACAAAAAAAAAAAAAGAAAGACTATGGGACCCGTGCAACAGCATTAAGAGAACATGGTTTGGCATTATAGGAGTTACAAAGGGAGAAGAGTTGGGAAAAGACACAGAAAGCTTATTTAACTAAAAGATAGCCGAAAAATGTCTAATTCTTGGAAAAGATGTGAAGATATCGATTCGTGAAGTTTAAAGTTTCCCATACAAATTCAACCCAAACAGTTTCTTTCTGAGGCATATTAGAATGGATTCATCAAAAGACAAACAGAGAACTCTGAAAGAAGCCAGAGAAAAGTGTCAAGTCACCTATAAGGGAATCTCCATCAGATTCTGAACAGATTTCTTGGTAGAAACCTTGCAGGCTGGGTGATATTGGAATAATGTATTCAAATTGCTGAGGGAAAAAATTCTGCCAATCAAGATTATACACAGCAAAGCTATTCATCAGAAATAATTATTATTTCCCAGACAAGGACTGGCTGAGGGAATTCATCACCCCCATATCAGCCTTCTAAGAAAAGTGTAAAGGAGCTCTTTAATCAGAACCAAAAGGACAGTAACTACTAACATGAACACACAGGAAACTACAAACCTTACTGACAGAGGTAAACTCATAGTTAAATTGAGAATACTTCATTACTGCAATGGAAAAACACTATTAAAGGTAAAAATCAAAATAATCAACACTAACTTTATTTAAAATTCATTTTTAAGGAAGACCCAATATAAAAAGATCCAAATTAAGGCAATAAAAGTATAAATTATGTATGTGTGTGTGGGGGGAGAAGTCTAATGTGTATGAGACCAAAGTTAACACAGGAATTGCATTGAATCTGTAGATTGCTTTGGGTAGAATGAACATTTTAGTAATATTGATTTTTCTGTTATATGATCATAGCATATCTTTTCATTTGTTCGTGTCCTCTTCAACGTCTTTCGTCAGTTTTTTACAGCTTTCATTGTAGAGATCTTTCACTTATTTGGTTAATTTCTGGCTATTTAATTTTATTTGTGGTTATTTTAAATGGTTTTATTAAGCTCTATTTCTTGACTTGTGTGGAATTCAAGGGTGTTCATCTCATGGGAATTCACTAAGCTTTACCTGTTGATGTGCTTTTTTTCCCATCTCTGCTTTGTTTTATCGTAAAAAAGTTTGGAAGATACCACATGTTCTCACAATGAGAACACACAGACACAGGGAGGGGAACATCACACACGGGGGCCTGGAGGGTGGGGGGCTAAGGGAGGAATAGCAGGGGGTTGGGGAACAGGGTAGGGATACCATTAAGAGAAATGCCTAATGTAGGTGATGGGGCAATGAATGCAGCAAACCACCAGCATGGCACGTGTATACCTATGTAACAAATCTGCAAGCTCTGCACATGTACCCCAGAACTCAAAGTCTAATAAAGAAATTTTTTTTTTAAGTTTGGAATTTTTTTAAAAAGCTACCAGGTGGTGACTGGGGACTCTACTGAAGACAACATGGAGTGAGAGACAGATGGTGGAGGGTGCAGGAGAGGGAAAAAAATGAGAAAGAGGGGACAGGAAGAAGAGACGTTCAGGTCACCCTGGCTGAAGATAGAGCAGAGCAGGACAGTGGCAGCAAGGGAGCACTGATGGTCAAGGGCGGTTCTGAAAGAGGGAATGATGGAACCGCTTAGGGAAGGTGGGGGAAACGTGTGGCTGCTGGACCGTCTAGGAAGGTAGCAACCCCTCCCCTGCTGATACTCAGCCTGAAGCAAGGCAAGTAAGGATGAGCTGTGAGTGCACTGCACATACTAGTGTCATAAGCTCGGTAGAAGTCAGAGAATGGGAATGATTTCAATAGCTTGTAAACACTGGTAGTCCTTGCCAGAGCAATCAGGCAAATAAGGTAAAGTTATCCAAATTGGAAAGAGGAAATCGAATTCCCCCTGTTTGCTGCTGATATGACCTTCATATGATATAATCTCTCTTGAAAACCTTGACGTTTCCACCAAAAACTCTTACAATTGTTAAATGAATCTAGTTAAGTTTCAGGTCACAAAATTAATGTACAGAAATAAGTGTCACTTCGAAAAACAAACGACAATCTAGCCAAGGACCAAATCAAAAAAGCAATCCTATTTACAATAACTACAAAAAATAAAATGCCTAGAAATATATTTAACCATGGAGGTGAAAAATCTCTACAGGGAAAACTGTAAAACACTGATGAAATATATCCTAGATGACACAAACAAATGCAAAAGCATTCTGCGCTCACAGATGGGAAGAACTAATATCATTAAATGACCAGATTGCCCAAAGCAATCTGCAGGTTCAATACAATCCCTGTCAAAATACCAACATCATTTTTCACAGAATTAGAAAACAAAATTCTAAATTTCATACGGAACCATAAAACAATCAGAATAGGCAAAGCAATCCTAAGCAAAAAGAACAAAGCCAGAGGTGTCATATTGCCTGGCATAAAGCTATACTACAAGGCTATAGTAACCAAAACAACATGGAACTGGTATAAAAATAGACACATAAATCAGTGAACAGAATAGAGAACCCAGAAATAAAGCCACATATCTACAGCCAACTGATCTTTGACAAAGTCAATAACAATATATGCTGGAAAAAGAACAGCCTTTTCAATAAACAGTGCTGGAAAAATTGAATATCCATATGCAGAAGAATGAAACTGGACCCTATCTCTCACCATATACAAAAATCACAAGATGGATTAAAGATTTAAGTGTTAGATATGAAACTATAAAAATACTGAAAGAAAATCTAGAGAAAACTCTTCTAGACATTGATCTAGACAAAGAATTCATGAGTAACACTTTACAAGCACAGACAAAAAAAACAGACAAATTAGATTTAATTAAACTAAAAAGCTTCTGCACAGAAAAAGAAATATTGACTAGAGTGAACAGACGATCTGTAAAATGAGAGAAAATATTTGCAAACTGTATATTCAACAGAGGACAAATATCCAGAATTTACAATGAATGCAACAAAACATTCCAAATAATGCCATTAAAAAGTGGGCTAAGGACATGAATAGAAATTTTTCAAGAGAAAACAAACGGCCAAGCATATGAAAAAAATTCAACATCACTAATCATCAAAGCGGGAGAGCGAGGCGGTGTTCGCAGGAGCCTGAGGAGGGCCGGGGGGACCACGGACGCAGCCGTCCCGGGGGAAGGCAGAGGGGCCCGCGGCTCACGGAGGGACTCCGCAGAGGAGCCCCGGCTCGCACTGCGGGAGGCTGCGGACCTCTTCAATGGTGGCTTGGCTGGGTCTTTCGTAAGGCAACACGTAGGAAAAAATGTTTCTTCGTCTGGAAAATGCATATAAATGCTCTATTAGGGAGTAACTGGACCCGGGATCCTGTGCCCAGACACGGCTGGGCAGGGCTTGACAAACCAACCAAGGGATGTGGCGCGGTCACGTCTCTAAGGACGGTGTCCTCGGTAAGACCTCCTGTCTGCAGGGTCTCCCCGGCCCTGCGGGACCCTCCCCTGACGGTCCTGCGGCCCAGGAAGACCTGGGTCCCTGGGGGGAAGGCCTGGCAAGTCACGGCGGGCAGGGTGATGTGAGTATGGTATGTGGGTTTGCGGTGGGTGCCCAGGTGCACTAAAAAGGGTCCCCTCCTGCCCCCCACCACAGCACAGCATTTAGTTCAGTTCAGGCCCTGAACTAGTTTTTCAGTTTTTTGAGGGGATTTCCTTTGGCCAAGAGGCAGGTCCATTCGGTCGGCTTGAAGGCTTAGTATTTTTTTTTTTTTGTCAAGGTATGCCAGAGGCAGTATTGATGGCCAAGCTTTTACTTTATTCCCGCATCCAGGCTGTGGCTGCCTGCCCCAGGTCCATAACGTCTTTTGGTGGGACCCCTGTGGCCCAGGGACTTAGAATCAAAAGACTGAAAGCCAATTAAATGTTCCAGGCTACTTGGGAATGAAAGTGGGCAGGCACTCATTAACTTTAAAACTCCTTTTAAGCAACGTAAGAGCCAAAAACCAAAAGTCAAAAGGCAAGGTTACAAAATTGACTTATCTACAAATCTATACATTAAGCTACTGTGAGCTTGGTTTGTAGGACTCAGCTGTACAAAACAAGCATGTTGTTCAGCTGTTGAGCCATCTGTGTACTTGTCCTGAATTCGGAGGCTCTGAATTAATTTAATTCCTCAAGACCGGCCCTTGAAATCTCACATGCCCACTTCTTCCATGATAGTCCTTAGGCCTGAAGGGTTTGAATAGTTTAAATTCTGGAAGTAAAGGCCAGGCACGGTGGCTCACACCCGTAATCCTAGCACTTTGGGAGGCTGAGATGGGCAGATCAGGAGGTCAGGAGATCGAGATTACCCTGGCTAACACAGTGAAACCCCAGCTCTACTAAATACAAAATACAAAAAATTAGCTGGGCATGGTGGCATGTGTCCCAGATACTCAGGAGGTGGAGGCAGGAGAATTGCTTGAACGTGGGAGGTTCAAAAATAAAAATGATCAATAAACACATAAAAAATTTACCTCACTTATGAAAATAGAAATTAAAAGAAATGTCATTTTTTTCCCACCAATCAAATAAAGAAGTTGAAAAGACAATACTATCTTGTGTTTGTCAGGATACATTAAAAAGAACCCTCTTATCACTGATGGTAAAGGTATAAATTGATGCAACCTTTCTGAAGGACAATTTTTCAATATGTATCAAAAGATATTTTACCCAATAATTTAAATTATTTGGAATTTCTGTTGGGAAAGCCATCAGAGCATCATGTATTTATGACCTAGATTGTTAATCTCAGGTTGTTTTGTTTTTCAAAAAGTTAGGAGCCATCAAAAGGATAGGAAGGGAATGTTATAAACAACTCTACACACATAAATTTGACAACTCAGATGAAATGGACCAGCTTCTCAAAAAGCGCAGCACTCAGACTCACCCAATAGCAAATAGATAATTTGAAAGGCTAGTTTCAAGGCTCAACTATTAGAAAACAGAATTCAAATGAGACGTCTCCAGGCCCAGATGTTTCACTAGAAAATTATACTAAATGTTCAAAGTTTATTCAATCTCTTCCAGGAAAAAAGAAGAGAAAGGAACACTTTCTAATTCATTTTATAAAGCCATTATTACCCTGATGCAAAAACCAAACAGTGATAGTAAAACTGACCCAGTAATATCATAGACTGTTCTTTTGGATAAACATAGAAAATGACCTTTTTGTTCTTAAAACTTGAAGCTTACATTTGTTTTATCTAAGTTCCTTTCTCAGAAAAGGACATTCAGACCTCTCAAAAAGAGTATTAGAGAACTGAAACTCACCAGATCACCACATCCTGACAATGAGAAACCTGAAGCCCTCACTCCTCATGACTGTTTCCTTGCCCCTTTCTAGTTCCTATATTCTTACACATTGTCACATTTCTTCTCTGTTATATAAACCCCTAGTTTTAGTCTGTCCGGGAGATGGATTTGAAACTGAGCTCCCATCTTCTTGGCTGCAGCACCCGATTAAAGCCTTCTTTCTTTGCAATATTTGCTGTCTCATTGATCACCTTTTTGTCTCATAAGCAGCAAGACCTAGACCAAACCCCTGGTGTTTGGGTGAC
This sequence comes from Sapajus apella, assembly GCF_009761245.1. Lineage (NCBI taxonomy): Eukaryota > Metazoa > Chordata > Mammalia > Primates > Cebidae > Sapajus > Sapajus apella. The sequence goes on along the minus strand of NW_022437098.1, from coordinate 2,499,229 downwards.
ACTAGTTAAAAAAAAGTCAATCAATGCAAAATCCCTTAACAAAATATTGGCAAATAGAATTCAACAACGCATAAAACAAACTATACACCATGACTGAGTGGGGTTTATTCTGATAATGGAAGGCTGGTCCAGTATTCAAAATCAGTCAGTGTAATTCACCATATCAACAGGCTAAAGAAGAAAAATCATATAATTATATCAATTGATGAAGAAAAATCACTTGAACAAATTCAAAACTCACTCATGACTTAAAAAAGAAAATCGCCGAGGTGGGAGGACCACTTGAGGCCAGAAGTTTGAGACCAGCCTGGGCAACATAACATGACACCATCACAAACGAACAAACAAACAAAAAAACCAAATTAGAGAGGTGGATGGTGGTACATGTCTGTGGTCCCAGCTACTTGGGAGGCTGAGATGGGAGGATTGCTCGAGCCTAGGAGTTGGAGGGTGCAGTGAGCCATGTTCACAACACTGCATTCCAGGCTGAGCAGCAGAGTAAAACCCTGTCTCTGAAAAAAAGAAAGTCTTAGCAAACAAGAAATAGAGGAGGAGCTCCCCTCAACTCTACCAGGTACATCTACAAACATCTATGGCTAGCATTATATTTAGTGGTGAAAGGCTGAACGCTTACCCTCTAAGATCAGGAGCATGGCAAGGATGTCCTCCCTCACACTTTTACTCAACATATGTAGTCCCAGAAGTTGTAGTCAGCACGATAAAGCAAGAAAAATAATGAAAAGGAAACGGATTGGAAAGCAGTTAATAACATTGTCCTTCTTTGCAGATAGGGTGATAATCTATGTAGGAAATCCCAAGGGCCTCACAAACAAAAACCCAAAACACTCCCTAGAACGAGTGAGTTCAGCAAGGTCACAGGATACAAGACCAAAATACACAACCAACTGGATTTCTATATATTAGCAATAAACTCATTCATAATAATAATTAAATTTTAAAATATGTATTATTAACAATCAGTAAAAAAAAAAATATTGGAGGGCCTAGCAAGGTGACTTATGCCTGTAATCCCAGCACTTTGGGAGGCTGAGGCAGGTGGATCACCTGAGTTCAGGGGTTCGAGACCAGCCTGACCAACATGGAGAAACCTCATCTCTACTAAACATGCAAAATTGGCCAGATGTGGTGGCACATGCCTGTAGTCCCAGCTACTCAAAAGGCTGAGACAGGAGAATTGCTTGAACCCAGGGAGCAGAGGTTGCGGTGAATAGAGATCATGCAACTCCACCTCAGCCTGAGTGACAAAGCGCGACTCCATCTCAAAAAAAAAAAAAGAATGGAATAGTATAACTCTAAAAATCAAGTGTAGGATTCTTACGCTGAAAACCACTACATGTATGCATGTATATATTTATGTGTGTGTAAACTTACATATATATGAATCCATGTGTATGTGTTAACTAAATGTAACGATCATGGCCCACATTGTGTGACGAACAAGATGGAGTGGGTATCTCCCTCAGGTCGCTTACAGTATAGCTGGGAAGTCAGACACTAAACCCATGAATAAAAATGTGTTGGGGACTTCAAAGAAGCCGCTGAGTGCTCATGGCATCAAGCACCTGGAAGACCAAACCATGAGGTCAGAGCATGGCGGGTGAGACCATTCAGGTTTACAAGGCTTCTAACTCTACATCACCAGAATGTCCTCTAATTCTACATTTCTGGAGGAGAGAGGCTGATTGGGTCACTCTGGGTCAGGACTGTATCTCCTATGCCATCAAGAGTGTGTGTGTGTGTGTGTGTGTGTGTGTGGTGGGTGTGGGTGGTGGCATGACTTAATACAAACGTAGCAGCTGAGAGTCCTAATTTTGAATAAGGAGGTGAGGAAGAAATATTTGCACTGGCTGGATGCACCAAGGGCCACAGTAAAAACTAGAAAGAACACCAAGATTTAAAGAACCAGAGGAAGAGGAGCTGTGGGGAAGAGAAGCAAATGAGGAGCATCCACAGAGTCAGAGAGAAAGCCAGAGTCAGAGAGAAAGCCTGAGTCAGGGCTTCCTGCTGCTGAGTGAGTTGTGCAGCTGCTCCAGCTGCAGTAGATTGCTAATTTCAGGTTGTTTTGTTCTGAGTTCTCCCTCCAAGCCATGGAGGTGACGGTGCCACGTACTTCAGAGGATGTTCAGTGTGCAGAATAAGACGCAACACCCTCAGCTCAGTGATACGTGAGGCGTGACTATACTGTCTCAGGAGCGCGGCTTATGATGAAGAAGGGCTGTGATTTTAGCACCTGGGAGTGCTTTTCTTGGCAGGCTGCAGACACGTGCGTTTGGAAAATACGAAGGAAGAAGTCCCAAAATGGCCTTTGCCACGGCTCAGCTGGAATTGTCAGTAACGTGGCAACTCATTTCCTCTGGATAGATCTGTGGAAGCTTAAAATTCTAAGAACTGCACTTCCTTCAGCGGTTCAAGGAGATCTGAATCCCAGGTCTCTGACAAAGGGTCCTCTCCTAAGACCATAACATACCGTGTTTCTCTCCTCTCTTCCACAGACCTCAGAAGATAAGCCTTCTGAAAGGGACACCCTGCAGGCTGGCCACAACATTGTGGCCACAGATTATGCCCTGTAGGGTAGCACAACCCTGGTGGCCCTCTAAACAGGGCAAAGGGTGGACCTCTTCGTGCTCGACCCGGTATGTACAGAATATGGCAGCATCTGGGCTGTGGGGACTTGATGGGCCTCTGTGCTTTAGTGCGAGTTCCCTGGGATGATTTCCTGGTCATTCCTAATACTTGTTTTGGGGACCAGAGAGCATAAAAGCCTGGTTTTGGGAGCCAGCACCATCATCAGAAACCATGAAGGGCCTCTGTTCTAGTGAGGGCACCGGGGGTAGGAGTGTCCTGTGGAGCCAGTTGCATCAACTCAGGCCCTGTCCTTAAGGAGCTCATTTTTCAAAAATGCACTCAATCTGTTTGGCTTATGAGAACCCCATGATTTAAGAATCACCATACTGCGAGTTTCCAGACAGAAGCATGAATTCTTTTTGTTGTTGTTGTTAGTAGCACGATTCTTTTATTATACACTTTATAAAAAACAAATGCCCAAAGACATACACGCCCTGCCCACCCCCATGGCCACTAGGGAGGCAGCTCATACCTTTCCTAATGTAGATCTGACCACATTGTTTCCATATATACCTGCAGATACTTCTGTCCCCTCAAATATTTGTATCTCAAAAAAGGAGGTGCAAAGAGTATATAAAGATAAATTTTCTTGTTGTTGTTATAGTGCGAACACCAGACGACTACCGGGGGCAAAACAGAAACACAAACCCCATCTTCAGCGAGGAATGGAAGGTCTGTCACCTGCCTCAAGTAGCTGAATCTCCTGCTGTAACTGGCTCCCTGACATTCATGGGTTTGTAGGGACGTGACCCAGGTGCTTGCTTCTACTTGTTTCCAGAAGGCACATGTCTCTTATATCCTTTCTTAGTAACTAACTAAAGATGAACTACAGGAGAACCCAGTATTTAGATTCTGCCCAGAGGTATTAAATGCACAAGGAGGCAGCCCCTGCACCAGAACCCACACCACGTGCACGAGTGGCATAAGCCTGTCGCCCTGCACCAGGGCCGCCCCCGGGAGACCATCAACACCTACACAGAGGCTGTGCAGACGGTGGACCCCTTCAAGGCCACAGGCAAACCCCACATTCTGTGGGTGGCCTTTGCCAAGTTTTATGAGGATAATGGGCAGCTGGACGATGCCCGTGTCATTCTGGAGAAGGCCACCAAGGTGAACTTCAAGCAGGTGGATGACCTGGCAAGCCTATGGTGTCAGTGCGGGGAGCTGGAGCTCCGGAACGAGAACTATGACGAGGCCCTGCGGCTGCTGCAGAAGGCCAGGGAGTTGCCTGCCCGCCGGGCCGAGTACTTCGACGGCTCAGAGCCCGTGCAGAACCGCGTGTACAAGTCACTGAAGGTGTGGTCCATACTCACCGACCTGGAGGAGAGCCTCGGCACCTTCCAGTCCACCAAGGCCGTGTACGACCGCCTCCCGGACCTGCGCATCGCGACACCCCAGATCGTCATCAACTACGCCATGTTCCTGGAGGAGCACAAGTACTTCGAGGAGAGCTTCAAGGCCTAAGAGCGCGGCAACTCGCTGTTCAAGCGGCCCAACGTGTCGGACATCTGGAGCACCTACCTGACCAAATTCATCCCCGGCTACGGGGGCCGCAAGCTGGAGCGGGCACGGGACCTCTTCGAACAGGCTCTGGACCGCTACCCACCAAAATAGCCAAGACCTTGTACCTGCTGTATGCGCAGCTGGAGGAGTGGGGCCTGGCCCGGCACACCATGGCCGTGTAGGAGCACGCCACCAGGGCCGTGGAGCCTGCGCAGCAGTACGACATGTTCAACATCCGCATCAAGTGGGCGGCCGAGATCTACGGGGTCACCCACACCCGCAGAATCCACCAGAAGGCCATCGAGGTGCTGTTGGACGAGCATGCACGTGAGATGTGCCTGCGGTTCGCGGACATGGAGTGCAAGCTGGGGGGATCGACCGCGCCCGGGCCGTCCACAGCTTCTTCTCCTAGATCTGCGACCCCCGGACGACAGGGGCGTTCTGGAAGACATGGAAGGACTTTGAGGTCCGGCACGGCAACGAAGACGCCATCAAGGACATGCTGCGCATCCGGCAGAGCGTGCAGGCCACATACAACACGCAGGTCAACTTCATGGCCTGGCAGATGCTCAAGGTCTCGGGCAGCGCCACGGGCACCGTGTCCGACCTGGCCCCTGGGCAGAGCGGCATGGATGACATGAAGCTGTTGGAACAGCGCGCGGAACAACTGGCAGCCGAGGTGGAGCGAGACCAGTCCCTGCGTGCCCAGAGCAAGATCCTGTTCGTGAGGAGCGATGCCTCCATGGGGGAGCTGGCAGAGCTGGCGCAGCAGGTCAACCCCGAGGAGATCCAGCTGGGCGAGGACGAGGACAAGGACGAGATGGACCTGGAGACCAACGAGGTCGGGCTAGAGCAGCAGAGCGTGCCAGCTGCGGTGTTCGGGAGCCTGAAAGAAGACTGACCCATCCCTCCTCCCTTCCCCCAATACGGCCATGTTTGTAATAAAAAAAAAAACTTTTGGTTTCCTGTGTCTCTGCAATGGCAGCTCTGGACTCTCTGTCGTTCTTCACTGGCCTCGGCCTGAGCGAGCAGAAGGCCCGCGAGACGCTCAAGAACCAGACTCCGAGCGCGCAGCTGCGCGAGGCCGCTACCCAGGCTCAGCAGACTCTGGGCTCCACCATTGACAAGGCTACCGGGACCCTGTTACATGGCTTGGCCTCCCGACTCAGGGATACCCGGCGTCTCTCCTTCCTTGTAAGCTGCATAGCCAGTAAGAAGACCCACACTGAGCCCCAGCTGAGCGCTGCCCTTGACTATGTGCGGAGTCACCCCTTGGACCCCATTGACACTGCGGACTTTGAGCAGGAATGTGGCGTGGGTGTCACTGTGACCCCAGAGCAGATTGAGGAGGCTGTGGAGGCTGCCATTAACAAGCACCGGCCCCAGCTCCTGGTGGAACGTTACCGTTTCAACGTGGGGCTGCTGATGGGAGAGGCTCGGGCTGTGCTCAAGTGGGCAGATGGCAAAATGATCAAGAACGAAGTGGACATGCAGGTCCTCCACCTTCTGGGCCCCAAGATGGTGGCTGATCTGGAGAAGAAGCCCAAGGTGGCCAAAGTGCGGCTGGAGGAAACAGACCCGAGGACAGCAAAAGATGTGATAGAGAACGCTGAGACTGCTGGCCAGACCCTGTCTCGGATGGAGCAGCTCCGGGGAGAGGCCCTTAAGTTCCACAAGCCTGGTGAAAACTACAAGACCCCAGGCTATGTGATAACTCCACACACCATGAATCTGCTAAAGCAGCACCTGGAGATTACTGGTGGGCACGTAGGTACCCGGTTCCCACCAGAACCCAATGGAATCTTGCATATTGGACATGCCAAAGCCATCAATTTAAACTTTGGCTATGCCAAGGCCAACAATGGCATCTGTTTTCTGCGCTTTGATGACACCAACCCTGAGAAGGAGGAAGCAAAGTTCTTCACTGCCATCTATGACATGGTGGCCTGGCTGGGTTACACACCTTACAGTGACATATGCCTCTGACTATTTTGACCAGCTATATTCCTGGGCTGTGGAGCTCATCTGCAGGGGTCTGGCTTATGTGTGTCACCAGTGAGGGGAGGAGCTCAAAGGCCATAATCCCCTGCCCTCACCCTGGAGAAACGGTCCCATAGAGGAGTCACTGCTGCTCTTTGAGGCAATGCGCAAGGGCAAGTTTTCAGAGGGTGAGGCCACACTAAGGATGAAGCTGGTGATGGAGGATGGCAAGATGGACCTGTAGCCCACAGAGTCAAGTATACACCACACCACCGCACAAGGGACAAATGGTGCATCTATCCCACCTACAACTACACACACTGCCTCTGTGACTCCATCGAGCACATCACTCACTCTCTCTGCACCGCGGAATTCCAGGCCCGATGCTCTTCCTACTTCTGGCTTTGCAATGCACTGGACGTCTATTGCCCTGTTCAGTGGGAGTATGGCCGCCTCAACCTGCACTACGCTGCTGTCTCTCAGAGGAAGGCCCTCCGGCTTGTAGCAACTGGTGCTGTGCGGGACTGGGATGACCCACGGCTCTTCACACTCACGGCCCTGCGATGGCGGGGCTTCCCACCTGAGGGCATCAACAACTTCTGTGCCTGGGTGGGAGTGGCAGTGGCACAGACCACAATGGAGCCACATTTTCTAGAAGCCTGTGTGCGTGATATGCTGAATGACACAGCCCCATGAGCCATGGCTGTGCTGGAGTCACAACGGGTCATCATCACCAAATTTCCCGCTGCCAAGTCTTTGGAAATCCAGGTGTCCAGCTTCCCAGCTGATGAGACCAAAGGCTTCCATCAGGTTCCTTTTGCACCCATTGTGTTCATTGAGAGGACTGACTTCAAGGAGGAGCCAGAGCCAGGCTTTAAGCACCTGGCTTGGGGCCAGCCTGTAGGCCTGAGACATACAGGCTACGTCATTGAGCTGCAGCGTGTTGTCAAGGGCCCCAGTGGTTGTGTAGAGTCTGGAGGTGACGTGCAGAAGGGCAGATGCTGGAGAGAAGCCGAAGGCCTTTATTCACTGGGTGTCACAGCCTTTGATGTGCCAGGTTCGCCTCTATGAGCGACTATTCCAGCACAAGAACCCTGAAGATCCTACTAGGTGCCTGGTGGATTCTTAAGTGACTGAACCCAGCATCACTACGTGTGGTGGAGGCAGCATTAGTGGACTGCTCTGTGGCCCTGGCAAACCCTTCAACGAGTTCCAGTTTGAGCGTCTTGGGTACTTCTCTGTGGATCCAGACAGCCATCAGGGAAAGCTTGTTTTTAGCCGAACTGTGACACTGAAGGAAGACCCGGGAAAGGCGTGAGCTGGAAACACTGTGAACCTACCTCGTCCTCCCGGAGGTTGGGGCTACCCTCACCACCCCAAATTCCATGTTAATAAAGAACAGCTAAATTAAAAAAAAAAAGAAGAAGAAGAAGCATGAATTCTTTAGAGCAGCACCATCCAGTAGAATGCTCTGTGAATTTTGCTTTTAAAGTGCATGCCTTGTCTATCACTTGTGAAGTGCTTTGCCAGGTATACTGAGGTCTTGTGAAAACTCAGATAATGTTGACCAATGACCACTTCAAAACCTCTTGTGTTCACTTAGATGAATTGGGCAGGTACTATGTCCCAAAGCACCATTTCAGGCAGTGGAGATACAGTGTTGACACATGGCAGCCTTTGTGGAGTTCACATGTCAGTTTATATACGTGGAGAGAGGGGGGTTGCAAATTTCAAAATGGAGCAGTTAACTAACAAAACAGCGTTTACAGCATGGAAATCGAGAAACTTTTCAAATAGAATCTTTTCACCTATATACCCATTAGACCAAGACCCATTGCTGTGCCAGTTTCCCAGTGCCACAGTTTCCCTTTATTTTCAAAGAAGCTGGCAAACCCTGAGAAATTCTATGGCTTACACATGTTACTCTCGGGCCATTATAGAATAACAGCTAACACATAATTCTTAATAAGTTGTAGGAATGTAGGTACCTGTCCTAGGGAATTTACATCTACTAATGCATTTAAACATGACAGCAGCCCTGTGAGGTCGGTCCTACCATTATTTCTATGTTCAGGTGGGAAAAGGGAGGCACAGAGAGGGTAAGCTGCCTGAGGTCAAGCTAGTGACCGGTGGTGTCATGTGTCACACTCTGGCAGACTGTGCTTTAACTACTATACCAGACCGAATTTCAAAAACAAATGCTCTTGAGTACAAGTAAAATACTTCCAAGAACATTCTGAGCAGTTAGTTCTAAAGGCAATGGGAGGTGCTTTGACTCCGGGAACTAACTCAAGGATTCCCAGGCACAGACAGAGCCTGCTTTCTACCCTCAAACATGACAGCAGGGCCCAGTCTAGACATAGGTGGGCAGCGGCGCTTGTCACCGTGACAAAAGGAAGAGATGAACCATAGCATAATCTTTCCTGATCTCCGTGTATTATCCTGAAATCCCTTTGGATCAAGTCACCCTAGTATAAAAAACATTTGAGCAAAGACTCAGTGCACAAAGCTTAGTGCCTGTTTGGCATGTTGACGTCCAGCAGACGTAGCTGGTGGCAGTTGTCACAGATAGAAATGTCATGGAGGGCAGCCAGCAGTGATGGAGGCAGCATTCTTTGGTGGATCAAACCCAGCCTGTGAGATCTGTGGGTCTTCAGAGCTGGTGATTTGATTTTGTCAGAACACACATATTGTTCTGGCACAGAATAACCACCTCCTGTTAACCAACTCCCCATTGTGGGATAAAGCTCAATGACAAGGGATTCATTTATAAATAGGAGCTGTTGCTTCTCAGTGACAAGGAGCTGCGCCTGATCATCAGGGACCCTCTTATCAGAGTGCATGAGAGTCCACGTTAAAAATCAGCGGTTGTTGGTGACCACACAATCAGAATAAAGGGACATATTTTCCACGTTAATAAAATGATGGAAACAACATTCCGGGGGCCTGAGAGTCCCTGCCCCAGCCCCGGGAGTGGATCAAACCAAGGCATTTTCACCCACCCTGATGCAGAACGAGCTCCTCCGTTCAGGTGGAGAGTGAGTGCCACTCTTCAGATGACAGCTGTGCATCTGCACGCTTTTTGCTGAAAAGCAAGAGCAAAATCGAACCTGGCTCAATTAAGCGAAAGGAGTTACTGCATGGATGGCGATATGAGAAGAGGGGCAGGGAAATGCTGGGAGGGTCTCTGGTGAGGGCTCCACCCCTGGGCCTATGCCCACGGACCTAGGTGAAGACAGGCATTTCTGTTTCAGTGCCCAAATGCTGTATTTCCCAAGATCACCCTGGCCTGCCACACCCCCATCCTGTGCCTATAAAACCCCTGAGACCCTGGTGGGCACACACACAAGGAGCTGGATGTCAAGAGGAACATATTGATGGAAGAACACACCAGCGTTGAACAGCGGATGGCGGAAGATAAGGCAGGGCTCTAACGCAGGCCGCCTATGGACCCACGGATAAAGTGAAGGAGCACACTGTAATATCCATCCACTGGGGCTTCAGCTGTAAACATTCACACCCAGATGCTGCCGTGGGGTGGGAGCCCCACAGACTGCCTGACTGCACGCCTCCCCCTAGAGCTTTGAGCCACAGTGCAGGGACACAGCAAGCCATACCCCCATCGCATGCCCTGCGACGAGGATAAGGGAACTTCTGTTTCAGTGAGAAAGCAGTGGGCCTTGGCTAGGAATGGGCAGGGTGAGAGGCCCAGGAAGCAGGAAGCACATCCCTGGTGTTGCAACATGGCCAGTCTGTCCTGGACACCAACTCCGGTGCTGTGCCTCTCACTCAGGTGTCAAATCCTAGGGAGGGTGTCTAATTTTTAAGCTAAGGCACATGCCTGACCTTGGCCTAGAAGAGGCCCAGATACGAATCTTTCTAGACTGGCATCCAACTCTTTAAGGGATGTCAAGGCATTTTTCAGAAGTAGAACTCAATGCTGGGCTGCTCCAAAGCAACAGATGCCCACAGCAAGTTAAAGCTCATGAGACAACGACAATCACATGCACATCTGTAAGAAAAAGAAGTTCAATTTATTGGGCAGGGGGAGTGCACTGCAGAGGAACCATGGAATTTTCCTTGGCCATTCTAAAGAGGGTTTGAGGAACAGAGGATTGGTCTGGATTGGATATTGCCTGGAAGTGGGTGCAATGAATGAGTGGTTATCTTAATAATTTTTATTTAGGAGCCAGGGAGATTGAAGTGCAGTCGCTGGTAAAGAAGCAGTTGTCATTTTTGTTAGAAGAGAGGAGTGTGTAGTTGTTCAGTCTCCTAGTCACTGTCTTATTTCAAACGTGGACAGCATGACCTTTCCTCTTTGTATTCTGGGAATGTCTCTGATGTTCCTTGGGAACCTCTGGGCTAGCTGCCAGCTGTGAGCTATCATTCTGGAGTGTCTCACTTTCTCAAAATCTTTGACATCCATTAAAGTGGATCTGGTTTCTAGGCCCTGATCTTCCCCCTAGCGACTTAGAGGGACAACAGCATTTAAAGTGGTATCCGCTGCCAGCTGATCACATTTTGTCACCAGAACTAGATAAAGGGGTGTCTGAGGGATGCCCGGCAGCTATTGACCATGGTGGCGTCAGGGGACTGGAAAGAGGGGCTGAGCACAATTTTATTAATAAGTCTCAGGATTCCTTTAGATTTTACCAGCTGTTTCCTTATGCCCGGTGAACACAATTTCCAATTGAAAGAACTTCCTCTTTTCCCAGGGAAGAGTAGTTGGGATACCAGAAACTTTTAATGGTTTCTGAGATTGAATCATTAACATAAACAAAATAACTGGACTGCAAATTAATGGCCAAAATGCATCCCTCACACATTAGTACAGCTTCTCCTCTAACTGTTGATGGCCTAAGTCTTTCTGAAAACTTTAATCTGGGGGTGAGAACCTGGGAGATAAATACAGTCATGTTCCTTATAAATAAGGGGCTCCCCTGACAGTAGAAGTTACAAAGAGAAGGAAGACCATGGGCCTCTTCCCTTTGAATTGTCCTCCCTCTTGCTATGTTACTGCTTGAGCTTCTTGTGTGGGCTTCATATTATCGCTGTCTTTCCACCACTCATGAAGGGCAGGCTCCAGAGTTACCACGGCAGTCCCAGCTCTGCCAGCAGGTCCCATCTTCTCATGATTCTGCGGGCTTCTGTTTCCTGGCATTTCTCTTCTTCCTGGCATCTCTCTTCATCTCGCTAGACTCTTGGTGAATTTTTACTGGTGGAAAAGATGTCAAGATTAATAAGAAAGGAAAGATTTACAGCCTGAAGGAGGGCTATGCTAAGTATTTTGATGGGGCCACCACTGCGTATGTGCAGAAAAAGAAATTCCCTGAGGTGAGTGAAGAAAGCCCAGGTGGGTAGCAGGGAGAGTGTTGTCTCCACGAGGTAGGTCCTGTTTGGTGGTGGCTTCAGTGGGCCTTACTGAAAGAGGTTGGAGCCACCGTCCACAGCTCTGGCCAGTATGAGAATGGTAGACTTTGCCTTCATAAGCAATCAGTATGTTTTATAGCTACAATGTACCTTCTAAAGGTAACACTTGCCTTTACATTTAAGTTGTTCCAGGAGAAATTGTTTATAAAAAAGTTAGGAATCACACTTGCAAAATTCAGAGCTCAGGCCAGAACCTCTCTTAAGTCACTTGTTTAAGCCCCAACCTCTAGATTCACTCACTCGGTTGCATTTGTTTTTCAAAGGAGTAATTATACAAGAGGACTTCAAAGAGTTCACGGAACAAATAAAATTAAAAGATAAAAATATAAAATACAAAATTTTTTTTCTCAATATACCAGCCATTTAATCCAACTCTAAAGGTCCTGGGAATTTAACCTGCAAAGGCAGTCTTTTTTATGTTATTTGCTCAAGAAAAATGGGTGCCCCTTAAAGGTTTTTTTTTTTAATATTAGGAAACAGTAAGAATTCAGAAGGAGCCAAATCAGGGCTGTAGTTATTTTCCATTAAAACCTTTGCAAAATTCCCTTGTTTACTGAATTAATGAGAGGAATTCACAGAGCATTGCTGTGGTGGAGAACTCTCTGGTGAAGCTTTCCTGGGCTTTGTCTGCTAAAACTGTAGCTAAATTTCTTAGAATTCTCTCTTAATAAGCTTATGGGGGCTAAGGAGCAAACATCTCCCCAATGTTGTGAAAATGAATGGCTGTGATTAGTTAAGGCCAAATTGTATCCTGTACCTTCAGAGGCCCTCGCTCTCCTCCCCCAACGTATGCCCATCTATAGTTATCCATCCACCCATCCACCCACCCATCCACCCATCCACCCATCCACCCATCCACCCACCCATCCACCCATCCACCCACCCATCCACCCATCCACCCACCCATCCACCCATCCACCCATCCACCCATCCACCCATCCACCCATCC
>NW_022437098.1:2394106-2486621 GCF_009761245.1 Sapajus apella | reverse complement strand
TCCAGCCGTCCGTCCATCCGTCCATCCGTCCGTCCACCCATCCGTCCATCCATCCACTTATTCTTATATCCCTTCATCCCTCCTGTCTATCTATCTATCTATCTATCTATCTATACTTAACTGAGAGATTTCTCATAGCTTTTCTTTCCAGAGCAAAGATAAGTTGAAGAGTAGCAACACCTCTCTCTGTTATGTGGAGTTATTTTGGGCCAAAAAACTAGGAATTTAGGAATGTGAGTTCTATCTTTAGTTCCTGGTAGTTCACTGTGTGTCTTCTGAAAGATTCTGTATTTAAATATTTTGGTTTCATGACTTAAAGTTTTCTCTTAATATAAAAATTGTGTGCACTCATGTGTAACACGTGGAAGGCACCAAAAAAAGAAAAAAAGGAGGAAAATGTAAACAAAACCATGTGTAAGTTTCTTCACTCTCAGTAACCCCACTGTGAACATCATGATGTAAAACTCTAGGTTTTGTTTTTCTGAAAATGTGGTTGCATAGTTGCCAAATGTAATCCAATTATAAACACATTTTTTAAACCTGCTTTTCTATTTACATCTATTTCATCATATTTCCTAGTTATTAAAAATTTTTCAAAAGCACATTGCTGTACCATAACGTATTTAATCATTCTCAGGTTGTTCCACACTTGGACTGTGTCCAGATTTTCACTTCACAAAAAAGGTTGCAGGGAGCCCCTTTGTACCTTGCCTTTGCTGATCTGAAAATTCCCTTACAAGGGATTCTTGGAAGTAGGATTTCTGGTAAAATAGAATTGTGGATCCCCACCTTAGTCTTCACTGTTAAGTCAGGCCAAGGGTATTTTCTGTTGGGTCCGATAAAGTACTAAGGAACTAAAATACCAGAAGACTTGGTAATTTCTTGCCTGCAATGTGGCTTCAGGGTGTGCAAGAGAGGACAGTATAATATAACGATGTTCATTATAATTTTGAGTTGGAGATGTTTCAAGACAATCATACTAATGGCTAACATTTACTGAGTGATTAATATGTAGTAAGCCCTGTTTTAAGTGTTTTGCATGTATTAATTCCTTTATTCTCATAACTCGGAGGCAGGTACAGATGGGGAAGATGAGGCACAGAGGCGTTCAATTTCTTATCCAAGGTAAGTGGCTGAGCCAGGATCAAACCCAAACATTCTGGCTGCCCCCCCATACCCTTAACCACAACATGACCCTGCTTGGAAACACACAAGTGGGGAAGAACCTTCATCTCCCAAATACTGGGGTGCATGGCTTAGGGCTGCCTAACCTGCTGGGAGACAGTGCCTCTTCTTTGCTGGCTGCGGAGTTTCTGCCTCCTTCGCCTTGGTTGCCTTCGTTCCTTTTCCCACTTTTTGAGCTGTGCACCTGCTGGGTGTGGGCAGGGCAAAAGCCCAGGCAAAGAACACCCAGTTCTGCATCTGGAAGGGAAGAGGAATATGTATCAGGCTGTTCTCAGGAATCTCGTGGAAGAGGGGATGAAGGGAGGAAATGAATAAGAAAACACTGCTACAGGGGTTTAGCATTTTGTTTGTTCATTTTTGCTTTTGACAATTGTTGGAGCATTGGGCTTGCCTAATTAGCAGTAATATTTCCTCACATTTTTCACAAATTCCACCTGGTGCAATGCCAGATGTGATCTATAAAATCAGAATTCCTAGAGATGACAGGTCTAGTGGTAATGAATTCCCTCAGTATTAGCTTTTCTGCAAAGGATCTTATTCTCATTTACCAGTGAAGCTTAGTTTGGCTAGATATGAAAGTCTCAGTTGGAGTTTCTTTTCTTTAAGAATGTCGATCATACCCTATGACTCATGGGGGAGAAAAAGCACGTTGAGCATAAGCCCCCAATCTCTTCTGTCTTGTAGCGTTTCCGCTGAGAAGTCCACTGTTAGTTTGATGGGCTTCCCTTGTAGGTGATCTGACCCTTTCTCTAGCTGGTTTTCACATTTTTACTTTCATTTCAATCTTGGAGAATCTGATGATTATGTGTCTTGGGGATGATCTTCCTGTGAAGTATCTTACTAGGGTTCTCTGCATTTCCTGAATTTTCTGTTGGCCTCTCTAGCTGGGCTGGGGAAGCTCTCACGGGTGATATCCTGAAATATGTTTTCCAGATTGTTTCCATTCTCTCCATCTCTTTCAGGGACACCAGTGAGTCACAGATTTGGCCTTTTTACATAATCCCATATTTCTCAGAGTTTTTTTTATTCTTTTCTATTCTTTATTCTTATTCTTATCTGTCTTATTTCAGAAAGCCAGTCTTCAAGCTCTGAGATTCTTTCCTCAGCTTCATCTATTGTGCTGTTAATACTTGTGATTGCATTATGAAATTCCCGTAGTGTATTTCTCAGCTCTATCAGGTTGATTACATTCTTTCTCATACCAGCTATTTTGTCTGTCAGCTCCTGTATTGTTTTATTGTGATTCTTAGCATCCTTGGATTGGGTTTCAACATTTTCCTTAATCTCGATGATCTTCATTCCTATTCATATTCTGAATTCTATGTCTGTCATTTCAGTCATCTCAGCCCAGTTCAGAACCCTTGCTGGAGAGGCGATGCCGTCATCTGGCGGAAAGAAGGCACCCGGGCGTTCTGAGTTGTCAGGGCTCTTGCACTCATTCCTTCTCATCTGTGTGGGCCGATGTTCCTTCAGTCTTTGAAGTTCTGTCCTTTGGGTGGCTTTTTTCTTTTATCCTATTTGATGACCTGGGGGTTTGATTGTGGTACAAGGTGGGTTCAGTGGACTGGCTTTGTTTCTGGAAGATTTTAGGGGGTAAAAGCTCAGCTCCCAACTTGTGGACCGCATGCTCTAATTCTGGACTTTTACTGGGCTGACTTTGTTCCCTGCCTCCTTAAGGTTAGGAATCCATTGTGTTGGGGATGCGGAGGTGCTCCCAGAGAGCTGGTCACAATACTTGGATGGGTGATGCCAGCCAAAGCACTTCACAGGGTGGTGGCAGTGGAATCTGTCCTCATTTGCATATGCCAGCAGCATGTGGTGGCATATGTGGTGGGGTGCATGCTTGTCCACTGCAGTGGGGTGCTAGTGTGTGCTGGGTTGCTGGCCTCTGTGCAGGTGTTCATTCTCAGCAGTGGTAGAGGCAGCATGGTGTCAGGAGGAAGATGCCCTAGCTGGTGTCTTACATGTGTTTGCACTGGTGATGGTGTTAGCATGTGGGTGGGGTGCTGGTGGGTGCAGGAGTGTGTGTGTCCTCTGTGTGTGTTCCTGTGGGTGGCAGTGACCACTCAGGGTGGATGTGGGTCCATTATTCTCCACGCCTAGTTTTAGGCTGGTGGTAGCTTGGCACAGGGGTGGGGCATTAGTGGGGGGAAGGCCTAGCCATACACACATGCTCTGGCAAGGCCATATGGGGGGTGGCTGTGGGCGAGTTCATGCAGGCAAAGCAGCACAGGGAAGGCTGCAATGCGGGGTGCGCACAAGCAGGCTGGTGTGTGTCTGTGAGGGCTACTCTGCTGGAGCCCTCTGCTGGTCAGGTGTGGCCTGCCAACACAGGAGCTATGGTGTGGGCCCCTAGGAGGTACCCTCTGTGGGCACCTGAGGCTGCACTGCAAGCAGGCTTGGCCAGGCCGGTGCCCCAGGAGAGGCCAGGAGACTGAGGGGTGCTCAGGTTCAACTGGCCCCATCTCATGGACCACCATGCAGAGTTCAGGTCCCACAGTTCTCCTACAGCTTGAGTCTCCTATACGAGCGAGTTGAGCCTGGGGGATGGGTGTCCCTGGCCGTGATCCACTAGAGAAGCTTCTGCAACAGACTCTCTGGGCTCCACATTGACAGTAGTTCTGCCCCTGCCCCTTCTCTAAGCAGCTCTCCCTGCCAACTCAAGTGTCCATGGTGGTTGAGGGGGTTCCTCCTGCCAGGGTTCCAGATGCCCATGGCAAGAGTGGGATGCTCCTTGCCTGTTCAACTCACCCCTTCTCCAGAAACCAGAAATGGTGTTTCAAGAAGGAGCTCATAGCCAATAGCAGATAGTGCTGCTTAGTAGTTACATGGAGTGTCCACAGGCTATGGTGACTCGGGGGCATTGGTGCCCTTGGGGGAAGTGTGTTCCACTGGAGTGATGGAATGGAAGTCAAAGAGCGATGGACAGAAGAATGGGGGAAGGTGGTGGAGGTGGTGGATGGTACACCTCCAGGCCTCCATGAAATGTGGCAGTGGGGGATCCCAGGATGGAACTACAATCTGATATGGGGTCTTTGGATGAATTTGTAATCAAATGGGAGATCCCTGAGCTCATGAGCTGAGGTGGAAAGAGGAGCTGAAGTGTGTGAAAGGAAGAGTTGGGGGATGATGGATGTCACTGAGTCTGGGGGCAGAAGGGGGAGGAATCCGAAGACGAGAAGAGGATGGGCTTTAGGTAGGAGGAGGACACCACTTCTGTGATAACAGGAGAAAAGGCAGGATATTTATCCAACACATTTACTTGTGAGTAAATGTACTCACAAGTGTTGGATATTTACTCAAACAAGGAACATGGTCCCATCTCCAAGAAGCTACGGTCTGGTTGGAGTGGCAAGACATTGCAACAAAAAAAGAATAACTCAGGGCGGGGTGCGGTGGCTCACGCCTGTAATCCCAGCACTTTGGGAGGCCGAGGCAGGTGGATCACGAGGTCAAGAGATCGAGACCATCCTGGTCAACATGGTGAAACCCCATCTCTACTAAAAATACAAAAAATCAGCTGGGCATGGTGGCGCGTGCCTGTAATCCCAGGTACTCAGGAGGTTGAGGCAGGAGAATTGCCTGAACCCAGGAGGCGGAGGTTGTGGTGAGCCGAGATCGCGCCATTGCACTCCAGCCTGGGTAACATGAGTGAGACTCCGTCTCAAAAAAAAAAAAAAAAAGAATAACTCAGTGTGTGATAAGCCTACAGGAACAAGTGCTGTAGTACTGGGTAGGCATTTACAAGAAATACTTAAAGTCAGGTTTCACTTATGTCTGCAAATCAAGGAAGGTTGAGGTCCCTTAGGAGGCCTCATTGGCTTTGCTCAGAGATTTCTTAGGCCTGGTTTCCATCTTAACTTACTTTAATGATTTGTTGGTAACTAAATGCACGTGCATGCACACGCGCGCACACACACACACAATTTCTAACCAAAACACCCTGAAAGGACATGAGTTCACGTTTGATCGTATTGGCATTTACTCAGTTCTTGATTCATTACTCACTCTAGCTTATATTCAGGTCTTTAAAGCTTGGGCAGGTTATTTTGCCAAACTAGCAGCTTTGAAGCTTACTTCGTGTGTCATTACTCATGACTGATGCCATGCTGAGTTAACTCCAAACTTTTTTGGAACACAAAGCACTTGATGCCTGCCCTAAGGAATTTGCTGTCTCCCTGTGCACTGTCACAGAATTATTAGAGAAAGAAATCATAGACAGATCACTGAATGCGGAGAAACAAACCTGCCTTAGGGAGCAATGTAATCACATTGTCACGCCTTTCCTCTTATGCCTACTCTAAAGAACATCATGACCTTTGACGTGTTTCTCTCTGGTCAGACATCCTCTTTATTATACGTATGGGTAGTGAAATCGAGGTTCACAAATCAGTTGTTTTCTTTCTTTAAATGATTGCTAACAGTGTTTAAGATTTTTGCCCTGGATAAACACTTCATGCAGTAAGAGCAGAGTAGTCATTATTGGTGGGGGTCTGCTTCTCAGAAAGCTAAAACTATTGTGAACCATAGCGCTTCAGGAACCATAGTTCTTCATGTAGACTTCCCTTCTCTTTCTTTTCTTTCTTTCTCTTTGTGTGTTTAGCTGCTCTCTTAAGACTGTTACAGGATATTGTCTCTGACTTTAAGTGGTCCTACATTTAATAAGTCCAATCACATGTTAACATTTGAGGGTCTCATGATGAATGAAATGCACAATTGCATAATCTTTTTAATTCCTACACTAGTGGGACAGGGAGTCAGGAATGTAGAGGTCACCCCAACTGGACGTGTGACCCCAGAGCATTTATTGGCGAATCCCAAAAGCCACTGGATCTTGTCTCTTCTCTTTCTGTCTTCTAGGATGGCAGTGCTCCCTATGGGGTCAGATATTTGGGCTCCAGGGTGGCAGATATGCACCACATCTTGGTCTACGGAGAAATCTTCATGTACCCAGGCAACCAGAAGAGCCCTAAGGGCAAGGGAATTCTCCTATGTCCACTGACTGTGCATCTGGTCAGGGAGCAGAGGGAGCTTTCTCCCCTCATGCCTGCTGTTTGGCTACTGCACTGCTCCTTCGCATGTCTGTTTGATGGACAGGGGAGAGAAACCAGCTCTATATCCCTTGAGTGAGCCTCCAGACTGTGGTAGGTTTGAAGAAGAAGGCTGAAATTATGTGACCGGTGATTCTCACTGTCCTTCCCCTCTGGCCTCACACCCATCATTCACCATGAACCAGCTGTGTGTCTTATTTGTCACAAGCTGCATCTGATTTTTAGCTTCAGCACCAGCTGATTTGGGATCAGAGGCCCCATAAGGAATCTAATGAAATTTATCAACACACATCCCAGAAAAATGCATATAAAATACACATTGCATGCACATTACAGGTTTAGAGGGTTCACAGATACCTTGAAGTCCACCCAAGAATCCCCTAGAAAATCCCCAAGCCCCAGAATAAGAACTTCTGCTCAGAACTCACTAAATATGACGGGATATGTTGTGCCTGGAAGGTCTAACTGTAACTCAGCTCTATCCCATATCAGTTAATTATAGGAGACAGGCCAGCTGCAGAAGTTGTAACTGACAATTTTCTTTTGTGGAACCTGTGGCTGGCAGCTCTGGGTGGAGAACAGCTCCTTGATGCAAGAACTGAAGGCTTTTCCCCAACATCAGCAAGCCTGGGGAGCTGAGCAGGTGGTCTGTACCCGGCACTTCCTGGGCCACCTCCTCCGGCACCAAAGAGCAGCCCCGGGCGGGATCAGGGAGCACAGGGACATGGGTCAGGCTTCTTAAGGAGAAGGACCTCTCCATCAGGGCTGGGGACGACATGGCCCTTCCAGCAGGAACTCACTGGAGACACCTGGGCCTTGTCAGTCAAGTTATTTTCTGACAGGCTATTGGGGTAAACATTTCCTTCTAGGGGCCCAGGACTGCCCCTGACGGAACTGAGGTCTCTCTGGGCCTCCAGGGCCCTGGATGTGGGTGTCCTGCGGAGAGGAGGGGACTTTTCTTGTCCTCCTGCCCCTGGGTCACTGATCCTCCTCCTCTATCGCTGCTCTGGGCTTTCGTTGGGTCCTCACCTTGGTCTGATTCGGGAGCCTGGCTGGGATCGGGATCGGCTTCCTAGCCCTGACCACCTCCTCCTGTGGTGAAGGCAGTCGGAGGGTGAACTTGCTGCTGGGAGGGGGGATCCTCACAGAGCTGGGGTGTCCCAACAGCATGGAGTTGCGAGCCGACAGCACGGTTGTCCTCCTTAAGAGGAGCCCGCAGTCCGCAGCAGGCCGGACCGCCAGGGGGGCGCCGGTGTCTGGCGGGCAAGGACACGGTCTCCTGGGGGCGCCGGGGAAGCTGACTGCAGAAGGCCCCCGACTCTGCTGAGGGTTGAAGAGAAATCGGAAAGGGCCCGGGGTAGGCGTGGGCGCCGCAGGGGGAGCCGGGCCAGGCTGGGACGCCTCGCCGGCTATGGGAGCGCGTGGGACACGGCCAGGCAGGGGCCTGCGGCGGGACGGGGGGCGAAATATACTTAATAAACTGCCCATTGAGAGCAAGGTACAATGGCGAGAAAACGGTCAGTAACGGAGACGGAGCTCCGTAGTCACCAACTTCTCTTCCGCCAGGCGCGCACTAGGACGCTAAGCGCTTGTGACGTCCCAGTGGGGCTGGTGACAGAGCCAGGGCTCGCGAAGCGCGCGGGAGCCCCCCGCCCTAGGGCGCCTACCAGAGGGGTCAAAGGGCAACAGGGAGAGCCCCACACCCGCCTCCGCCGGGCCCAGCAGGACTCTAACACCTGGAGACATCCTGCTGGGGGCAGGTGTGTGGCTCCGGATGGGCCCCTGGGGACGCGGGGCTGACGTGGCAAAGCCCTTCCCGCCTGGCGCCTGGCCTGGGTGCTGGCTTGGCACTCAGTGGCCCTGTATTGGCCAGCCCTGTGCCCTGCGTTACAGGGCCAGAACCTGCTGGAACCCGAGCACGGTGCCACCCGGGTCCCGCCGGGCTCTGCCGCGGCCGCTCCAGTGCCTCTGTGCCGCCTGATTTTTTTCAGCAGTGTTTTGTAGTTCTTGTGGAGATCTTTCACCTCCTTAGTTAGACGTGTTCTTACATATTTATTTGTTTGTTTTGACCATTGTAAATGGGATTGAATGCTTTATTTGGTTTTCACCTTGATGTTAGTGTCGTATAAATATGCTACTTATTTTGTACATTTGTGTTATATCCTTAAACTTTATCAAAAGCATGTTATCAGTTCCAGGATTCTTTTGGTGGAGACCTTAGGATTTTCTAGGTGTCAAATCATATAGTTTGACTTCTTCTTTTCTTATTTGGATGCCTATTATTTCTTTCTCTTGCCTGATTGCTCTGGCTTGGACTTCTTGCTATGTCAACTGTATCTGAATATTTAAAACAATGTATTAGAGATAGAAATAAACATATCTACAGCATGGGTGATCGTTGCAGACCAGGGGTTAA
Source organism: Sapajus apella (assembly GCF_009761245.1). Classification (NCBI taxonomy): domain Eukaryota; kingdom Metazoa; phylum Chordata; class Mammalia; order Primates; family Cebidae; genus Sapajus; species Sapajus apella. The sequence goes on along the minus strand of NW_022437098.1, from coordinate 2,477,969 downwards.
GAACCTTGAGAATCGTCATCTGAATCTTTTTCTTTCTCTTTTTCTTTTTTTGGTCACTAACTGACAGTTTCCTCATCCGTGCTCAGGATACTCCTTGAGGGCTCTTCATTGAACAGCCCTGACCCAGGCAGACCCTGCACTCAAGAATCAAGCTCAGGCTTTTTGGCCACTCAGGTTCCAAGAAAAGCATCCTTATAGACTCTCTCAAGTGTGGGCTGCTGAGGAGCTTTCTCAAAAGGTGAGGTCCAGACTCTCCTCTCCCAACGACAGCAGATTTCCACCTTCACCCCTGGCTCTAAGCCTGCAGGTGGAACCCGGACGCTGGCTCCTGTCTCTCCAGCATGCGTTGGCTTCTACTCTCTCTCCCATCAAGGTCTAGGAGGAGGAAGGGTTTTGCATCAGTCCTTGGCCAATGGCTGATACGACGGCCTTGGTGGCTTTCAACTGTGGTCTAGGCTGGCTGGTGACCCTGACTGCACCCCTTGTTTTCCAGCAATGGCAAACTGACCCAGCAACAGCAGAACAAGGGCTCCACTGAAATCCATCACAGGCATCATCGTCAGTGTGGCAATTGCAGAATTGCATCATGTTCTACTCAAGGCTCTGCCCTTAAAAAAAAAAGCTTGGACTCACACACGTCCAGGCATATCACAGATCAAATACTGGCCTCAGGAGGAATCCTCACCTCTTATACTTTCTTCCTGGAATGCTGCAGGGAGTTCTAGAAAAGGAAAATGCAGAGGAAAGGCTGGGAGAGAGAAGGCCGAGGCTGGGAGGTCCATGATGCCCTGTACCAGGGTCCCTTGAGTCCTTTCTGGCCTGCAGCCTCCATGAGCATCAAAAACCTGTACCCAGACTTTGAGAGCATAGTGTGAGGAGCTGCAGAATCATGTTGGAGCTGGGTTTCCCCAAAGCCATGCTGGAGGTGTTTGTGGCTCTGCTCTCCACCTGGAGAGATGGCCTGGGCCAGTATGCCCTCCTCACCTGGGCACGAAAGTCAGCCAGGTAGCAGCACCTGCCTCCTAAAACAATTCATTCTCTGCCCCAGTCTTTGGTGACAAGCTGAGGAACCCACTCCAGGTTGTCCTGCTGGCTTCCATGCCAACCTCATGAATGTTCCTAAGCCACCTGGAGGTGAGTTTGGATATGACAGAGATACATCACTGCTGAAAGAGATTGGGAGTAGGTGAGGGCCAGGTGCTGGGCCTCTAACCTAGGGGCAGGCTCCTGTCCCAGGGAACTGAATCAGGGCTGTGGAAACTGCAACAGGAACCACTTGAACCAGGAAAAGAATTAAAGGCCTTTCTTCCTTGCTTAGCTTTTTTGTTGTACTTTTCATTTTTATCAAATCAATGAATTCACATAACAGCACATCAAATAAATGAAGAGCATGTGATGAAAAGTAGCTGTCCTCCCTGTTCTTTCCCACCTCCCAGCACCACTGCCTGGTGGTGACTTCTTTAATTCTCTTACTTTCTGTGCCTTTCATGATTATTGTGATAACACTAATCAGTATTTCTCAAAATATACGCTGCAAACCACTACAGGATCATGAATTTCATTTAGGTGGAGGTCTTTTAAAAATTTTAATTGATGTATAATATTTATAGATATTTATGGGATACAAAGTGATATTTCAAAACATGTGTATGTAGGATGATAATCAGTTCAGGGTAATTAGCAAGCCATCACGTGAAACACTGATCATTTCTTCGTTTTGTTTTGTTTTGTTTTGTTTTGTTTTGTTTTGTTTTTTGAGATGGAGTTTCGCTCTTGTTACCCAGGCTGGAGTGCAATGGCGCGATCTCGGCTCACCGCAACCTCCGCCTCCTGGGTTCAAGCAATTCTCCTGCCTCAGCCTCCTGAGTAGCTGGGATTACAGGCACGTGCCACCATGCCCAGCTGATTTTTTGTATTTTTAGTAGAGACGGGGTTTCACCATGTTGACCAGGATGGTCTCGATCTCTTGACCTCGTGATCCACCTGCCTCGGCCTCCCAAAGTGCTGGGATTACAGGCTTGAGCCACCGCGCCTGGCCCTGATCATTTCTTTGTAGTAATAACATGTAAATGCCTCTCTTCCAGTTATTTTGAAATATGCATTATTGTAAACTGTAGTCACTCTGCTGTACAATAGGATGCCAGAACCTATTCCTGCTGTCTAACTATACTTCTGTACCTGTTAACCACTCCCTCCCCAGTCTCCGGCAACCACCGTTTCATTTTCTACTTCTATGAGATCAACCTTTTAGATTCCACATGTAAGTAAGATCATGTGATATTTGCCTTTCTGTGTCCAGCTTATTTCATTTAACATAATGTCTTCCAGGGTCACCCATGTTGTTGAAATTAAAGGGTTTCTTTCTTTTTAATGGCTGAATCGGATTTCATTCTGCGTATATACCATATAAAAATCCATGAGTGCATTGATGGACACTGAAGTTGATTCCATTTCTTGACTACTGTGAATAGAGCTACAGTAATCGTGGGAGTGCAAATATCTCTTCAGCATACTGATTCAATTTTATTTGAATATATACCCAACAGTGGGATTGCTGGATCTCGTATTTCTCTTTTTAATTTTTTTAAATTTCATTTCTATATTTCAGAAAACCTACTTGAATACACTTTGAAACAAGAGTACCACAAAATAGAATATTTTTCAAATGTTGGGTATACAAACTGTTATAGTTCAAAGCTGAACACTGGTAATTTCCCTCATAAAATTCAACTAAAACACAAAGAAAGAAAAGAAAGAGAAAGAAGGAAAAGAAACGGAAGGAAAGGAAAGGAGACAAAAGCAAGCTCTGGGTATTAGAGCCACCTGACAAAACTTCACGCTCAGCCGGACTGTAGCCCTGAGGCTGGGGTGTCTGCACAAACGCCAGGGCTAAGCAAGTGACACAGACACGCTACGGCAGAAGGCCAGGGCCAACTGTTAATTTGCCCACAGTTAAGAAACTGACAGACTTAAACTACCATATAAAATGTTACATGTAAAATCTATAACAATACTGTGCTAGGTACAAGATTTAAAAAATTTTTCTTTTCATAAAAAAGCTTCATACAAACAAGCCATTAGCTTATTTTAAGAAAGAAAAAAAAATAGTCTAAGGGCTTTGTTTTAAATCAGCCTAAGCTATAAGATAGATAGACAGACAGACAGACAGATAGATGATAGATAGATAGCACACTGGATCTTTTTTTGCTATCCTTTTTTGGAAGTTTTCGAATCCATTCTTCAAGTCGCCTACATTATCAGGGTCTTCACACAGCACCAGTTAAGTGATTATTGCGCAAACACAGTAATTATTGCTGGTATGCATATAAAATGCATCAAAAATTGCTATATATAACAATGAGATCACTCATTCCAACCCCTCCCCACTGAAAACTACACAACCTCTTACAGAATGTTAGTGTTCCAAGTCTTAGTGTAACTTGATCTCACAGTGAGCCATTTTCATCCTCTGAAAGTGCTGGGATTACAGGCGTGAGCCACCACGTCCGGCTTCACTCCTTTTTATTGATGGGTCCAGTTGTTTCCACAAGAGGCAGTTTTCTGTCAGCGTCTCAATATGTAGTTCATTTCCCACTGAAACATGAAATAGGTAGTTTATTTCCAGTAAGTTTGATCTTTTTTTTTCTTTGAGATGGAGTTTTGCTTTTGTTACCCAAGCTGGAGTGCAATGGTGGGATCCTGGCTCACTGCAACCTCTGCTTTCTGTGTTCAAATGATTCTCATGCCTCAGCCTCCCAAGTAGCTGGGATGACAGGCACCCACCACCACACCTGGCTAATTTTTGTTTTTTTTGGTGGGGATGGGGTTTCACCATGTTGGCCAGGCTGGTCTTGAACTCCTGACCTCAGGTGATCCACCCACCTTGGCCTCTCAAAATGCTAGGATTGTGAGCTACCACACCTAGCCGGTTGATTTCTTATATGCATTAAAAATGTCTTAAAGTCTTTTTTGACTTTTCTTGATGACTTCCCATGCAAATGTCTATGTCACTCCTACCACTAACAGCCTGAAGTCCATGGTGGAGCTGCTATTTTATTTCTCACATGTCACTAGTCCTTCGTTTTCATAGTTACAGGAAGGGGCAATAGCTGAAGGCGCACTGACTCACTACGTAACTGTCTTATTTTCACCTGCTGGTTTTTCTTCTTCCAGCTGCATAGTGTTCACATTATGTTCTTACTTTCTTGCCACTGCTTCTGATTGAACCTCTGGCCCCTTTATGACAGCACTGATAACTCAAGGAGGAGCCTGGCTAGATGCTGTTGAGTAGATGCTGATAGTCTCAATTCAGGTGTACCATAGGCTGCTAAAACAGGGGTGAGGCCGGGCGCGGTGGCTCACGCCTATAATCCCAGCACTTTGGGAGGCCAAGGCGGGTGGATCACGAGGTCAAGAGATCGAGACCATCCTGGTGAAACCCCGTCTCTACTAAAAATACAAAAATTAGCCGGGTGTGGTAGCGCTCGCCTGTAGTCCCACCTACTCAGGAGGCTGAGGCAGGAGAATTGCTTGAACCTGGGAGGCAGAGGTTGCGGTGAGCTGAGAGCTGAGATCGCGTCATTATACTCCAGCCTGGATAACAACAGGGAAATTCTGTCTCAAGGAAAAAACAAAAAAAAAAACAGGGGTAAGTGCTCTCATAGCCAATGGGATGGCAACAATGTTAATGCTTCCTGATCCAGTCAAATCTGACTTTGTTTGCAGTTGACACTGTGCAAGCTGTGTAGCTGGGATTGTAATAATTTTGGCAGGCTGCATGGTGATTTTGTTTGTTTTCAGTAAAAGCTAGCATCACGGCAAGGCTTATCTCAATGACTACCGTAGGAGAGGTCACTGTTTTTGGACTAGTGCTGGTTATTAATGGTGCACCTGCATTCACTGACTGAACTGCCACAGTTGAAGTCTTCTAACCCAACAATGTCATTTCAACAGCTACCTGCACTGCCACACGAACTGTCCTTGGAGCTGCTGTTGCTGATATAGATGCAGTGCTGGCTGGAAACCTGGGTGAAGCATCATGGCCAGGGGAAGGGATATTCACGACTCCAGCTACAGCCTTCTCTGCCTGGAGAAGTTTATAGGGGATGAATTTTGCCACCAGAAACAGGATGCTGCTTTCAGGAGACTTTATGTAGACAGTGGTACTCATCTAATGATTTTTCATTAGTAGCTCCTGCTAAATCTTTGTTACAGATTTAATTTCTTTTTTTTTTCTTTTTCTTTTGTCTAGTATGAATGAATCGAGATAAACCAGTAAAATCATAATGTATTATCTATTTTACACATTACTGGAGGTAGTTTGCTGATATTTTATTTAGGGTTTTTGTATTTGCCTGAGACTAGCGTGAAAGTTCTTATTTTTGTGTAACTTCCTGGCTCTATCGATCTATGTTAGTATCTTTTTTTTTCTTTTTTTTTTTAATTGCATTTTAGGTTCTGGGGTACATGTGAAGAACATGCAAGATTGTTGCATAGGTACACATGTGGCAGGGTGATTTTCATTTCTATCATCATCTATGACCACTATGTATTGGAGCATATCCTTGAACTGATATACAAGCCTCTGTCCTTCAAGCTTTGCAAGAATACCCCTTTGATAACAGTATCTCAGAGCTCGTTCCATAGTTTCACAGTTCACATCTGGTTTGAACAAAACCATATGCTTTTCCCAAAGCTTAGAGACAGCCCTTGAATCCACCAGTTTGAATATGCCTTGTTCTCTCTGGATCCATTTAATACACTGGGGACAAGTATGTTTATCTTGAAGTAGATCTAAAAGAGACTCCCACAAATAGACTGTGTTTCCTTTTCCTTCTCTCAGTTTCCTTTTTATACCTAACTCAGGAGACCCACGGGAAATTGGTGAGTGTTGGGTCTTTGCTTTATGGCCAACTTTTTTCTTTTTCTTTGGTTCATGGCTATGTGGTGATGCAGGAATAGGAGAGGTATGTATTGGTTCAGACTCCTCCGTTGACACCTCCACCAGTTTCTGTAATGACATCTGGCCTCATAGCAGCATGGATAAATTCAGGATTTCTTGAATCCCTCAAATAGGTAGGAGATTCCATATGAAACGGCTTCAGCAGCTTCGGTTGTCTTTTGGAGTCATATTCAGAATAATCTTGCGCAGGCCAATGTCCTAAAGCATTTCTACAGTTTTCCTCTAGTAGTTTCACAATTTGGGGTCTTATATTTATGTCTTTAACCCATTTTGAGTTTGTTTTTCTGTCTGGTGAAGAACAGAAGTCCAGTTTCATTCTTCTGTGTGTGCATGTCCCATTATCCAAGGACCATTTGCTGAAGAACCTGTCCTGTTTGCAATGTGTGCTCTTGGCACTTTGTCAAAAATCAACTGGCTGTAGATGCACGGAGTTGTTTGTGGGCTTTCTGTCCTGTCCCTTTTGTCTATTTGTCTTTCTTTATGCTAATGCCATCCTGTTTAGGTTATTATAGCTTTGTAGTGTATTGTGTATTTTGAAGTCAGACAGTATGATGCTTCGAGCTTTCTTTTTTTTTCTTCTCCAGAATGCTTTGGCTGTTTGGGTCTTTTGTGGTTCCATATGAGTTTTAGGATTGTTTTTCCTATCTCTGTGAAGAATGTCACTGGTATTTTGATAAAGATTTCATTGAATCTATAGATAGCTTTGGGTAGTACTGGCGTCTTTAAAATGTTAGTTTTTCTTTTCTTTTCTTTCTTTTTTATTTTTTTTAATTTGGAAGCCTTTACTTTTTATGGAAAAGATGATTTCCCTGGATTTTTTTCCTGTGAGGATGTGGCATTCCAAAGCCCCAGCGAGGTCAGGTCGTCGCTTATTTTTGGCGGGCAGCGCCTCGGCTTCCCCAAGTGAGTTGCGAAGCCGTTTTCTAGCGCGCACGGGCTTTCATCTCTCCAGTGCCTGCGAACGGCTCCCCGAGACGCCCCCTTGATGGACTTGGACACAGTTACCTTTGTTACAAATTAGCTTCTGGGACTCAGGCTGCGGCGATCAGGAAACCCCGCGATTCACGGCCGAGGCCGCGGCCCTCACAAGAATGTACTCTGCACATGTTCGTTTTTCTAATGCAAGAACACAGGACAGCTTTCCATTTATTTGGATCCTCTTAATTTCTTTCATCAATGTTTTATACTTTTCAAAGTAGAAGTCTTTCAGCTCCTGGTTAAATTTATTTCTAGGTATCTCATTTTCTTGTGGCTATTTTCTATGGAATCATTTTCTATATTTTCTTTTCATATAGTCCATTATTAGTGTACACAGGTGCTACCAATTTCTGTATTTTATCTTTGTATCCTGTGACTTTACTGAATTCATTTATCCTAACAGGCTTCTTTTTGGCAGAATCTTGGCGGAATTTTCTGTATATACATGTATAAATGTAGAGAAAAGTAAACTCTACACTGTTGGTGGGAATATAAATTAATAAAGCCACTATGAAGAACAGTTTGGAGGTTCCTCCTAAAACTACAAATAGAGCTACTATACAATTCAGCGATCCCACTGCTGGGTATATGCACAAAAGACAGGAAATCAGTATACTGAAGAGAAATCTGTACGCCCATGTTTGCTGCAGCACTGTTCCCAATAGCTAAGATTTGGAAGCAACCTAAGTGTCCATCAGCAGATGAAAGGGTAAAGCAGATGTGGTGCACACACACAATGGAGCACTGTTCAGCCATAGAAAGAAATGAGATTCTGTCATCTGCAACAGTATGGATAGAATTGGAGGTCATCATGCTAAGTGCAACAAGTCAGGCATTGAGAGACAAACATGGCATGTTCTCACTTATTCAGGGGATCTAAAAATAGAAACAGTGGAGCTCATGGACATTGAGAGCCGAAGAATAACTGCCAGAGGCTGGGAAAGGTAGTGGGAGGGGATTGGCAGGGGTGGGTGGGGATAGCTAATGGTTATAAAAAACATAGTTACAAAGAAGTAATAAGACCTACTACTTGATAACACAGTAGAGTGGCTATAGTCAAATACAATTTAATTGTACATTTAAATTAACTTAAGAAGTACAATTGGATTATCTGTAACAGAAAGGATAAAAGCTTGAGGGGATAGATACCGCGTTCTCCGTGATGTGATTATCATGCATTGCGTTCCCGTATCAAAACACCTCATGTATCCCATAAATTATACGCCTATTATGTACCCACAACAATTTTAAAACTAAAATAAAAACATTTAAAAAGAGATGCATCCTTTGGTCCCTGAAGCATTGAGGTGCTGCTGTGAAGTGCAGGGACTCCTTGTGGCATCCACAGCTGGGGTGAGGTGGGCAGAGCTGCTGGTGATGGAGAGTGGTCCTACTCAGGCACTCCTCTCCAGTGGGAGTCCTGGTGAGCTGCAGAGAAGGCCACTGGCATCAGTGGTGGCGAGATGCCGTATGCTGGGGTCAGGGTGGCCTTAGGCCAGGTTCTGCCTCTTTCCATCCCAGCCGCGTGAGAGGCTGGTGGAGATCAGCCTCCCCACACCCATTTCTCTTCCTGGACCCATAGGAAGACTACACTTCCCAGCCTCTCTTGTTCTTAGGTGAGGGCCAGGGGTTTTGTCAAATGGGGTGGAAGCATAAATTACATCTAGGTTGTCCCCAATGCACAATCCTTCATCCTCTCTCTTCCCTTACGAGCCACCGCTGAAGCCATGCATTTTAGAGACAGGGTCACAACTCGGCAGGAGCCTGGGGGCCTGAGCCACTTACCCTGTTGCTATCAGCCTGGGAAGGGAAGGAGAAACAAGCCTTTGTTGTACTAAGCCACTGGGATTTCAGGCTTATTTATTGCTGCAGCATAACCTATGCTATCCTGACTAGGGCAGACTGAGCTTGACAACATTTTAAACCTCTCTGAGTCTCCCGTTCTTCATTTGCAAAATGTTAATTGTGATATGTGTTGTAGCAGTCAAGGCCACCTTCACTGTGGGTAACAGAAATCTATTCATTCTGGCTGACGCAGAAAGGGAATTTTTGGAACATTTCAGGGGAGTCATGAAATCCAGCACCCACTGCTTTCCTAGTCCCAAGGACACGTCCTTCACGTCCCAGCATTGTCCTCCAATCCACTGTGTCTCTGTGTCTCACAGCAAGTTCCAGAAGAAAAAATCTGATTGTCTTAGTTTGTGTCAAATCACCTGTAGCCAGAGACCAGGGTCCCGTAAGACAAATGCGGCCTTGGGTTTTCTTCCTATGAGCAGGGTGCACTTTTCTGTTAGATAGGTATCAGGAGGGAGAGGGATTATTAGTTCCATGTGCAAGGAGTCTTCTCTGCCATGTAAAGAGATCCAAGGCAGGGCCTGCTACTTCTACCACCATCCAGCCCAGCTGTCCACCCCTTTCAGGTGCATTTAAGTGTTAGACATTTGAGTCACCCGCATGGTCTGAAATTGCAGCTGGTGACCTTTCGGCAAATCTCAAAGTTCTTCCAGGGCACACAACAGCGTGGACACACAAAGCAGCTGAAGGGCCTACAGGGAGGGAGAGCAGTGTCCACCTCACAGTTACTTCAGCGCCACTGATGCATAGGTGACCACAGAGCCGTTTATTTATGGGCTTGCTCTGCTTGGTAGAGCTCCTTACAGGCCTGCGACGAAGTAGTGAGAATGAACGGAGTCTCCAAACAGGAGGATAGTCTGAGGGCAGTTCACAGGGCAGGGCCTCCACCTGCAGGCTAGGATCTGGGCTGTAACTCTATAGAGTCCTAGCAGAGGGCACATTCTCTGTTAGCAAAATCCTGCTAGGATGCTTTCCATGCACCCTGTCAAGTGATCCCAACATACGGTCTTGCACGAAACCTCAGCATTTCTGCGTACAGCATGGCAGACACCTTTGGGCCATCTGCTCAGCCCATGATCCCCATCTCATACAAAAGAATAAGGACATGATTATCCTCACCTTCTTGGCACGTCCAGGGGCTGCAGTGCCCCTGCTCTCCATTAGAAGGTGCTACTGAGCCAGGATCAATCTATCTTGCTTTTCTTTAATTTCTGAGAGTTTCCTCTATTTCTTAACATTTGTTTCCTAGAAACAAAGGGTTGCACACTTCTCTAGTTGGAAATCTTGTGCTGTCAAGTGAAAGAAGACTTTATAGTAGGACAGTGATTCATTCAGGAAAGAGTTCAGAGTGATGGACAGAACCACCTCAGTGGGCGGTTGTTCATGGCTGTTCACTTAATCTGTCAGTAACAAGTGACGCATCTTTTGGGGCTAGAACCTGTGGAGTGCGGTAAAAAACAGAGTTCCTGGGACGAGCTGTAAAATACGGGCTGGTACTCTCACCCCCCTGCTTGTCTCCACCCCCACCCTCACCCGACACTTTGCAAGGGGGTTGTGGTTCCAGGAGGGATTTATTCATGCCTGATGAGCTGTTAGACTAGTCTAGAAAGGAAACCAAAGGACCCTGTGCTCTTGCCTAACACGATGGTAAAGTTGGCTAGTGCAGGGCATGGCTAGGGAAGGGCTGTATTCACTATGGCTCCACGAATAGTTTTTTATAGAGAGAGGTTTGCTGGCGGCCAAAAAGTTCAACCAATGTTCAGCAGCAATAACGTAACAAAGAATAGATGCTGGGGCGATTTGCCCTTCTTTTACACATTGAAAATTGGGGACAGGAGGCTATTTCTTTGTGATTAACTGGAAGAATGGAAAGGTAAAGTAAAGCCAAATTTATTTAACCTCTGCTAAATGCCAGGTAATGTGCAAGGCACTTTTACACTTGTGTCATGTAATTTAAGCTACAAACTTTCAAGTGCACTTGATATGACCCTTGCTTCTCTCTCCTGTCTAATCTGCCATTGTCTTCTACCACTGGTCCGAACTACACAGGTCTTCATGCCAGCTCTTCAATGCTCCAGACTTGCTAATCTCTCTGCCCAAAACTCTCCTCTCTAAGTTGAGCACACTGGCTAATGCCTGCAATCCCAGCGCTTTGGGAGGCTGAAGTAGGAGGATCACTTGAGCTCAGGAATTTGAGACCCACCTGGGCAACATAAATAAAAATACAAAAAGTAGAAAACTTAGCTGGGCCATGGTGGTATGCTCCCATAGTCCCAGCTCTTCAGGAGGCTGAGGTGGGAGGATTGCTTGAGCCCAGAAGGCCCAGGCTGCACTGAGCTGTAACCACACCACTGTACTCCATGCTGGGCAACAGAGTGAGACTCTGTCTAAAAAAAAAAAAAAAAAAAAAAAAAAAAAAAAATCTGTTCTCTGGGTCTCTCTGTATGTCTTCATTCCTTAATTCTAGTCAGGCCTGTCATCAAGTGTGACCCCCCTTATGGCTCTCCAGCCCCCAGCCTGCGTGAGTTTTCTTTTGATCACACACTACAACCTTCTTGTGTGTGTGCTGACCCGCGTGCTGCCTGTTCTCCCATTAGATGTCAGTTCCAAGAAATCCAGCCTTCCTGCAGTATCACCACCGCTGAAATCTCAGTGCCCTGGACAGTTCCCAGCATAAGTATCTGTTGAATGGATACATGCGTGAATGGGCTAAATTGGATCACTTTTGGATACATTGGATTATTACAGAGATGTTGGAGAATTTCTAAGTTTATAGATTATCAAACTCCTTTTGTCTGCCTCTGGCTGAGCATGGAAAAAATGGGCTAACGCTCATTGGCAAGTCAGGGGAAACTCATTTGAGTGGAGGGTGAAATGACCCTCATCTCACTTGAAGTTCTGTTACCAGTGTCTAGTGAGCCAGGGGCTCCCGTCCCCATCACTAAGGGCTCTCTCAGGACCTTGCACATAGGCAGCTGTACAAAGGACCCAGGGACTTCCCTCCATGGCTGGAGCTGCCTGTGACAGCAGACTGGCTGGGTGTAAGGATATGGGTCTTTCAAGACCCCACCCACTTTATCTTCTGGTGTTCACATTGGACAGGTGAGTTGTCCAATACAAAACCCAAAGGAGTATTTTTACATAAGCTGGCACACTCCGCCCTCTGTAAGTCATGGTGGTTTTTGATTAGGATATATCATGGTTCGCAATCTTTTTTTTTTTTTTTTTTGATGTGATGTTCTCTGCTGCGCACAGCCTAGTGCAATTGTGCTCGTGGGAGATGTGCTGACCGGGTGGTGCTTTCCTCCCTGATTTAGAGGAAATACATGGTCTGCTTTGACCCACTAGATGGATCTTCCAACATTGAGTGCCTGGCCTCCATTGAAATCATCTTTGCTGTCTACAGAAAGGTAAGTAGACTGACAAAATGTCAGGAGAGCTGAGATTTCCCACCTCACTCCTGGGGTGGGCTCTGGAAGGTTCCCAGGCTGAGAGTCACGAGTTTAGAGTCCTAATCTCTGTCTCCTGACTAACTGGAAAAGCCCCTGCAGGCAAACCACAAACTTCTCTCTTCCTGAGGCTCCTCATTAGAAGAACTGAATTGGTGACTTTCTGTGCCTACTTTCTATTGCTCCTGGGATGATTACATAGAAGGACAGCTGAGATTTGTTTTGAAATCTGGATACAACACCAATGTCAGACATAGTATTAGGTTCCAGGCAGCATCCAAAGACCCACTCTGTTCCTTCCCTCTGCATCTCACCTCTTACTGTATTCATTTTCCTTTGTTGTGAGAACAAATCACCACACACTTAGAGGCAGCAAACAATACCTGTTGATTGTCTCCCACTTCTGTAGGTCAGAAGTCCAGCTGGCTTGGCTCATAGAAGAAGTGGAGAGTAGCATGGTGCTTACCCTGAGATTGGGGATGGTTTGGGAGACGTTGGTCATTAAATACAAAATTTGTTAGACAGGAGGGAAAAAAAGGAAGAACAGCCATAGACTCATCATTCTCCTCTACTACATTAATGTTCAGAAATTTAGACTTAGTAACTCTCTTCCTGAATGTCTTTCTAAGGTGCCAAGTGACCTCGATGTTCCATAGACAACACCTTACACAGCAAAGTGCTTCTGGGGGTGGGAGGCAGTTGACCTTCCCTGGAATCCCGACTGTCCATAGACAGGGCCTTACACAGCAGCGTGGCTGGGGGTGGGAGGCAGCTGACCTTCCCTGGAGTCCTGACTGCAGGTTCCGTTTAGAACATGGGGTCTCATTTTGAGAAGGTCTTACTATTTAACATTCACAAGATGTTCACAGGTTCAAGAAAACATAAAATGATATTCAGGGTAAAGAGAAGCAGCAGAGATTGGCTGGGCACAGTGGTTCACACCTGTAATCCCAGCACTTTGGGAAGTCAAGGTGGGCAGATTACCTGAGGTCAGGAGTTCCAGACCAGCCTGGCCAACATGGTGAAACTCTGTCTCTACAAAAAACACAAAACTACTACTAGATTCCATGTAGAAGGGACACATTTAGTATTAACATTTCTCTTTCTGTGTCTGGCCGGTTTCACTCAGTGCGATGCCCTCCAGACTCACTCATCTTGTGGAAAATGACAGGATTTCTTTCTTTTTTAAGGCTGAACAGTATTCCACTGTGAATGTATGCTACATATAAAAATTCATTCATCCACTGATGGACAGGTGAAGTGCACGTGAATGCTTCCAGCATCTGTGGAGCCATGAGGACTTGGTATCCCTGTCCCTTTCAGCAGAATCTTCTAGACTCCATGTTCAAGGAGCCCCTCGAGGTTGTTTACCTTTGTCATCCCTCAGTGGGCTCTTGACTTCAGCTTCCGCACTAGCCCGAATGGGAAGAGTTGTTTGCCAAGCATTGCTAATCACAGTCAGTCTTCCGTATGTGTGAGCATAAATCCCCACACAAGTAACTGCTTGGCACCTGGGCACACCCAGTCCTGGAATTTGGGTTTTGAAAGTGACAGCTGTCTCAGCAGCTTCCTTGGAGAATGCATCACTGATGATTGAGGAGGGAGCCGAGGAGCAGGCAGTGCCTCTGGGGGAAGCCAGGAAAGGGGCTGACCTGCAATTATAACTTGGGGCACCTGGAGGAGGACACAATGGGGCACGTGATATGGGCGGGGGAAGGGGAAGATGAGGTCATTCACCCTTCGGAGCATCTTAGGACCATTTTCTTCCTTTCCATGTTCTTTCACCTTGATGTTTCCCAGTGTTTCTCACAGGGTGCCTTTGGGAATTGGGTGAATGGGAGGTCCTGTCCTTGCAGGGTATTTCTTGTCCATGGCTGCCAAGCATCTAACATGCTAGCATCCCTTACAGCCCCATATTGTGAAAACCAAAGAATACCTGCACACGTTGTCTGACACCCCCTGGGTTGCTGCCATACTCTGTGGAGTAGATCTCACACAGTGGTGGGGAGAGGTCTGTATCTGGGACAGCTGAGGAAGGCAGTCATTTTATTTGGCTTCCAAACGGGCCAAATGAGCAAAAGAAATACTTCCCATGTTCCCAGCTGTTATCGGTTGGCATTGCCTAGGAATGTGTTTTTAAACTGCATTTGCTAGTGAATCGATGGGACTGGGCATCTGGAAATAAAACGAATGTCCTCTTGTTTCCCTGCACCAACGAGGGTGGGCAGGAGAGAGGGACTGGCTGTTTTCATTATTAAACAGTGCAGGGGGCTGCCCCATGGGAAATAGGACCTTGCAAACAGGGCATTCCAGGGACCCAAGTGAGCTCCCCAACTGGGTGGGGCGGGGCAGGGCAGGCTTGAAGGTACTGAGATCAAGGTTGGAGTTCCTGGGGAAAAGGAAGAACATGGGCCGGGGCTGATCTGTGTGAGATCTACTCTGAAAGTCTACAGGAAGTGAACTAGGGCAGTGACATGCGGGAGCCGCGGTGCTCGGTCCCTGAGAGCCGAGCATGCCTTCCCAACTCAGTGACATCACATGGGGTACTTGAAATCAGCCAGGGTGGGAGCATTTACACCACAGGAATCAGCAAATGCTACAGATCGGTGCCTGCCTGCCCGCCAGCGGTCGCTGACCAGCTCACCATCGTTTTAGGGGTCTCTAACAGCCCCACGGCTCCACCCTGGCTCTAGGTACCACCTTATTACAGAAGAAGGTTGCACCTTCTACCTCCCTGTGCTCACTGCTACCAATTAAACAAAGGCCAGTGTAGCCGAGGCAGGCTAGCTAGTCAGGAAATGACCGTGTTTCAGGACGCAGCAACCATGATGACCAGTGACCGTACAGCCAACGCAATAAGTCTTAGCATTTCCATCTTCAGTAGAGACTTTCCTTCCAGAGAGCATGCGCATTTTGATTTTACTGCTCCTCAAAATGACCCTTTGCTCACAATTATAAAAATTACACCACTGGGTAGAGATTTAAGATGTTAATGAGACATGTGACGTATGAAAAAGCATGTACAGTTACTGCGCATGTGCACCCAGAAGACCACTCAGAACATGCTTATTAGCAAAACCTCTTCCCACCTCCTTATGAAAAATCATGTAAGACTCCCATAAAGGGGTTTTCTCCAACAGCAATCAATGCTGTCTCACCCTAACCAGCAGCCACCCTGAACTCTCTCTCTCTCTCAGAGTGTAGTGTCTATTCTGCACCTAACTTTCAAAATACTCTTTTTCCTTTGCAATAAAATCACTCTGTGCTGCATCTCCTTTGCTGTTGCCTTTTGTTTAAATTCTTTTAAACCAAGAAGGCAAGAACCGAGGTGTTGCATCAGCCATCAAGAAAGCTATCCAAACCTGCCTCAGGATGCTGCTGTTGCTTAGACAAATTTAATTCTTCTAAAAGAAAGGAGGGACTCCTTCTATGACAGGTAGGGACAGGAGTTGCTTCTTGATTTTGTGTCAGCATTCATTTCTACTACAATCAATGCAAGTCCCATTCTTATTTGATTTTAAAATTAGTTTCAGGGGGTTTCAGGAGTTGGCATATTTTTATTTTGTTTGATTATCCTTCCAATCAGATTTTCCATGAGTTGATATTAAAAGTAGTTTGCCTTGCCAGGCGTGGTGGCTCATGCCTGTAATCCCAGCACTCTCGGAGGCCGAGGCGGGCAGATCGTGAATTCAAGAGATCGAGACCATACTGGCCAACATGGTGAAACCTCGACTCTACTAAAAATACAAAAATTAGCCAGGCATGGTGGTGTGTGCCTGTAGTCCCAGCTACCCGGGAGGCTGAGGCAGGAGAATCTCTTGAACATGGGAGGCGGAGGTTGCAGTGAGCTGAGATCACGCCGCTGCACTCCAACCTGGGTGACAGAGCAAGGCCCCCTTTCTAAAAAAAAACTAGTTTGCCTTTACTTCATCCAGTGAAGAAAGGTGCTCAGGAATATTTTGCAAACTGAAAAAAAAATTGGGAGTTTGCCCAGAATGAAAAATTCACCACCTGTAAACTGCATTTGTGTAATTAAGAGCTGCTGTCCACCCGTGCGGTCTCCCTGCACCCTGCCATGTGGGCACCGCCACATCGCCTCTCAGTGCTCTTACCCGGCCTTCCCAGACTGTGGATGGTCTCCTCATAGCCTGCAGACAATTAGTCCTCCCTTCTGATGGAAAAATGAAAATAAATTGCCAGGGCTGGGGCTGGAATAAAGGAAACTAGGAACTAGGAGATTCACCAGGGCTTCCGAGAGCAATGCTGTTACCACGTAACATTCACTCACTCACACGCTGAAAAGATATTCTACTGCAGGGACCACAGTGAGCAAAATCAGAACAACCAGCCAGCAAACAAGCAAGAAAAGTGCCAGATAGCATAAGCTGGATCAGTGGATGATAATCAATGGCCTACAACTCGACACTTGCTTTTGTAAATAAAGTTTTATTGAGATGCAGCCACACACTCTTGTCTGTGGCTGGTGTTAGTCTTGTCTGTGGCTGGTGTTCCTAATGGCAGAGTTGAGTTGCCACAGAGACCATCTGGCTGTCTACAGAAAGGGCTGCTGCTTCCAGGGGTAGGTGCCATGCAGGGAATTGAAACAGGGTGAGGTGAGATGAAAGGATGGAAGGATGGTGGTGTCTATTTTCATCTGGCTGATCAGGACCTCTCTGATGTGACATCGAAACCAAGACCCAAAGGGCAAGAAGAAGGAACCAGCCCGAGGAAGGGCTGGAGGAAGGCAGAGGAAGAGGGAGTGCAAGGGGCCAGGGCAGTGAAGGGTTGAGGGAGCTCAAGCATAAAACAACAAAGAAGGAGGGTGGCTGGGCTAGGGCCGGAGGATGGGCCTGGGGTGCAGGCAGAGAATGAGGCGCCACGTGACCCGAGAGGCGGTGCTGCTTTATAGACCTTACCCAGGGGCTGAGGAGATCGGGCTTTGGCCAAGTGTATTAAGTAGGCAGGTGCGAGATCTGTCTTAGGTTCAGGAATTCCCCCGGCTGCTCAGACTGGAGTCTTGGGGTCAGGAAGCAGAGTGGAGGGACCAGATAGGAGGTGGTCTTGGCAGCCAGGGGAGACGTGGTGGTGCTGGGACTGGGGCTATCCAGGTTCTATTACTGAGTGAGCCTTGGGCAAGAATATTAGGGAGGCTCCCGCTTCTGTGTAAATATTTAAAGTATGTGATTAGCGTTAACACAGGTGAATAGAATGTGTCCTGCAAAAACCCCCTATGATCACCTGGGAAGCCTCACTTTAAATTCTGTGGCCCTTGGAGTTTGGTGCTGCCTCCTCCTCTTCCCAGCCTGGTCCTGCCCTGACTGCGGACGTCTGCCACACCCCAGATGCCCCAGGTCTCCTGAGTACCCTCCAGCTACACCCACAGACCTAGGGGACACACACTGGAGAGCACTTCAAGGCATGAGCCAAAATGTCAGTGGCACCATAGTCCCTGCTCCTCTCCCCCAGGGGTGCTGGTTGCACATGGCTCCCACCTGGCTTAGCCAGGGAGGACACGACCAGCCCAAGGTTTGTGGCCAGCTGGGGTCTCAGGGTGGTCTTGTAGCTTGTGTTTCTAAGCTGTTCCTATAACTTATTTAACTGTATTGATTATGGAAACTTTATAATGTTTTATTTATGCTTCTATTTAAGTTATAAGGTAGGAAACTCAATCTCCTTAGTGCCATTCAGATGCTAGCTGGAACTCTATTGAATGCATGTAACTCAGGGAAATTGAAACATGCAGTCCTATCTTGCTATCAGGGACAGCAGTCTCCTTCCATTTGTTCATCCACTGTTTTATGTGCTTCAGTACATTGTGTTAGTGACTGTTTTTCTACTTCTCTGAATTTTCTGAATATTCCACCATGTCACTTTGGAATTACTTTTGTAATTTGAGAGCAGGGTCTGGGGGTTGTTCTCCCTCTTGCTGCCACAGCCAGCTCTGCTCCAGGGAGCTCAGAGGACACCGAGCTTTCCAGAGAGCAAAACGCACATGGAATCTGATTCTATTCATTAGAGCCAGAAAATCATAGTTGATGCTATGAGACTGATGTAGGGAAGGTTTCCTTTCCATGTTTCAGTGTTTTCTTTGCTGTGAAATATTTCTGATGGGTGAAGCTTTAAATCTTCCCAGGGCTACTTCATCTAGCAACCATGGCGTGCTCTGTGCAAGACCCCAGCGGGTCCTATGTCACTTGAACAGGAGTCTGCTGCCTGTGAGGTGCGGTCTGGTGCTGATGCACAGGCTCTGAGAGCATCAGGTGACTGCTGATCTGCCTGGTCCAGGGCCGGCGACATCTTCTCTGGCGGCATCTTCCCATCCATCTCTGGGTCCAGCTGCTGCGCTCTGCCTCCTACCCAGGGCCTCCTCAGACTTGAGGCTGAAGGTGCACACCCCAGGGCAAGATTTCCCCATACCAGGCAGGAGGAAAATCTGCTATGGGGCCTGTGGGCATAGCATAGAGGCCTCCTGCCTCTTCACAGCCTCAGGCAGATGCTGGTTTAACTGCAGGTGAAGCTCCTTACTGCCAAGTACTGGATAACACTCTGCCCAGCCCTCTGGAGCTGATGGACCATCTGGGCATTAAGCAATGCAGGCTCCATGGGGTTGTACACATCTGTTCTCACCAGGCCCACCAAAGGCTGCCTGGCTTTGGCCAGAGAACTCTTCGGCTGAATGCTGCCTCTGATACTGACTAGGCATGGCCTTACCAGGGCCCACACACTCCAATGTGCTCCCAGGTGGGGTACTGTCCTTCTACCCTGGTTGGAAATGTCATCACAGAGCAGCGTTTCACACCGGGGGCAGGGCCTGCTTCTGAGCTCTCTCTCCTGTTCCGAGGGACTCCTGACTCTCGGAGTTAAGGTGCAGGTGGAGAACATCATGAAATCAGAGCCTGTGTCCCTCTAAGCCGGGCAGCTGCCCCTCCCCATACCCAACACCACGCAGGAGGGTGCATCCCGTGTAGAACAGACTTCCCACAAGAAGCCAAGTATCCGCATTTTTAGGTGTGATCTCCTGATTTTTAAATGACAGTCAATGTCCCCCAACCCCTCCTCATACTCAACAGAGCACCGCAGCTTCTCCGGGAGGCCCCTATCTGCTGTGACCCCCTCTCCCGGCAGACCCACCTCCTGCCTCTGAGCCTTGGGTTACTTTCCTCTGAAATGGGCTCATGAGAGGACCGCACAGATCCTGGCAGTCAAATGAGGGGCTGCGTGGGCAGCGTCTGGAACCCTGGTGGGTACCAGCTACGGGACTCCCCAGGTCCTTCCCACGGGGCCTGGCTCCTATGGAGGGTCCCACATGACACCTGGAATTTTTGTGTCCCCGGGGAGCAGCAACCTTGAGAGCTGGATGCCCCTCTGGGCCCTCTGCCTTCTCTCTGTCTTTCCCGCATTTGCTGCTTTCTTAAGCCTGGCCACTCCCCACCTCAGAGTGGAGCTTCCTGGGAGCCTGAGGACTTTGGCTCGAGGAGAAGGGAATGCGGGTGTGAAGTGTCCTCCTTCAGTTCCTTGTAAGAGCAAAGCCAGCATCCCAGAGACGACAGGAGCAGAGGGGTTCTAAAGCACTAAGAGGCAGAGGACTCAAGAGAGAGCAGCGCCACCTCCCACCCGGCCTGCAGGAGAAGCCGGGCTCCTGCCTCGTGTCCCTGGCAGGAATGTCAGGTTGCGCTGGGGAGGCTGCACCGGCTGCGGGTCCCAGGGACCAGGAAGCCGCCTCCTCTCCAGACCCCATGGCTGGGCTCTCCCTGCAGCGGGGCTGCTGTCCCCTCGCCGGGCCCCCCTTTCCAAGCCCTGGCTAAAGATGCCGTCCCCACCTCAAGGGCATGCAAACAAAGGGTCACCCTGAGCCACCTTTCACCAGGAATCCCCTGCAAAGACCAGAAAGGGAAACTGAGCAGAAGGAAGGCCATGGAGACCTCACTGAAGGGGCCGAGGGCAGGGCCACAGACGACACCAGCCCCTGCGGGACTCCACGGTGGGGGCTCCTGGGCGTCACCTCCACACCCACTTAGGTCTTGCAGACTTTCCAGATCAGCTTCAGGCTGCACTGCCCTCAACCGCAGCACGAGCGCGCTGCCCTTCTCTAGGGGTGGCACCGGGAACTGCCGGGGAGCGCCCGTGAGTGCCGCACCCGCCTGGAGCAGCACAGAGGCCGCCCTGATGAGTAAATGCGGAAAACCAGTGGCTCCGGAAAAGGTGTGACCCATCTCACATCCTCAGGTAGATCCAACACCCCACCGGAAAATGGAGACGTGCGGTGAATGCCGTTGGCAGAGTGTCATTGACAAGCACTTGCTCAGGCGCCCAAGGCTCTGTGATTTGCCACCTGTGTGCCTCAGGGCAGCCGACTGACCTCTCAAGGCTGCAGCAAAACAGTGGTAAAAACACCCCGGAAGCTGCTGTGTGCCATAAATGAGGCCTCATTGAAAACATATTTATCCTAGTTCCTGGCCGAGTGCTCTATAAATATCACTATATGTATTAGCAGTATTGCAATTGTATCGATTAAAAATCTGTTTTTGTTATTTTCTCCCCATGTGTCCATTCTATTTCTGTGTCAGAAAAAAAGAAGTTGAATCTCAGGCAACTCTCCGCAGTTCCCAACGCTCCCCAGCATTCTCCCTCACTGAGGGGAGTAACAGAAACACACTTTGACACATTTGGCCTCAACCTGGGGAAAGATCTGACTCTTCTGTGGCATCATGTACAGAGAATGAATCAAGGGACAAAGCACAAAATTGGCCTGGTTTGGGCAACTCTTTGAAGGTCGCCTTTTCTTTTCTTTCTTTTCTTTTTTTTTTTTTTTTTTGAGACAGTTTTGTTCTGTCACCTGTCACCCAGGCTGGAGCGCAGTGGCATAATCTCTGCTCACTGCAACCTCCACCTCTTAGGCTCAAGCGATTCTTCTGCCTCAGCCTCCTGAGTAGCTGGGACTGGTGAGCACTACCATGCCTGGCTAATTTTTTTGTGTTTTTGGTAGAGATGGTGTTTCACCGTGTTGGCCAGGCTGGTCTCGAACTCCTGACCTCAGGTGATCCACCCACTTTGGCCTCCCAAAGTGCTGGGATTACAGGCGTGAGCCATATCATGCCTAGTCAGGTCTCTTTTCTAATCTTTCAAAAAATTAACTTCCTCTTCCTAAGAGAGGATTCAGCAGAAATCACACTGGAAATTGCACTGTTTTTTCTTGCTCACTGCAGGCATTTCTCCCTTGGGAAGAAAAGGAAACCCTGAGGTTCTAGGTGTGAATCCTGACAGCCTCCTCCTGTGGTGAATTGATAACCCTGCCTGTGGAAGGTCCAGGAAGGCAGCAAAACTTCCCCAGAAGGGTGGACGTGACCGGACAGAGCAACACGGACAACCGCTAAGGAGCTTTCGGACACCAAATGCTCTCTCGGAGCTGAGCAGGAGCGGTGCCCCTCGGGGATGCCATTGTGTCGCTCTAGGTCCTCACAACACTGGATCAGCTGTCTCCTTCCAGAGCATGTGAGTTGCCCTGAAAGGAAGCCCTGTACCTATGAGCAGTCACTTGCCATTCCCCACTCTGCTCAGTCCCTAGCAACCACAGGTCTGTTTTCTGTCTCTGGGGATGTACTATTGCCATTGCATTTTGATGCCTAACAAATTGGTTGGAGCAATTGTGAAGCCTTTGATTTAAACATGAAATAGGATCAGCCCTGTCTGACCAGCAAAGGTACCTGTCTCTTTCTGTGTGTGGCAGGGCGGGGGGCGGGGGGTGGTCTGGGTCCTTTTAAGGCTGTAACAGGACAAGAGGATGGGAGAAGAGACATCACAAGGTACAAGCTCTATGCCGCAAAGGCAGCCAGGGACACAACATCCCCGTCAATTTCTCCTTTCTCAGTCCCACAGGGAGAAGCAGGAGGCTCCACAGCATGAGATAGTTCACGACTCAGTCACTCCTTCATTCAACAACTAGCATTTAGGGAGGGCCTCCCTGAGCTGAGCACAGTGCTGAGAATGGGAAGACGTAGCCCAGATCCCTCATCTTAGGGAGGTGTAGATGTGTGAACAATTTCACATCAAATATCACATAAGAACTTTTAACAGGATCATGTAGGCAAGGTGCTCAGTGCACTCAAGGGAACCTATTCTAGGTCTACATGGCGAGGCAGGAACTATGCCACTCTAGTGTCATTCCCCTTCACATGCCACCCTCTCTTCAACCATCCCCATCCTGTCCTGCTCCCTAATAAGAACTTGCATGGAGCCATTTGGGGTGCAGCCTGAGGCCTCTTCCTCACTGTTACCCAGAAGGATCCCCTCTGCTTTCGTCTGTAGCTCCCTTGCACCCCAAAACCTATCTTGCCTCCAGTCTCCTGAAAGCTTCCACCCAATACTGGTTTGGGCCATGCATGGCTCTCCATGGTGACCTCACCTGACTGTGTGGTTAGGGGGTGTTCTGCCCTTCGAGAGTAGGAGCCAGCCTGAGGGGAGATATGGAATCCTCAGCCCAGGCAGGTGTAGAATACTCCATAAAGAGCTTTCGTATAAGTGACAGAACTCAGAGAAGCCCATGCAAGGGTGTCTCCATGTGATCTGAACTGGGGCAGGACCATTCCTTCAGTTCTAAATCCTGGGAGCGCTCATGCACCGCTGATCTCTTCCAGCTGAGCCAGCGTGCCTTTTGCTGCTGTAACGGTGCTGCTACAAACTCATAACTTCCCTGATGGCTCCCATTTTTATTCCTAAAGTAGGACCAGAGTTTCTCCACAGGAGCTACACCAACACTTGGCAAGGACCTGGAAACCTGTGGTGGCATTTTTTGTTCCCACAATGTTGGGGGGATGCTCCTGGGGCTGGGAACTGGGTGTCCAGGTACCGTGAACACAAAATGTCCCTCGTCCCCCACCCCCCGGGAGTCTGGCCTGAGGTGGATCAACATGCAATCAAAGCTATAGCCCTGTATAGTAGACATAAGCCCCGGGGGTGTGTGGGGAGCTCTGGATGAAAGGGGCAGGGGGCTTCTGCATGAGGAGGTAGGGGCTGTCCTTACTCCCCAGGCCCCAAGGCAGCTCAGGGCCAGAACTGAAAGCTGAATCCTCAGTGGAAAGAAAAACCTTCCATATGTCACGAAAAGTTACCTAAGTAAAAATTCCATTTCTAGTGATCTGAGACAGTGAAGCTTAGAAGCCAACTTCCACATCCCAAACTAGGTCGGAAAGCTGCTTTGGAAACTTCCCTGGGCCTTGGGGACAGGCCAGCAGCAGTGATCCCAGTCAGACCTCCACAAGGTGGCCAGCCTCAGGGCCACAACTTCAATAGCACTGATGTTCACAAGGCCAAAGCCATCACCGTGGGTCCCTCTGTGGGGTGTGCAGAGGGGGCCCTGGGCTATGGGAGCTGGGATGATGATGATGTGTGTGGAGGGACCCCCCCCAACACTCGAAAGTATGAATGGAGGTAAATGTCATCAGCCTGGTGTTCACCTGCATGGCCCAGTTCCCCTAGTCCACTCCCTCAGGGGCGTCAAAGGTCTCAGCCTTGCACGAGAGATTTCCCGACTTTCCAAACTTGTCAGCCTTTGAGGTTTGTCTTCCTGGGTGGGTCTCTGCTGTGCCTGAGTGGTGGCCCAAGGCCATGTGACCAGGGGAGAAACTAGCCCAGCAGGCCTGGGTTTGATTACCATTCTGCCTCTCACTTGCTGTGTGACCTGAGGCAAGTTACCAGACCTCATTGAATATGTTTTCCTAGTGGAGCTTTTGATGGATGCCTGGTATGGGGTGTGCAGTCAGGAAATGCTGTTTCCCTGCCACTTTTCAATGTTTCCTCTTCTCAGCCGATATTTAAAACAGTTCCCACAGGCTGGGCGCAGTGGCTCACGCCTGTAATCCCACCACTTTGGGAGGCCAAGCAGTAAGTGCCCCACGGGCAACAGATGTGCTGCCTGGGGTGGGGGTGGTTTGCTGTTGGGACTGGGAGCCGGAAGAAGGGGCCAGGGAGGAAGCACCCTGGAGCTGTCTGGGAAGCAATGCTGGAGGCTGTGCCACTTGGGCAGATGGTCAAGATGAGGCAGGCACCAGTTTAGCCCAGCCACAGACAAAGCTGCTGAGGCTCTGGGGCTCTGTCTGCCAGGCACAAGGTATGGAGCCAGGACTGAGTGAGCCTCTGTGCTCTGGGCTGACCAAGGATGAGACTAGGGCATGCTGGAGAGAGAGCTGACTCCTGACAACCTGGGCTTTGTGTGGAGCAGGTAAGGAAGCCCCCCACAACTTGTCTCCCCGTGCCAGTGGTGCAGTGCCCAGAGCCTGCAATCCTCACTCCGGGCGTGGGCCAAGAAAGAATGGGCCCTTTGGCTGGTGCACTAGGCGACCTTCAGGCTGTCTGGGACCAGCTCTGACAGCCTCTGCCCTGGGATCAGCTGCGCAGCGGCCTACACATGGCATGGGGCAGCAGCAGTGGCAACCCTGGACACTGGCCCCCGTAGCATGGAACCCAGGACCAGATGCTGCCACAGTCAGCAGTCAGCCTGCAGGTGCGGGAGGGCAGGAGGCGCTCGGTTACAACTCTGTGGCTGCTCAGTGCCCAGCGCCTGCAAACCTGTGCTCTGGGCCAGGCCAAGGAAAAGCGGACCCTAGGGTGGGATGGCGGGATGGCGGTACACTCCCCAACCCCCACGCCCTCGGGGAGCAGCCCCACCAGAATCTGCCATGGGCTCAGCCACAGCTGCCACCTGGAAATGGCACAAGTCAGTATCAGTGGCAACCCCTGGCCCTGTCCTCCCCCACCAGCAGCAGGAATCCCAGGGCCAGATGTCGCCATGGCGCCTAATTTAGGTGGTCGGCGGCGCTACTGCAAGGGGACGGAAACAGGCGCTCAGCCTCATCCTGGGGGCTGCAGTGGGCCCAGAGCCTGCGACCCCACACTCTGGGCTTGGGCCAAGGAAACACGAATCTTAGGGTGGGGGAGGTGCCTTGGGCAACTCCCAGGCTGTCTGAGACCAGCCCTACAGACTCCCGTGCATTCTGCTGCACCTGCCACTTATAGATGGCATTCGGCAGTGTGGTGGCAACCCCTGATCCTGCCCGCCTCCACCAGCAACCCAGACCCAAGGGCCAGACCTTGCTGCGGCGCCTAAATCAGGCCCCGCAGCAGGAGGAGGACTGGAGCTGGCACCCAGCCCCATCCCAGTGGTTGTAGGGTACCCAGGGCCTGCGACCAGTGCCCTGGACCAGGGACAAAAAGGAAAAGAAGGAGGGCGGGAACCGGCACTGCCATCCTCTGCCGTGGGCTCAACTATAGTTGCCACCTGCACATGGCGCGGCAGAAACAGTGGCAACCCCAGCTCTGACTGCAGTCATCAGCAGGGGGAGACCCAGGGACTGAGGCTGCCTCAGAGGCTGCCACCTGGCCACCTCTGCACCACTGTCCTTGCCCTGGTGGCAGCCAGCCACGCTTCTACCTCTCCGGCGCTCTGCAGTCTCCGTGGCTTCCACTCACTGCATACAAATACAATAATCTTATGGATGAGGCTTTTTGGGCCAGTGGAGTGTACTATGGTTACTTTTACATCTGAAAGTATAGTAGGGATTAATGTTATATGCTGTAATTCCCATAAGTCATAGAATTCTAATCAGGAATAATTATATGTAAAGATACCTCTGAGGTCCAACAGCTCTGATCATTTTGGGCTTCAAGTCTCTGTGACTAGTGATTTTGTGGGTCGAAACTTCTGGCAAAAGCGGGTAGCCCTTAGGAGCTGGGGACAGGGGGTTGGCCTGATTCCCTGACAAGGCTGCCAATTTCACCCCTTCTGAAAAGCAGCTGTTAATTTACTCTGGCTCTTTTACACATTGGATATTTCTTCCCTGGATAGAGGTCTCTGACCTAAAATTCCAGTTTTGGCATGTGTCACCTTGGACTCAACAAGTAATAAAATGAAAAGGACCCAACAAGCCTCCCTTGTGGAATGAAAATGGAGCATTCAGGAAAGCGGTGGTCCTGGTCCCACAGCATCTCAGCTATATATGCAATAGTGGTAGCTATCTATCAGCAATGAAATGTATCGCCCACTTTCCTGACTGAGGCAAAGCTGCCGGCTTAGCAGAGCCCTCGGTTCATAGAGGTTACTCTAACTGGCCCTGGTTCACTGATGGTTTCACCAGAAACCACTAGCATGCCGCATGCGTTCAAGCTCAGTGCCATTAGCAAACGCAAAGTGAAACAGTCACTGCTCTCAATGGATGGAACACAAGGATGTTCTCAGCTCTGGCCCATACTCCATGTGATGAACCTTGTTACATTTTTGTTAAACCTTGGGCTCTGGATGTGGCCTAGCTATTTGATATTCTAGTTGGAAATTATAGATTAAAAAGCACCTTTTCGTCCTTTGTACGGTGGGGGTAAAAATCACAGCTGCTGAGTGCGCCATCTGGGTTGCTCAAGTAGATGCCCATAAGAAGAGACTATTTTCCGATGAGACTGACTGGAATCAAGCTGCTGATAGAGCTTTCTCCACCCAGATTGTGACCATCACTAGCTGGATCCATCATTGTCCTGGTGTGGCAAAAGATCACCTACTTTACACTGGGTACAAAGTAAACGTCTCTTTATCTGATCCTTCCATTGATGTCATTGGATAAAAGAATTTACAAATTTTTTTTTATTCTGGATAAAGCCAGTACTTCGTATGCCATTGATTAATTCACCTTTTCCCACTGATTTTAAATATCTTCATATACTAAATCATCATTTGTAAAGATAGTGTATATGACTGATTAAACATTCTGATATTTTAGTGACACATCCTTCTTTTGTGAATAGGACTGGCATGTATAGGAACCATAATAGCCATCTTTTTGGCCTGCTATTGAATTTTTCACAGAAGGATAATTGAATCAAGTTTGGAAAATGAGAATACATCCTAGGACTTAAGAAATATAATATCATAGACTAGTTACATTGTAATTCTAGAAATGCCAGCAGCCTTAACAATAAAATACATTGACAATAGGGTAACATACAGTTACCCCTGGAGAGAATCAGATATGACGGGGAGATTAATGGTTCACAAGTCCAGTTAGTACTTGTTAGGACCAGTTAGTCCCTGAGAATCAAAGCATTTTACTCCATTTTTATAATACTTGGTAATTTAAAGCAAGTCTTTCTTTAAACTTTTTTTACTCAGATACTTTCTGAAAGAAAATATTTGGAATCATAGTTCCCTCTGCCCCTTTTAAATAGGATATTTGAGGATTATGATTGGGTTTGGTATTAAGGTTCAGGTACCCTGTAGAATGGAACTGATTCACCCAGGTGGCCTGAGTCGTTGGGAGGCCAGATGCCAAAGCCCCATGACTGGGGACTCAGGCTTTACCTGCTGTCCCTTGGCTGAGGTAGACCCACAGGATACCTTTCCAAACAATACATCACCAGCTGGAGGCCTCGGTCTGTGCTCTCGTCATAAATGCTCACTCTCCCTGCCTGCTTGATGATCTTACCAACTCATGGTCTTTTAGTCTAGCAGATGGATGCCTCATCTAGACACCCTAGAGGAGTTGATTTTCTGTCTGCCCACCTACTCAGGGCCTTCAAGCTAATAAAGATAGAAAACAAGGCAGGAATTTTTGTCTGTTTTATTCGCAGTGTGTCAAACACATGAAACAGCCCCTCTTCATATTAGGCACTCAGAAATATGTGCTGGAGATACAGTATCAAAGCGAAATCTGAAAATTTTTCCTTTTGAGGTTCCAAGTTATTTTTTGAGGGGATTATTTTATTATGAATAGGTAAAATATTGCTATAAGTTCCCCATTCACAGGTATTTTATAAATTTTTAAAACAATGTTCAGAAGTGTACAGAACTGTTCTTCAGATCTTTGTCAACCAAAACATGTACTTTCAATAAGTTGAGATGGTCCAAGTTCAAAGTTATGTCTACACATCTAATCAGTTTATTAGTATTGTAGAGTATAACCTTTTTTTTTTGCTTTGCTTCCACTTAAATACTTTGTAAGTATCAGTCTAAGCAATTTTGCAAAACAATAATGTAAACTCATATTTCCAAGATCAACCAAATGGGCATGCAAAGAAATTCTAAGGATCATCACTTTAATCCATTTTAACAACAGTTCCCCTCATTTTTACCTTCCAAATCATCCTTCTGACAGTTCAAAGGAGAAAAGTTTTTTGTCACATTAAGATATTTATGCCCTTGGAAAGGCATGTTGCCCTGAAAGAAGGGATATAACACCTTCATATGACTTTCCACCTCTATATTTCTCTAATATCTTTTCATATTAAACATCTTCCCAGAACCCCAGAAGAAATAATATCTTCTGTCCTTGTACTAGGGTAGCCTGCTATAATGAGAGAGAAATTTGTTTTCATGTCAGATTGCACAGTCTTCAAGTACCAATAGTCTGCCTGGCAACTGGCTATTTTAGTGATCTTCCAGTATTCTAAAAAGCATTGATAGAAATATGTAACTAGCCTACACATCAGTTGACTGACCCATTAATACTTAAACTAGGAAACTGGTTGGGCTGACTTCTGGGCAAAAGACGTCCATCAAGATATATTTGACCAATCAGATATGCTAGGACTGAGTTGAGGATGGATAATGTCAGCGCTAATGAAGATTTCCTATCCTCATTTAGGATATATATATATATATATATTTATATGGGTGTGTGTGTGTATGTATATATATACACATATATATATGTCTATATATCTTTTAATGATCCAAAAGAATTGAGATGACAACTTTGTACACACCTTCAGCATACCTGAATATAGTTTATTCCTCTGTTACTTGATGTTCAGATGCACTAAATTAAGTGCTCCAAATCAATTCACCAATCTCTCAGTCCTCACTGGAGCCAACTCATAATCAGTCTTTTTCTCCTTTCCCTCATTAATGCAACCTGCCTGACATCTGTGGCATGAATCTGCAAGCTTTCAGTGGGTGAATATAAACACACTGTGGTGCATCCATATTATGGAATACTATGTAGCAATAAAAAAGAATAAACTACGTACACAACAACTTCCCTGGCTCTCAAGGGAAAGGTTACATGTCTCATTCAAGAAAGAACAAACTTATAGAGATGGAAACCTGGCTAGTGGTTGTAAGGATTGCAGGATGAGGGAGGGGATGCCATAATAACGGGCATGGCCGTAGACATAAGGGGAGAGAGTTGACACCTCCTGATCCTGGAGCTTACTGCAAGCCAGAGACTTCTGGGACTCACCTCCTTCCTGGGGCCAGTGGGGAGTGACAGGGAGAGACAGAGCCATCCCCTGGGGCTGTACAGAGGAGGCCCCTGACATTGGGGAACACTGTTCTGTCCTGGCTCTGGTACCTTGGCTCGTACTGGTATCATTCCAAAGTAACCCTTGACTGGCTGGGTGCGGTGGCTCAATCCTGTAATCTCAGCACTTTGGGAGGCCAAGGCGGGTGGATCACTTGAGGTCAGGAGTTCAAGACCAGCCTGGCCAACATGGTGACACCCCATCTCTACTAAAAATACAAATACTAGCCAGGCACATTGGCACATGCCTATAATCCCAGCTACTTGGGAGGGTGAGGCATAAGAATTGCTTGATAAGATCGTGCCAGTGCACTCCAGCCTGGGTGACATAGTGAGACTCTGTCTCAAAAAAAAGTAAACCTTTCCTGACCATCAATTTTCTTTCTCTCTCTTCTTTTTTTTTTTTTTTTTTTGGAGACAAAGTCTCACTCTGTCAACCCAGGCTGGAGTGCAGTGGCATGATCACGGCTTACTGTAGCCTCGACCCCGCCAGGCCCATGTGATCCTCATGCCTCAGCCTCCTGAGTAGCTAGGGTCTACGGGCACACACCACTGTGCCCAACAGGTTTTTATTTTTTGTAGAGACAGGATTTCTCTATAGTGCCCAGATGGTCTCAAACTGCTGGGCTTGAGTGATCCTCCCATCTGTGTCTCCTTAAATGCTGGGATTACAGGCATGAGCCATCAAACCAGGCCTAAATCTTTAAACATAATAAAACAGCTGCTTCAAAACCCATGTTTTCTCATTACAACATTTAGATCATCTTGGGCCTTTTCCATTGGTAGGCTTTTTCCCTCTTGATTTTGGGTCACATTATTCTGCTTAAAATGTCAGGTGTCTGACTTATGCTAGACATTACAGATAAAATATTGTAGAGATTTCTAGATGTATTAATTTTCTAGGGCTGCTGCAACATATTACTACAAACTCTGTGGCTTGAAAAAAAACAGAAATTTATTCTATTACAGTTCTGGAGACCGGAAGTCAAAAATCAAGGCCACACTCTGAAGGATGTAAGGAAGATTCCTTCCTTTCTTCTCCCAGATTCTGGTGGTCCTGGTATTTCTTGGTTTGGAAGTACATCCCTCTAATCTCAGCCTCTGTCTTCACACTGTCTTCCCTGTGTCCTGATATATCCTTGTCTATTTCTTGTAAGAAAACTCCCATTGGATTTAGGATCCGCCGTCATCCAGGATGCTCTCACTTCAGTCATTACCCTAATTACGTGTGCAAACACCCTATTTCACTAAGATCACATTCAGAGGTTGCAGGTAGGCGTGAACTTTGTAGGGATACAATTCAACTCACTACCCGGGATAATGCTGACTTCCATTATGGGATGTTGAGTTTTGCTAAACCAAGTAATTGAATTACAAGTAGATGGTTCTGGCCCTGTTGTTTAATCTTTTGCAGCAGTGCATCTAATATGGTCTTGAACATAACTTGACAAACTTTTTATGTAAGGAGTCATAAATATTTTAGACTGCATGGAGAAAGGCCAAAGACTATTACATAGATCTTTATAGAAAAGAGGGAAAAAGAACTTACACAAAATTGTTATTCATGGAATTTGAAGTTTAATTAAAAGGTACAAGTTTAGGTAGTATAAGTCTACCAATGAGAATGGAATTCTACATTTTGTTTAATGGGGTCCAGAGTTAGCATGTGTCCCGTTACCAAAAACAGTTCAAATGTTCACCTGTTACCAAGATAATCGGTAATGAGCTTGCCTGAGCAACATAATGAGACCTCATTAAACCTCATCTTTACAAAAAAATTTAGAAAATTAGCCATGTATGATGGTGGGTGCCTATGGTCTCAGATACCCTGGAGGCTGAGGTGGGAGGATTGCTTAAGCCTAGGAAGTCCAGGCTGCAGTGAGCCATGATTGTACTTGTGACTCAAACATTAGTGTTGAAATGACTTCATCACCATATACAAATTTCACATTTAAGTGCTGTTTTGCCTTGTAACTTCAAGCTGAATTCCGAAAGATTATCAAACCTATGGCATTCACAGTGAGATCTTGGCAAAAAAAAAAAAAGAAAAAGAAAAGGAAAAAACTCTTTCCATAAAAATACATACTACCAAGTACTGATTCTTGGCATATAATTCTGTTTAAGGCCAATTAGCGCTAGGAAGGCATTGAGAGAATTTTCTCTGATTGTCCTCTGCATATCAGCTCCTCAGCATGTATTACACTGCCGATCAATCACTTCCAATTAAACGGTAGGTGGCAGCACCTCAAAATGTAATGCTTCTGAAGTATGAAAATTTCCTTTTTATTTGCATCAAATTTCTCCCACAATGCTGCTAGAATACTGGTTTCAGCTTGTAAAGCGTGGGAATGGAGATGTCTGTTCTTGCTGTAATTTATATATATATATATTTTTTTTTAATTGCATTTTAGATTTTGGGATACATGTGAAAGAACACGCAAGATTGTTGCATAGGTACTCACATGGAAATGTGGTTTGCTGCCTTCCTCCCCATCACCCATATCTGACATTTCTCCCCATGTCATCCCTCCCCAACTGCCTACCCCCCGCTGTCCCTCCCCTAGTTTCCCCCCACACACACAGACCTCAGAGTGTGATTTTTAAGCAACAGGGTCTTGCTGTGTTACACAGGCTGTACTAAAACTCTTTTGCTCAAGTGATCCTCCCACCTCAGCCTCCCACGCAGCTGAGACCACAGGCAAGTGCCACCACTCCCAGATCTTATAATTTTTGACAACACAAGAGTGTACACAGCAGGTTGACATTACTTGCGACTCAAACATTAGTGTTGAAATCACTTCACCACCACATACAAATTTCACATATGAGTGCTGTTTTGCCTTGTAACTTCAAGCCGAATTCAGAAAGATTATCAAACCTATGGCATTCACAGTTTATTAATAGTGCTGTAAGGGCAGATTTTCTCATTCAGAAAAATTTCAATCTTTGCCATTAGCTTTAAAACTTCACAATAAGGGCTGGGCGTTGTGGTTCATGCCTGTAATCCCAGCACTTTCGGAGGCCAAGGTGGGTGGATTACCCGAGGTCAGGAGTTCAAGACCAGCCTGGTCAACACAGTGAAACCCTGTCTCTAAAAAAAAAATACTAAAATAAAACTTAAAAATTTTTTTTTAAATTCACAGTAAGTATTTACCACTGCTAAGTAATCATTGATTACTATGCGACAGGGCAAAGCAAAACATTCAAATTCATTGATCTCATCTTAGTTAAGTCAACGAGAACAGAAGTTTTGCCCTTCACATTACTCAGTAAGACATGGCAGACTGAAATATTTTCAGCCATGTTCCTGTTGATGAATGATATTGGGTCACGAATGCCTTACATTTTCACAAGCTCTGTAAATTTGCCCAACTAAGCGTTTTTCTGTTCCACATATTTTTACCACCATCAGTTGAAACACATCTTAGCAATTTCACCTCAGGTTGTCCTAAGTGTTTTCACAACTTCTCTTAAAATATTCTCATCTGTAGCTGTTCCCTTCAAACTATTCACAGATTAATTCTTCACTCACTTCAAACACCACATCAAATAAACAACAGAGCAGTATTGGTAACAATCGTGGGCTCAACAACAGCTAAGGAAGACCACTTAAATCATTTGTACTGTTTGTTAACTGACTATTAAATGTTGCTCCTACTGTCCTCAAGCAAGTGTTCTCACCAAAAAGAAAAGAATATTTTAAAAGTTTGTATTTTTTAGAAATATCTCTTCACCTGCTACAATCAAACACAACATTAGCTAACACACTGCTATACAAAACATTCACATGTATACACACCTAGAATGCAATCTTTTTTTTTTAGACAGAGTCTCGCTCTGTCACCCAGGCTGGAATACAGTGTTGCGATCTCGGCTCACTGCCACCTCCAATTCCCGAGTTCAAGCAATTCTCCTACCTTAGCCTCCTAAGTAACTGGGACTACAGGTGCCTGCCACCACTCCCAGCTAATTTTTGTATTTTTAGAAGAAACCAGGTTTCACTATGTTGAGCAGGCTGGTCTTGAACTCCTGACCTCGTGATCT
Source organism: Sapajus apella (assembly GCF_009761245.1). NCBI lineage: Eukaryota > Metazoa > Chordata > Mammalia > Primates > Cebidae > Sapajus > Sapajus apella. The sequence goes on along the minus strand of NW_022437098.1, from coordinate 2,444,403 downwards.
TCCCACCTCAGCCTCCCAAAATGCTGGGATTACAGGCGTGAGCCACCGCACCCGGCCTAGATTGCAATCTTACACACAAATGCACTCATTATTAACTAGAAGTCATATACCAATACCTACCTAAGTCATTTTGTCACAGATCATCCTCAATGGTTCACTTTCCTTAGCTCCACACAGCAGGGTGCTATATCAAGATCCTCATATCCTACTTGAGAGTGAAGAATTTCTAACCTGAAACTATCATCCTGTGGTAAGGAAGGCCACCAACAAGAATGGAGCTAGTAGATTGCCCTGGTGGAGACTCTGGAAAACTTTGATCAAGACTTGCTCTTCATAGGCACTGGGAGCAATCACTGGAATCTGAGTTCATACAGAAGAACAGGTCTGTAGGTGATTCTCAAGAGCTAACCAGACACTCTCAACTTGTTGCATAGCACTCTGACCCCTGAGATGGCAATATCATACATCAGAGTGGCTGTGGAACGGAACATGGGGGATGAACATAATAAATGTAAGTTTCTCTGGGGGTCATTTCTGAGCAGCACATGAAAATTGTATTAGTCCATTCTCATGCTACTAATAAAGACATGCCTGAGACTGGTTAATTTATAAAGGAAAGAAGTTTAATTGACTCACAGTTTTGCAGGGGAGGCCTTAGGAAACTTACAGTCATGGTGAAAGGGAAATCACATACGTCCTGCTTCACATGTTTGATTGGTGGCAAGAAGGAGAAGAATGAGAGCCAAGCAAAGAGGGAAGCCCCTTATAAAACCATCAGATCTTGGCCGGGCAGAGTGGCTCACACCTATAATTCCTGCACTTTGGGAGGCCGAGGCAGGCAGATCACTTGAGTTTGAGACCAGTCTGGAAAACATGGTGAAACCCTGTCTCTACTGAAAATACAAAACTTAGCTGGGCTTGGTGGCACAAGCCTGTAGTCCCAGCTACTCAGGAGGCTGAAGGGGGAGAGTCACTTGAACCCAGGAGGCGGAGGCTACAGTGAGCTGAGATCGTGCTACTGTACTCCAGCCTGGGTGACAGAGTGAGACTCTGTCTCAAAAAATAAATAAATAAATTTTTTAAATATAAAGAAAACCATCAGAACTTGTGAGAACCTAATATTACAAGAATAGTATGGGGGAAACTGCCCCCATGATTGAATTATCTCCAACTGGGTCCCTCTCACCACACAGGGGGATTATGGGAACTACAATTCAAGATGAGATTTGGGTGGGGACACAGCCAAACCATATACAAAATTATAGGTAACTAAGTTATTAAATATTTAGAAATTTTGAAGGCAGCCATACTGTATCCTCCCAGAAACATGAACATAGAAAGTTATTCATGAGCTTCCTAGGAGTCTCTCCTGAGCAAAAGTTCTTGACAATTTTGCATCATTAGAGAAGCAATCATTTTGAAAATGTGACAAAAGCCATGAATCTTCATGCCAGAAATATGTGCAGACCCACATACAGTCATAAATTTGAATGTATCTCAGGCAGCTAATGAACTCCCTTTAGCTCATTTATTAGGAGTGGGCTGGAGGTAGTTCTGAATGTTTACTGCCTAGCTACCTGACGCTAAAGACTGTGCTCAAGCTGGCAGAGCAAGGATCTACAATGCAGAGTAGCCTAAGCTGATAAAGCAGCAGCTATTTATCCTAGCAACGCTCCCTAAGTTCCCTCCATCCAGGTGGTTACTCAGCTGAATATAGGTTGTCTGTCACTCTGTCAGGTCACAGGTGGTTGATAGTAGTTGGACACTTCGTCACTTAGTCAACTAGACAGGCAACTGAGATACACTATTATTCTTTCAAACAACCAGACAGGAAAGAAAAAGGTGCGCTGGGGTGAGTGATGAAGCATGAAGATGCTCCTCATCCAGAGTCACTGCAGGCAGCAGTGTGGAAACAGGCTTGCTATGTGCCTGTAGTGACAGAGGGAGCCTAAAGGAGGAGGTGAGCAGGAAATCTAATTCCTCCAGGGTCTCCAGGTGATCCTACCAACTTTTGATCCAACAAGAACAAAAGTTTAAACACAGGTGAGAAAGATCTGTAAAGCAGAGCAGGGGTGAGAGGAGCATTAACATTTAGGGCCCAGAGAACATTCTCTAGTGCATGAGGGGGTACTGGGTGGGGAGTATTATCTAGACATTGGTCAGCAGAGAGGGAAAGTAGGAAAGGCCCGAGCCCTGTATGGCTAGACTGTGTCCCTGGGTTTCCACAGAAGGAATCTAGGCCAGTGCGTTGAATTGGTTATGCCATGGGCACCTGATTCAGACAAAATTAAATAAAATTCTAATCAGACTCTTAAAGGATTCCTTAAGAGGAGCTTAGAATACTGAACATTTTAAGGAAAAATCAAAATTTTGAGAAAAAAATGAACAACGGAATTGTTCGATACTATCTATTACAAAGGCAGATTAATTAAACACAGTGATCAAAACAAGTACAAGAATGGTTTGGTAAAAGCAAAAAGATATCAGAAACATGACAAAAGGACACAGGAACAATTTGAATAAACGTCCACAGGCTTTAGCACGGATGATTTGAGAATAAATAACAAACAACCATATTAGCTAAGTATTATAACCCACTTAACATCGAGAAGCCGAATTTATACAGATATAAATAAAAATAAAAATAAATAATGAATAAATGGTTGAATAAAAGAAGCCTACTTTTTATACCATGATAAACACATGAGGAATAATGGAACTAAAAATAGCACATTTTTGCTACTGTGGTAATAACTGACTTAGGTAATGATCAGAAGTAAACACTAAAAATAATGAGTAATGACTTGAGGAAAGAAATCTCAACACTTCTGTTACTTCTGTTGAATGTCAACAAAAGGTGCATAACCTAAATGTAATCACAAGGAAACAGACAAATCCTGTCATTTACCAGATCAGTAATGAAGAGGTATGGACAATAGCTAATGGTCGGTCAGGATGTTGTCAGTGGTTTCTCCCATGAGATTTTTTATACAGTTTGGGTATCCATCTCCTCCAAATCTCAAGTTGAAATTTGATCCCCAGTGTTGGAAGTGGTGTCTAGTGGGAGGTGTCTGGGTCATGGGGGTGGGATCCCTTGTGATCAGCTTGATGATGAGTGAGTTCTCAGTCTGTTAGGTTGCACAAGATCTGATTGTCAAAAAGAGCCTGGCACCTCCCTTCTCTCTCTTTCCTCCTCTTTGCAAGTGATGCCTGCTCCCCTTCTTCCCCTTCTGTCATGAATGGAAGCAACCTGAGGCCCTCGCCAGAAGCAGATGCTGGTGCCATGCTTCTTGTACAGCCTCAGAACCATGAGTCAAATAAACATTTTTTCTTTATAAATTACCTGGCCTCAGGTATTCCTTTATAGCAACACAAACGGACAAATATCAACTTCACGTTTTTCAAGGAAGTCATATTTATAGCTTGTATCAGCTAAGGAATGTCTAGGATATGTCAGTAACAAGTAGACCCAAACCTATAACAGCGCAGCAGAGAACAAGTTTATTTCTTCCTCATAAAAGTCAGGCTTCCGGAGAAGAAAGATGAGGAAACTGTTCCACACAGTGATTCTTGAACCTTGGCTCCTTCCATATAGTATTTTTCATTTCTAGTAGGAACAAGGAGAGCAAAAAACATAGAATGATGATCTCTTTCATAGGACTTGTTTGCCACTGAAATCCACATTTCACTACCCCATATAGATGGAAGAGTGGTTGAGACATTACCCCATATAGATGTTAGTGACATTACCCCATACAGATTGAAGAGTGGTTGAGAAATGTAGACTAGTTGTTGACCTAGGGACAAAAGGAAATAGTTCTTGGTGAACACACAAGAATATGCAAACACACAAGTAGCTACCATAGGGGTCTCTTTTAATTATATTTACTATGTATATACCACATTGTGTGGTTGCATTCTGGAAGAAGGATTTCTCCCCACATCCACTACCTTCATATTATTTATTTGGTCTGGTCTGACTGATACACTATCTGCTATATACATTTTCTTTCTTTTTTTTTTTTTGAGATGGAGTCTTGCTGTGTCACCCAGGCTGGAGTGTGGTGGCGTGATCTCAGCTCACTGCAACCTCTGCCTCCTGGGCTCAAGCAATTCTCTCTACCTCAGCCTCCCAAGTAGATGGGAGTACAGGCACCCACCACTACATCCTAATTTTTGTATTTTTAGTAGGGATGGGGATTCACCATGTTGGCCAGGCTGGTCTCGAACTCCTGACCTCAGGTGATCCACCCAGCTTGGCCTCCCAAAGCACTGGGATTACACGTGTGAGCCACCGTACCCAGCCTGTATACATTTTCTATTGTACTGAGAAATATGAATTTGAGCTGAGGTTATCACACATTTATTACATTCTAGGTTTTCTCCATTGTGTAAATTCTCTGGTCAATGAGATTCAATCCAGGACAGAAAGCATCCATCTCTTCATTTCTTTCTCAGGATTCCTCTACAGTGTAAGTTTATAAGGGTTTAGTTCATTTTGGGTATTTTCTATATTGATTACCTGGGTGAATTCTCTGACCCCAATACAGACTAAGCTTATACTTAGTGACTACAAGACTACCCACATGCAATACATTTCAAGGCTTTCCCTCCAGTGAAAGTTCTCTTAAGTTGGCTGGGCATTGTGGCTCACAGCAGTAATGCCAACACTTTGTGAGGCTGAGGTAGGAGGAGCCCAGGAGTTTGAGACCAGCATGGACAACATGGCGAGACTCCTCTAAGAAAAACCTTTTTAAAAAATTCCTTGGGTACTGTGGTGTGCACCTGTAGCCCCAGGTGCTCAGGAGACTGAGTGAGGCAAGAGGATCACTTGAGCCTGGGAGGTTGAGGCTGCAGTGAGCCATGACGGTATCACTGCACTGCAGCCTGGAAGACAGAGCAAGATCCTGTCTCAAAAAAAAAAAAAAAAAAAAAATTACATGTTTAGTGAGAAACTTCCACGTTCAGTAGCTAAATAGGTTTTGGACCCTGTCTGAGTTTTCCAATCTTTTTTTAGTTTTGACGTGTGGCCGAAAGTTGCCCTACATTCATCACCTTTATAGAATTCCTCCCAAGAGTTCTCTGATGTTCCTTGAATGTGTGATTTCTGCCCAAAAGATCCATGACACTGGCAGGCCCATTCAATGTGTAAGTTCTCTGATGTAGTGCAAGGTTTAACGTGTGACCGAAAGCTTTTCCATACTCATTATGTTTGTAAGTTTAATCCCTGTGAGTTTTCTGATACTTTCATGGTTTTACTTCTGGTAGAAATCTTCCCTACTCCATCACATTTTTAGGATTTCTTTCTTTTGTGATTCATCTGATGGCTTTTTACACTGAAAACTCTTTGAAAATTTTCCCACATTTATCACATTTACAGGATTTCTGATGTTTGTGAGTTCTCTGATACAGTCTAAGGCCTGATTTCTATTTGAAAGCTTTACCACTTTCATTACATTCATAGGATTTCTCCCCTGTGTAAATTCTCTGATGTATAAGGTTTGACTTCCTACAGAACGATTTCCCACATTCAGTACATTCAAAGGGTTTTTCCTCTGAGTGTGTTCTCTGATGTACTGTAAGAGGTTATTTTCAGGGGAAAATTGTGCCACTTTCATTATATCCATAGGTTTTCTCATCTTTATTTGATGTATGATAAAGGATGGCCTCCAAAAGAAGAATTTTTGACATTCAAGATACACATAGGATTTCTCCTCTGAAGGTCGATTGAGAACTGAGTTTCCCTACATGTGTTATTATCACAGAATATCTATAATGTGCAAGTTTTCTGATAATGTACTTTAAGGGCTAAAATGTGGCTGAAGTTTTTCCCAAACTCAAAAAACGTTTCACCCCTGTGAGAGCGCTCCGATATTCTCTGAAGAGTACTTTTCAACTGAAAGTTTTCTCTCTGATGTCAGTTCTCTGAAGTTGAGTAACCCCATTGAAATTGTTCCCAATTTGATCACATTCATCTTTATTAAATTCAGAGTGACAATTCTTTGTGTGAATGCTCAAGGACCAATTTATCACACAGATTTTGTGTTAGGTCATTCCTGCATTGCTAGAAAGAAATACCTGAGACTGGGTAATTTATAAAGAAAAGAGGCTACATGCCAACAGGCGCTGACCCCCTTCTCGGCGGGGATGCGTACATTTATCAGATGAAAACCAACCTGGTCAGCCCCTCCCCAGCCCCGGCAGGGACACGCGCACCAGCATCTAGAATCTGCCAAGAGCTAAAACAGATTTACAAGAAAAAAAACAAATAAGCCCGTTCAAAAGTGAGAAAAGGATATGAACAGATACTTTACAAAAGAAGACATACATGAGGCCAACAAACATATGAAAAAATGCTCATCATCACTGGTCATTAGAGAAATGCAAATTAAAACCACATTGAGGTATCATCTGACACCAGTTAGAATGGCGATCATTAAAAAATCTGGAGACAACAGATGCTGGAGAGGATGAGGAGAAATAGGAACACTTTTACACTGTTGGTGGGAGTGTAAATTAGTTCAACCATTGTGGAAGACAGTGTGGCGACTCCTCAAGGACCTAGAAATAGAAATTCCATTTGACCCAGCAATTCCATTACTGGGTATATACCCAAAGGATTATAAATCGTTCTACTATAAGGACACATGCACACGAATGTTCATTGCAGCACTGTTTACAATAGCAAAGATCTGGAACCAACCCAAATGTCCATTGATAATAGACTGGACAGGGAAAATGTGGTACATATACACCATGGAATACTATGCAGCCATAACAAATGATGAGTTCGTGTCCTTCATAGGGACATAGATGAACCTAGAAACTATCATTCTCAGCAAACTGATGCAAGAACAGAAAATCAAGCACCGCATGTTCTCACTCATAGGCGGGTGTTGAACAATGAGAACACATGGACACAGGGAGGGGAGCACTACACACTGGGGTCTATAGTGGGGAAATAGGGGAGGGACAGCAGGGGGTGGGGAGTTGGGGAGAGATAGCATGGGGAGAAATGCCAGATATAGGTGATGGGGAGGAAGGCAGCAAATTACACTGTCATGTGTGTACCTATGCAACAATCTTGCATGTTCTTCACATGTACCCCAAAACCTAAAATGCAATTTTAAAAAAGGCTTAATTGGCTCACAGTTCTGCAGTTTTTACAGGAAGCATCATGTTGGCATATGCTTGGCTTCTAGGGAAGCCTCAGGAAGGTTACAATCATGGCAGAAGTCAAAGCAGGAGCAGACACATCACATGGTGAAAGCAGGGCCAAGCAAGAGAGTGGAGGGGGGGTGCCACACACTTTTCACCACTTTTTCCATTTAGAAAAACAAGTGCAGCCCACTGTTAGCACTCATTTAATGTTACATAAACACACTCTTTGAGGCAGAAGCAAATCTGACTGACTTTCAATGTGAAAATAAAATATAAAAACTGTTCTCAGAGTTATTTATAAACAAAAGTAACATCAATATTATTTGAATTCAGCATCTGAATCCTCCATTTCAGAAAAATTGGATTCATCAAATGAATCTTTGGCCAAAAACTGTTCAAGAACAATGTTAATGTCATGTATATCAATGCTACATCTTCTAGGATTTAACATTTTCAGTTATCAAGAATTACTATATTTTTTAAATGAACATACCACTACTAGAAACAGAATACCATAAATAGGATGATGTCCTTTGTTGCCAAAGTCAATATACAAAAGCGATGCATTAATAATAATAAAAGTGAGATATTTCATAACAAAGTTTTCTCAGGGTAAACACTGCCCTGAGAATACTTGTTGACAGTGCCTGCAGCTGCAAACAGGAAAAGGGTTAAATGAACAGCTGAGCTCTCACAAGATCTCACAATTGCAAAGACAACACCAAGCCCCAAGGGATCCACTCCCATGATCCAAACACCTCCCACCAGGGCCCTCTTTCAGCATTAGGGATCATAATTTAATATGAGATTTGGATGGAGAGAAATATCCAAACTATATCATTCTGACCCTGGTCCCTCCCAAATCTCATGTCTTTCTCACACTGCAAAATATAATTGTCCCTTCCCAATAGTCTCTCAAAGTCTTAACTCATTCCAGCATTAACTGAAAAGTCCAAAGTCTTACCTGAGACAAGTCAAATCCCTTCCACCAATGAGCCTGTAAAAATCAAGAACAAGTTACTTACTTCCATGATACAATAGGGGTATAGACATTGGGTAAACATTTCCATTCCAAAAGGAAGAAGTCAGCCAAAAGAAAGGGGCTACAGGGCTCCCATTCAAGTTCAAAATCCAGCGGGGCAGTCATTAGCTCCTAAAGCTCCAAATAACCTCCTTTGACTCCATGTCCCATATCCAGGGCACACCAGTGCAAGGGTTGGTCTCCCAAGGAGTTGAGCGGCTCTTCCCTTGTGGCTTTTCAGGGTTCGGCCCCTGTGGCTGATCTCACAGGTTGCTGAATGCTTGCAGATTTTCCAGGCACAGGGTGCAAGTTACCAGTAGCTCTACCATTTTGGGATCTGGAGAACAGTGGACCGCTTTCCATCACTCTACTAGGTAGTGCCCCAGTGGGGACTCTATATGGGGGCTCCAACCCCATATTTTCCCTTGGCACTAACCTAGCAAAGGTTCTTTGTGAATGCTCTGCCCCTGCAGCAGGCTTTTGGCTGGGAACCCAGGCTTTCTCACACATCCTCTGAAATCTAGGTAGAGGCTGCCAAGCGTTCTTCACTCTTCCTTTCTGTGCACCTACAGGCTTAACACCATGTGGAAGCCACCAAGGCTTATGGCTTGCATTCTCCAAAATGGCAGCTCGAGCTGTAACTGGGACCCTGTGAGCCACAACTGGAGCTGAAACAGCTGGAATATGGAGAGCAATAGTCTGAGGCTGCACAGGATACCAGGGTCCTGGGCCTGGCCCATGAAACTGTTCTGTCCTCTTAGGCCTCTGGGCCTGTGATGGGAGGAGCTGCTGCAAACGTATCTGGAATGCCTTCAAGGTTTTTCCCCATTGTCTTGGGAATCAGCACTTGTCTCTTTTTCAGTTAAGCAAATATCTCGAGCAAGTGGCTGCTCCACAGCCTGCTTAAATTCCTCTCCTGAAAAAGCTTTTTCTTTATTTCTCTGCCACATGCCCGGGCTGCAATTTTTCCAAATATTTATACTCTGCTACTTGTTTAAATATAAATCCCAACTTTAAGTTTTTCATTTGCTCCCACATTTGAGTTTGGGCAGTTAGAAGCAGCCACACCACTTCTTAAACACTTCGATGCTTGGAAATTTCTTCAGCCAGATACCTTAAATCATTCGCTCTCAATTTCAAATTTCCTCAGATCCATGGGGCATGAACACAATGCAGCCAATCTCTTTGTTAAGTTGTAACATGCATGACTTTTGCTCCCAATAAATTCCTCATTTTCATCTGAGACCTAGTCAGCCTGGATTTCAATTCACATTATCAACATTTTGGTCACAATTATTTAACCAGTCTTTGGGAAGTTCCAAACTTTCCCTCATCTTTCTGTCTTCTGATGCTTCCAAACTCTTCCAGCCTCTGCCCATTACCCAGTTCCAAAGCTGCTTCCACATGGGCAGATATCTTTATAGTAATGTCCTAACACTCAGTACCAATTTTCTTTATTAGGCCATTCTTGCATTGCTATAAAAAGAAATACTTGAGACTGGGTAATTTATAAAGGAAAGAGGTTTAATTGGTTTATGGTTCTTAATAGAGGCCTCAGGAAGCTTGCAATCGTGGCAGAAGGCAATGGAAGAGAAGACATGTCACGTAGAGAAAGCAGGAGTAAGTGAATGGGGAGGGAGATGCCACACACTTTTAAATGACTAGATCTCTATGGTGAAAACAGCGCCAAGCCATGAGGGCTCTGCCCCCAAGATCCAAGTACCTCCCACCAGGCCTGACCTCCAGCATTTGAGATTACAATTCCACGTGAGATTTTAACAGGGATAAATATCCAAACTGCATCAGTTTTTTTTTCCAAATTTATTGTAAGAGCTCTCTTTTGTGTAGGCATCCATACATGTAATGAAAGCAACCTTATCATAGAAAGCATTTCCACAATCATTATATTCAAAAGAATGGGAGAATTTGCTCCCAAATTCTCAATAGTCTTATGTTTAATAAGTTTCTTCACATAACTAAAAAGCTTACAAGTTTTTATTGTAATCATAAGGTTTCTGTTCAGTATTGGTTCTCTCATTTCCAATGCCAACATAAGATATATTAAACACATCAGCCTTCTCTTTTGAATAATTACATGGGGTCAACATGTAGAGGCCCAGGTATATAGGCCCAGAAATGTTACATTTACAGACTTTTTTTTTAAGGAAAAATTTCTGACTCCAGATTCAATGGTTTTCCTGAAACTCCCTCTTGTCCTGTAGTCAATATTTTGTTGCTGGTAAATAAAAAGTGAGAGATATATTCGTCTTGGTTTTCTTGGCTGTTCTCTAAAAGATCAAGTCAGCAATCTTATAAAAATGAGAAGGTTAAAAATTCCTTAGGAAGCTTAACATTATTTCTTATGAAAAGGGACATATATATGTGTATATATATATATTTATATGTATTTGTATGTATTATTATACATGCAAATACACATAATGTAAGTGCTATTATATATTTGACACTTTGGTTTCTCACTAAGTTGCTCAACAATAAAGTAACTCTAAGTAAATGTTAATTGTGTTTATTTTCCTCTGAGGGGAGCAATTGCTATAATGGAAAAAGAGAAAATAACATGGAAATGAATAACATATATATTGGTATTTTAAAACAATTTTCAAATTTGAGTAGAAAACTAGGTCTAAAAGGAAAGGAACAATGAATTCATGGCATAGCAGTTTTAAGAGGATAGGATCTTTGGAACAGGAAAATCAGAGAATGGGATGAATTTAACAATTCAGAAAACCATGGACAAGGTTTTCAGGGAACCGAGCAGAGAAAGGATTGGTCTCAGGGGACTGCCAAGACCTGGGTTTCCACCTGGGATTCCCATTTTTGTCATTGTACACACAACATCAAAATACATTTTTAATGGTACCAATTTCCTCATGTCTAAAGAAATAATCCTAAATCCCAAGGTTTTATTGTTTGATTTGTTTTTGTTTTTTTGAGATGGAGTCTTATTCTGTTGCCCAGGCTGGAGTGCAGTGGCACGATCTGGGCTCGCTGCAACCTCCGCCTCCTAGGTTCAAGCAATTCTCCTGCCTCAGCCTCCAGAGTAGCTGAGACCACTAATTTTTGTGTTCTTAATAGAGATGGGGTTTCACCATGTTGGCCAGGCTGGTGTTAAACTCCTGACCTCAGGTGATCCACCTGCCTTGGCCTCCTAAAGTGCTGGGATTACAGGCGTGAGCCACTGCGCCCGGCTAAATCCCAAGTTCTAATCTACTGGCTATCATTCATACAAACACAAACACTCAAGAGGAAGTGTAAAAATAACTGAAAGAATAGCCACGTTTCCACCTGAGTTGGAGTCACTGTTCTGTCCTGGCGCTGGTACTTTGGCTCATGCTGCTATCGTTAAAAAGTAAGCCTTTGCTGAGCATCAAATTTTTTTTTTTTTAGATAGGGCCACACTCTGTCACCCATGTTGGAGTGCAATGGTGAGATCACAACTCACTGCAGCCTCAATTTCCTGGGCTTCGGCGATCCTCCTGAGTAGCTGGGACCACAGTTGCATGCCACCACATCTGGCTATTTTTTGTGTATAATTTTACAATGTTGCCCAGACTCCTGAACTCCAGAGCTCAAGCAATTCACCTGCCTCAGCCTCCCAAAGTTTCCCCTTTTCAGTATCTTGATTCCTGAACCCAGTTTTAACCCTATTTCATAGTAAACTGCTTTCCATGCTTGCTCTTCCTCTCAATCTTCCTCTCTTTCTCTCTGTCTCTCTCTCTCTGTCTCTTTCTCTCTCTCTCTGTGTCTCTCTCTCTTTCTTTTGGGAGATTCTTGCTCTATCACCCAGGCTGGAGTGCAGTGGTGGATGCAATCATGACTCGTTGGAGTCTCAACCTCCTAGGCTCAAGCAGTTCTCCCACTTCAGCCTCCAAGGAACTGTGACTACAAACACATGCCACCACACCCAGCTAATTTTAATTTTTTTTTAGTAGAGACAAGGTCTCTTTAGGTTGGCCAGACTGGTCTTGAACTCCTTGACTCAAGTGATCCTCCTATCTCAGCATCCCAAAGTGCTGGGATTTCAAGCATGAGCCAACACACCTCTTGTCCTCCATGCATTTTTCAGCATATCCGGTTTCTACTGGTTGTGAAAAATTTAAGGATCACATGTTTCCACCTCCCTCCTCAATTTTAGAAGAATCCTTTATATTGATTTATCATTTAAAACTTCTGGTGTATACTTGACTGTCACCCTCCTGCTAGGCATACTTCATGCAACATCACGCCTTTGCTAAAAACCAAAAGTGGTTCTGAGCTCACAGCCCCAAGAAACAACAGATGAAAGAGTTAAGAGATGTCTTCCTTGAAAACAAGGGCATATATAAATATATATACATATATATACACACATACACACACATATATATAGTGTGTGTGTGTGTGTGCAAGCTATCATATATATAGTGTGCTATATATATATAGTGTGACATACACACACACACACACACACATGTATGTATAGTCTGCAAGCTATCATTCCAAAAGCACACAGTATTTCCTGCAATACTACGGTCAAGATATTTTTCCCTTTAATTGGTTTCTTTCTGAAAACAATTTTGTACTCACATTTTTCCTAATTTAGCCTACATTTCAGCCTTCAAACTACTCAGAATCAAGAATCCTTCAAGACAAAACTGCTTACACTCAAAAATAAAACCCTAAGTGTAAATCTTTAAAAAGCACATATAGTATTTATAGGCCGAAAATCATAAAATGCTGATGAAATTAAAGAAGATCTAAATAAATGAAGAGACATGCCACACCATGGATTAGAAGATTAAAGCTAGTTTAAAAAAGTCAATTTTCCCCAAATTGTTCTACAGATTTAATGCAAGTCCTATCAGAATCCCAGCAGAATTGCTTGTATATATAGACAAATGTATCCTAAACTTTATATGGAAAGACAAAGAAACCAAAATATTTAAAACATTTTGATAAGAATAAAATGGGAATCATAACTCTACCTGATATTAAAACTTATGTAGCTACAAAAAAGACTGGTATCAACAGAGGAATAGAAACAACAGAAAAAACTTTGTGGTGGAAGGTACACAAAAAAACACCAAAAATCTTACCAGCACAAATACGCCTAGTTGATTTTTGACAAAGGTGCAAAAGCAATGCAACTAAAGGACAGACTTTTCAACAAATGGCACTGAACTGGGCATCTGTAAACAAAGAAATAAACATCATCTAAACCTCAAATCACCTGCAAATATTAAGGCAAAAAGCATCACAGACTTAAATGTAAAACACGATAGGAGAAATTCGAGATCTAGGGCTAGGTGAGTAGTTCTTAGACATGACAATAGTATAATACATTAAAGAAAAAACTATTAAATTGGGCTTTATCAAAATTGAAAAGTTTTGTGCTATAAAATATTATGTTAAGGACATGAAAATGCAAGCTACAGGCTGACCAAATATTTGCAAACCACATACCCAACAAGAAACTCATTTCTAAAACAGCAAAAAAAACCAGATAAGCCTATTATAAAATGGACAAAACAGACACTTCTGTAAAAAGGAGTTAGATATATAAACAAGCACATGAAAAGTCATTCAATATTATTGCCCATTAAGAAAGTGCCAATTAAAATCACAATGTCACTACATACCTATTAGAACAGCAATAAAAAAAAGGGAGAAATAATACATGCTGGTGATGATGCAGAAAAAAATGGATCTCACATATATTGCTGGCAGAAAAGTAAAATGATACCTCTGTGGAAAAACAACTAGTAGTTTCTTATAAAACGAAACATATACTTACCTGGAATTGTACCCATTGAGCACTTATCCCATGAAAAGAAAACTGTGTATCATACAAAAACCTACACCTGATCCGTTGCAGTCCCAGTGGTGGTGGCCACAGGGGTGCTTGTGTCATCCTACTCCCAGCTCTATCCAAAGAGAGAGACTCCATTTGTTTGGGAGAATGTAAGCAAAGACAGTAAGAGTCTCTGCCTGGTAATCCAGAGAATTCTTCTGAATCTTGTCCAAGATGATCAAAGTGGTACCTCTACAAGTGTGCAAGAACCACAGCATTACTGAGCTTGGGGTGCCACCCAAAACAGACATGCTTTAGCTCACAATATCCAAGTCATTTTAAATATTTGGAAAGCCTTCTAAAAAGGACAGGTGCAAACAACCCCAGATTAAGAAAACTTCAATAAATACCTAACTCTTTACTGCCCAAATACAGATGAATATCTACAAATAACAAGACTATCCAGGAAAACATGACCTCACCAAACAAACTAAATAATGTACCAGGTACAAACTCTAGAGAAACAGAAATAGTTTACCTTTTAAACATAATTCAAAATAGCTGTGTTGAGGAAACTCAAAGAAACTCAAGATAACACAGAGAAGGAATTCAGAATTTTATCAGACAAATTTATCAAAGAGATTGAAATAATTTAAAAGAATTAAGCAGAAATTCTGGAACTGAAAAACACAATTGGCATATTGAAGACTAAGTAATTTCATAGCAGAATTGATCAAGCAGATGCATTAGTAAGCTTTAAAATAGGATAGTTGAAAATTCAGTTAGAGGAGACAAAATAAAAAAGAGTAAAACATAATGAAGCATGCCTAAGGTATCCAGCCTCAAAAGGGCAAATCTGTTATTGGCCTTAAAGAGATGATAGGGTAGAAAGTTTATTTGGAGACAATAACTGGCATTTTCCCAAATTGTTTTGTTTCACTTGTGAAATGAAATGAAAAGTTGGTTTTTTGAAAAGTTAAAACAAAATTGACAAACCTTTAGCCAAACTAAGAAAAAAAGAGAAAATATCCAAATAAATCAGAGATGAGAAGAGACATTACTACTGATACCGCATAAATTCAGAGGATCATTAGTTGCTACTATGACCAACTACATGCCAATAAATTGGAAAATATAGAACAAAATTCTGGACATATACAACCTACAAAGATTGAAGCATCAAGAAATCTAAAATCCTAACAGACCAATAACAAGTAATGAGATTGACGCCGTAATAAAAAATCCTCCAACAAAAGAAAACGCTGAGAGCCAGTGTCTTCACTGCTGAATTCTACCAAACATTTAAAGAATAACTAATAGCAATCCTACTCCAATTAGTCAAAAAAACAGAGGAAAAGGGAATACTTCTAAACTCATTCTAACAGGCCAGTATTACCCTGATACCAAAACCAGACAAAGACATATCACGAAAAGAAAACTTCAGGCCAATATCTCTGATAAATACTGATTTAGAAATCCTCAACAAAATACTAGTAAATCAAATTCAACAATACATTGAAAAGATCATTTATCACAACCAAGGGGGATTTATCCCTGGGCCACAAAGATGGTTCAATATACACAGATCAATCAATGATAACATCATATCAATCAATGGTATATCAACAGAATGAAGGAAAAAACCATATGATCATTTTCATTGACGCTGAAAAACATATGACAAAATTCAACATCCTTCCATGATTAAAAAAAAAAAACCCTCAGAAAACTTGATATAGAAGGAACATACCTCAACACAATAAGAGTCATACACAACAGACCCATAGCTAGTATCATACTAAACTGGGAAAAACTGAAAGCCTTTCCTCTACAATCTGGGACAACACAAGGATGCCCACTTTCACCACTGTTATTCAATGCAGTACTGCAAGTTCTAGCTAGAGTAATCAGACAAGAGAAAGAAAGAACGGGCACCCAAATTGGAAAGGGAGAAGTGAAATTATCCTTGATTGAAGATCATGTGATCTTACATTTGGAAAAACCTAAAACTCCACCGAAAAACTATTAGAACTTACAAACAAATTCAGTAAAGTTACAGGATACAAAACTCAACATACAAAAATAATTGCATTTCCATATGCAAGAGTGAACAATCTAAAAAAGAAATCAACAACATAAGCTCATTTACAATAGCAACAAATAAAATCAAATACTTAGGAATGAACCAAAGAAGTGAAAGATCACTGCAATGAAAACCATAAACACTGATAAAAGAAATTGAAGAGGACACACAAAAAAATGGAAAGATGCTCCATGCTGATGGATTGGAAGAAGCAATATTGTTAAAATGTCTGTACTACCTAAAGCAATCTATAGCTTGAGTGCAATCCCTATCAAAATACCAATTACATTCTTCACAGAGATGGAAAAAACAATCCTAAAATTTATATGGAACCACAAAAAACCATCCTAAAATGTATATGGAACTTACCTATTGTAAGCTATTTGACTATTCAAATAAATGAATAAATTCGTATAATGAATAAATGAATAACCAAAGCTATTGTAAGTTCCATATAATTTTTAGGATTGTTTATTCATATGAATGAATAGACAAAGCTATCATGAGCAAAAAAAAAACAAAAAAAAAAAACTGGAGGAATCACATTACCTGACTTCAAATTATACCAGAGAGCTACAGTAACAAAACAGCATGATACTGGCATAAAAACAGACACACAGACCAATGAAACAATATAAAGCACCTAGAAACAAATCCACACACTTACAATGAACTCATTTTCAACAAAAATGCCAAGAACTTACACTGGGGAAAAGACAGTCTCTTCAATAAATGGTACTGGGAAAACTGGATATTCATATGCAGAAGAATGAAACTAGACCACTATCTGTTGTCATACAGGAAAACTGAATCAAAATGAATTAAAAGCTTAAATATAAGACCTCAAACTATGAAACTACTACAAGAAAACATTAGGGAAACTCTCCAGGACATTGGTCTGGGCAAAAATTTATTGAGTAGTACCCCACAAGCACAGGTAACTAAAGCAAAAATGGACAAATGGGATCACACCAAGTTAAAAATCTTTTGCACAGCGAAGGAAACAATCAATAAAGTGAAGAGACAGCCCACAGAATGGGAGAAAATACCTGCAGGCTACCCATCTATCAAGGGATTAATAACCAGAATAAATAAAGAGCTCAAACAACTCTATAGGAAAAAAAAAAAACTTATAATCTGATTTTTTTAATGGGCAAAAGATTTGAATAGACATTTACCAAAAGAAGACATACAAATGGCAAATAGGCATATAAAAGGTGCTCAGCATTACTGATCAACCGAGAAATGCAAATCAAAACTACAGTATCATCTCACCACAGTTAAATTGACCTATATCCAAATGACAGGCAATAACAAATGCTGGTGAGGACGTGGAGAAAGGGGAACCCTCATACGCTGTTGGTAGGAATGTAAATTAGTACAACCACTATGGAGAACAGTTCGGAGGTTCCTCAAAAACTAAAACTAGAGCTACCATATAATCCAGCAATCCCATTGCTGGGTATATACTCAAAAGAAATCACTAATATTGAAGAGATATCCGCACTGCCGTGCTTGTTGAAGCATCATTCACAACAGCCAACATTTGGAAGCAACCTAAGTGTCCATCAACAGACAAATGGATGAAGAAAATGTGGTACATATACAGAATGGAGTACTATTCAGCCATTGAACAAATGGGTTCCTGTCATTTGCAACAACATGGATGGAACCAAAGGTCATTAGGCACGGAAAGACAAACATCACATGTTCTCACTTACCTGTGAGATCTAAAAATCAAAGCAATTTAACTCATAGAGATGGAGAGAGAGTAGAACAATGGTTACCAGAGGCTGGGAAGTTAGTGGCGGTCTTGGGGGAGGTGAGAATGGTTAATGAGTACCAAAAAAATACAAAGAATAAATAAAACATAGTTTTGATAGCATAACAGGGTGACTATAGTCAATAATAATTTAACTGTACACTTTCAAATAACTATAAGAATATAAGCCGGGCGCGGTGGCTCAAGCCTGTAATCCCAGCACTTTGGGAGGCTGAGGCGGGTGGATCACGAGGTCAAGAGATCGAGACCATCCTGGTCAACATGGTGAAACCTCGTCTCTACCAAAAATACAAAAAATTAGCTGGGCATGGTGGTGCGTGCCTGTAATCCCAGCTACTCAGGAGGTTGAGGCAGGAGAATCGCCTGAACCCAGGAGGCGGAGGTTGCGGTGAGCCGAGATCGCGCCATTGCACTCCAGCCTGGGTAACATGAGTGAAACTCCGTCTCAAAAAAAAAAAAAAAAAAGAATATAATTGGCTTTTACCACAAAGGATAAATGCTTGACATGGATATCCCACTTACCCTGATGTCATTATTATGCATTGTGTGCTTGTATCAAAACATCTCATTGATCTCATAAATATGTGTACCTACTATATACCAATGAAAGTTGAAATTAAAAATTAAAAAAATACTAGGAAACTGAATCTATCAGCATATTGAATATATTATACACCATTACCAGGTGGGATTTATCTGAGGAACAAAAAGTTGGTCTAACATTTTTAAAATCCTGGGCACAGTGGCTCATACTATAATCCCAGCCCTTTGGGAGACCAAAGCAGGAGGATCTTGAGCCCAAGAATTTGAGGCCAGCCTGGGCAACATAGCAAGACCCCACCTCTACAAAAATAAAAAAATTAGCCGGCCATGGTGGCATGCCCTTGTAGTCCCAGCTACTCAGGGCATGCAAGGAGGAGGAAGAGGCCAGAGGTGGGAGGATTGCTTGAGCTCACAAGCTTGAGGCTGCAGTGAGCCATCATGCCACTGCATTCCAGCTTGAGTGACAGAATGAGTCCCTGTCTCAAAAAAAAAAAAAAAGAATCTATTACTGTCATTCACCATTTCAACAGAATAAAAGAAAAACAAAAACCACATTATCATCTTAACAGACACAAAAAAAGGAAATGGCAAAACTCAACAGTATCATGATAAAAACACTCATCAAACTAGGAATACACTGGAACTTCCTGATAAAGAGCAACTAAGAAAACCCCAAAACTAAAGTCATACTTAATGGTCAGAGATTGAGTGCTTTCTCCTTGCTCAAGCTCAGAAAATAACACCCAAAATGAAGGCCAAGGAAGCAGCCTCAGAAGCAAAACTTTCTCTCTGACCTTCTCCTTCCCTGTCCTGTCTCTGATTCCTCATTCCCCCCTGAGGCTAGCCATAGTAATTAGAATCTCTCCTGCCCAAGGCAGGTCATGCTAACCAGAACCCTGTTTACCCAAAGTCAACCATAAAACCTAAAAATATTACTCGTACTTTCCCCTGCCTTTCTGTGTAAAAACTGGCCATAAAGAAATTATCTCACATACTTTGTTTGACTGTAGGTCATAAGACCTCCATTCTGGAAAGAGTCCTGCCCCATACCCAAAAGTAAGGACTGCACGCTCAGAGGCCAAGAGAAATCCAGACAGACAGGCCTTGCAGACTTTCCCCACTCAGTCTATTAGCATTAGATTATACCCTTTTTGTTCAATCATATTTCTACACAGCTGTCCATACTACGTTGAACCTAAGCATAAAAATGAATGGGTTCTCCCATAACTTTGCATCTTCATTCTGAAGGCTCCTGTGTCGTGTAAAGCTATGATCAAGCAAATTCGCATGTCTTTTCTCCTATTAATCTGCCTTTTGTCAACTGCTTTTCAGCAAACCTTCAGATGGTGAAGGGGGAGTTTTCCCTTGCCCCTCTATCCCTAATAACAGAAGGAAGACAAGGTTGTCTGCTCTGACCACTTCTATTCGATATTATAGCGGAGGTTCTAGACAGGCCAATTAGGCAAAAAAAGAAATAAAATGTACCTAGATTGGAAAGGAAGAAGTAAAATATCTCTGCGCACAGATACCTTTTCTTTTAACTTTTAAGTTCAGGCATACATATGCAGGTTTGTTACATAGGTAAATTTGTCTCATCGGGGTTTGTTGTACAGATTATTTTACCCCCAGGTAATAACCCTCCTACTCATTAGTTATTTTTCTGATCCTCTCACTCCTCCCACCCTCCATTTTCTGATAGAACCCAGTTTATGTTGTTCCCCTCTTTGTGTCCATGTGTTTTCATCATTTAGCTCCCACTTAGAAGTAAGGACATGTGGTATTTGATATTCTGTTCCTGTGTTAACTTACTAAGGATAATGGCTTCCAGCTCCATCCAAGTCCCTGAAAAGGATATAATCTCATTTTTTTTATGGCTGCACAGGACTCCATGCATCACATTTGGTACATGTATATGTACCACATTTTCTTGATCCAGTCTCATTGTGGGCATTTAGATTGATTCCATGTCTTTGATATTTTGAATAATGCTGCAATGAACATATGCAGGCATGTGTCTTTATAATAGAATGATTTATATTCCTTTGGATATATACCCAGCAATGGGATTGCTGAGTCAAATGGTAGTTCTGCCCTTAGGTATTTGAGCCCTCACCACACTGTCTTCCACAATAGTTTAACTAATTTACACTCCTACCAACAGTGTAAAAGCATTCCTTTTTCTCCACAACCTTGCCAGCATCTGTTATTTTCTTGACTTTTTAAGTCAAGAATAGGTTCTTGACTTAAGAACTATTCTTGACTTAAAGAATAGTTTAAGTCATTCTGACTGAACGCAGTGGCTCACGACTACAATCCCAGCACTTTGGGAGGTGGGCAGATCACGAGATCAGGAGTTTGAGACCAGCTTGACCAACATGGTGAAACCCCATCTCTACTAAAAATACAAAAAAAAAAAATAGCCAGGTGTGGTGGTGTGTGCCTGTAATCCCAGCTACTCAGGAAGCTGAGGCAGGAGAATCACTTGAAGTCAGGAGGCAAAGGTTGCAGTGAGCTGAGATTGTGCCATTGCACTCCAGCCTGAGCGATAGAGTGAGACTCTGTCTTAAAAAAAAAAAAAAAAAAAAATAGTAGCCATTCTGACTGGCGTGAGATGGTATCTCATTGTGGTTTTGACTTGCATTTCTCTAATGATCAGTGATGCTGAGTTTTTTTATATGATTCTTGGCTGCATGGATGTGTTTGTTATTGTTGTTGCTGTGGTTGTTTGAGGCAGAGTCTCACTCTGTCACCCAGGCTGGAGTGTAGTGGCACAATCTCAGCTCACTGCAATCTCTGCCTCCCAGGTTCAAGCAATTCCGCTGTCTCAGCCTCCTGAGTAGCTGGGATTACAGGTGTCCACCACCATGACCAGCTAATTTTTCTATTTTTAGTAGAGACCGGGTTTCACCATATTGCCCAGGCTGGTCTCAAACTCCTGACCTCAGGTGATCCACCTGCCTCAGCCTCTCAAAGTGCTGGGCTTATAGGCATGAGCCACACACCAGGCCTGTATGTGTTCTTTTAAAATGTGTTCATGTCCTTTGCCTACCTTTTAATGAGGTTGTGTTTTTTTTTTCTTGTAAATTTTTTTAAGTTTCTTATTGATGCTGAGCATTAGACCTTTGTTGAATGCATGGTTTGCAAAAATTTCCTCGCATTATGTAAGCTGTGTGTTCACTGTATTGATAGTTTATTTTGCTGTGCGGGGCTCCCGTTTAATTAGATACCATTTGTCAATTTTAGCTTTCATTGCAATTGCTTTTGGCATCTTCATCATGAATTCGTTCCCCATGCCTACGTCCTGAATGGTCTTACCTAGGTTGTCTTCCAGGGTTTTTATAGTTTGGGTTTTACATTTAAGTCTTTAGTCCATCTTGAGTTAATTTTTGAATATGGTATAAGGGGTCCAAATTTAATCTTCCGCATATGGCTAGCCAGTTATCCCAGCACCAATTTTCAAATAGGGAATGCTTTTCCCCATTGCTTTTGTCAGGTTTGTCAAAAATCGGATGGTTGTAGGTGTGCAGTCTCATTTCTGGGTTCTGTATTCTGTTCCATTGGTCTGTGTGCCTGTTTTTGTACCTGTACCAAGCTGCTTTGGTTACTGTAGCCCTGTAGTATAGTTTGAAGTCAGCTTTGTAAGTTTTGCTTTGGATTTCGTTGGCTATTTGGCCTCTTTTTTTTTTTTTTTGGCTCCATATGCATTTTAAAATAGTTTTTTTCTAGTTCTGTAAAGAATGTTAATGGTAGATTAAAAGGAATAGCATTTAATCTATAAATTGCTTTGGGCGGTATAGCCATCTTACTTTTACTGATTCTTCCTATCTATGAGCGTGGACTGTTTTTCCATTTGTTTGTGTCATCTCTGATTTATTTAAGCAGTAGTTTGTAGTTCTCCATGTGGCGATCTTCAACCTCCCTAGTTAGCTATATTCCTAGGTATTTTATTCTTTTTGTGAATGGGAATTTGCTCCTGATTTGGCTCTTAGCTTGACTGTTGTTGATGTGTAGGAATGCTGGTGATTCTTGCACATTGACTGTATCCTGAAACTTTGCTGAAGTTGTTTATCAGCTTAAGCTTTTGGGCTAAGATGATGTGGTCATCATCTTAGATCCCAGATATAGGATCATGTCATCTGCAAACAGGTATAGTTTGACTTCCTCTCTTCCTGTTTGGATGCCTTTCTTTCTTTCTCTTGCCTGAGTGCCCTGGCCAGAACTTCCAATACTATGTTGAATAGGAGTGGTGAGAGAGGGCATCCTTGTCTTGTGCTGGTTTTCAAGGGAAATTCTTCCAGCTTTTGTGCATTCAGTATGATACTGGCTGTGGATTTGTCACAGATGGTTCTTATTACTTTGAAGTATGTTCCTTCAATACCTAGTTTATTGAGAGTTTTTAACATGAATGGATGTTGAAATCTATTGAAGTCTTCTGTATTTATTGAGATAATCATGTGGTTTTTTACTTTAGTTCTGTTTATGTGGTAAATCACATTTATTGATTTGTGTGTGTTGAACCAACCTTGCATTTTAGGAATGAAGCCTACATGATTATGGTGGATATGCTTTTTGTGTTGCTAAATTCAGGTTGCCAGTATTTTGTTGAGGATTTTTGCATCAATAGTGGCCTGAAGTTTTCTTTTGTTACAGTTGTATCTCTTCTAGATTTTGGTATCCGGATGATTCTGGCCCCACAGAATGAATTAGAGAGGAGTCCCTCCTCCTCAATTTTTTGGAATACATACCAGCTCTTCTTTGTACATCTGATAGAATTCAGCTCTGAATCCATCTGGCCCTGGGCATTTTTTGGTTGGTAGGCTATTTATTACTGCCTCAATTTCAGAACTAATTATTGGTCTGCTCAGGGATTCAGTTTATTCCTGGTTCAGTCTTGGGAGCGTGTATGTCTCCAGGAATTTACCCATTTCTTCTAGATTTTCTAGTTTATGTGCATAGAGATGTTCATAATATTCTCTGATGGTTGTCTGTATTTCTGTGGGGTCAGTAGTAATATTCCCCTTGTGGTTTCTGATTGTGTCTACTTGAATCTTCACTCTTTTCTCCTTTATTAGTCTAGCTACCAGTCTATTTATTATTATTTTTTTTTTTTTTTCAAAAAATAGGCTCCTAGATTCATTGATCTTTTGAATGGTTTTTCATGTCTCAGTCTTCTTCAGGTCAGTTTTGATTTGGGTGATTTGTTGTCTTCTGCTAGCTTCGGTATTTGTTCTTGTTTTTCTAGCTTAATTGTGATGTTAGGTTGTTAATTTGAGATGTTTCTAACTTTTTGATGTGGGCATTTAGTGCTATAAATTTTCCTCTTAACACTACCTTAGCTGTGCCCCAGAGATTCTGGTATGTTGTATCTTTGTTCTCATTAGTTTCAAAAAACTTCTTGACTTCTTCCTTAATTTCATTGTTTACCCAAAAGTCATTCAGGAACAGGTTGTCCAATTTCCATGTAATTGTATGGTTTTGAGTGAATTTCTTAGTCTTGAGTTCCAATTTGTGCTGTAGTCCAACAGACTGTTATAATTTCAGCTTTTTGCATTTGCTAAGGACTGTTTCACTTCCAATTATGTGATCAATTTTAGAGTAAGTGCCATGTGGTGATGAGAACGTATATTCTGTTGTTTTTGGGTGGAGAGTTCTATAGATATATATCAGGTCCATTTGATCCAGTGCTGAGTTCAGGTTCAGGTTTTCTTATAAATTTTTTTAAGTTTCTTATTGAGGCTGGAAATTAGATCTTTGTTGAATGCATGGTTTGCAAAAATTTCCTCTCATTATGTAAGCTGTCTGTTCACTGTATTGATAGTTTATTTTGCTGTGCAGGACTCCAGTTTAATTAGATACCATTTGTCAATTTTAGCTTTCATTGCAATTGCTTTTGGCATCTTCATCATGAAATCGTTCCCCGTGCCTATGTCCTGAATGGTCTTACTTAGGTTTTCTTCCAGGGTTTTTATAGTTTGGGTTTTACATTTAAGTCTTTAATCCATCTTGAGTTAATTTTTGGATATGGTATAAGGAAGGGGTCCAAATTTAATCTTCTGCATATTATGTTTGTTAATTTTCTTTCTCAATGATCTAATTTCGTCAATGGGGTATTAAGGTCCCCCACTATTATTGTTTGGGAGTCTAAGTCTCTTTGAAGGTCTCTAAACACTTGTTTTATGAATCTGGACACTCCTGTCTTAGGTACATATATGTTTAGGAGAGTTAGATCTTCTTGTTGAATTGAACACTTTACCATTATGTAATGCCCTTCTTTGTCTGTTTTGATCTTCATTGGTTTTACATCTGTTTCATGAGAAACTAGATTTGCAATCCCTGCTTTTTTCTGTTTTCTGTTTGCTTGATAGACTTTTCTCCATATCTTTATTTTGAGCCTATGTGTGTCACTGCATGTGAGATGGGTCTCTTCAAGACAGTGTGCCAATAGGTCTTGGTTCTTTAACCAGATTGCCACTCTTTTAATTGGGGGCATTTGGCCCATTTACATTTAAGGTTAGTATTGATATGTGTGGATTTGAACCTCTCATCATGATGTTACCTGGTTATTTTGCAAACTTATTTATGTGGTTGCTTTATAGTGTCACTAGTCTCACTGATATGTAGACAGCATTCTAAGGAATCCACTAAAAAGACTATTAAAATTAAAAACAAGTTGAGCAAAGGAAGGATACAAGATCAATATACATACATTTTTCATTTTTTGAATTCTGTTAAAAACGTAATTGAGGTTTATAATACACAGAAAAGTAAAATATTTGACAGTGGCACAAGGATTAAAGAGATATGAAAAAATTACTAGGTTCTTACAACATATGTGAATTATAAAATATTAAGATAGATTGTGTTAAGTTAAAGATTTATATCTTAAACCCTAGAGCAACCACATAAACTCATAATAATATAGTGAATAAGCCTATAATAGATATTGTAATCATTAATAATTCACAATCAATTTCAAGAAGTTAAGAAAAAAGAAACGGAAGGTGTATAGCTGCTTCAAGATGAAGCTGAACATCTCCTTCCCAGCCACTGGCTGCCAGAAACTCATTGAAGTGGACGATGAACGCAAACTTGGTACTTTTTATGAGAAGCATATGGTGACAGAAGTTGCTGCTGATGCTCTGGGTGAAGAATGGAAGGGTTAAGTGGTCCGAATCAGTGGTAGGAACCACAAACAAGGTTTCCCCCCATGAAGCAGGGTGTCTTGACTCATGGCCATGCCCACCTGCTACTGAGTAAGGGGCATTCCTGTTGCAGACCAAGGAGAACTGGAGAAAGAAAGAGAAAATCAGTCCGTGGTTGCATCGTGGATGCCAATCTGAGCGTTCTCAACTTGGTTATTGTAAAAAAAGAAGAGAAGGATATTCCTGGGCTGACTGATACCACCGTGCCTCGTCGCCTGGGGCCCAAAAGAGCTAGCAGAATCCACAAACTTTTCAGTCTCTCTAAAGAAGATGATGTCCACCAGTATGCTGTAAGAAAGCCCTTAAACAAAGAAGGTAGGAAACCCAGGACTAAAGCACCCAAGACTCAGTGTCTTGTTGCTCCACGTGTCCTGCAGCACAAACGGCGGCGTATTGCTCTGAAGAAGCAGCCTACTAAGAAAAACAAGGAAGAGGCCGCAGAATATGCCAAACTTTTGGCCAAGAGAATGAAGGAGGCTAAAGAGAAGCGCCAGGAACAAATTGCGAAGAGATGCTGCCTTTCTTCTCTGCGAGCTTCTACTTCTAAGTCTGAATCCAGTCAGAAATAAGATTTTTTGAGTAACAAATAAATAAGATCAGACTCAAAAAAAAAAAAAAAGAAAAAAGAAACAATGCATGGGAAACATAGAAAAACAAATCACAAGATGGTAGATGCAAACTCAACTATATTGATAAAAATATTAACTATAAACAGGCTGAACGTTTCACTTAAAAAAACAGAGATTATTACACTGAGCGTTTTAAAATTCCAAACTATGTGCCATCTACATAAAACAAACTGGAAATTAAGCGAGGCAGATATGCAAGAAGTGAAAGGAAGCACATAAAGACCAAGGAGGCCGGCACAGTGGTTCACACCTGTAATCCCAGCACTTTGAGAGGCCACGGCACTTGAGGCCAGGAGTTTGAAACCAGCCTGGCCAACATGGGGAAATGCTATCTCTACTAAGAACACAAAAATTAGCTGGTGTGGTGGTGTACACCTATAATCCCAGCTATTCAGGTGGCTGAGGCATGAGAATTGCTTGATCACAGAAGGCAGACTTTGCACTGAGCCAAGCTCATGCCACTGCACTCCAGCCTGGGAGACAGAGCAAGACTCTTTCTCCAAAAAAAAAAAAAAAAAACCAAAGGGGAAAAGCCCAGCAACTATATTAATATCAAGCAAGGTAAAATTCAGAAAAAGGAGTATTATCAGGGATAAAGAAAAACAATGAATGAGGATACTAAGACAGTTCCTCAAGGGGATAT
Source organism: Sapajus apella (assembly GCF_009761245.1). Lineage (NCBI taxonomy): Eukaryota > Metazoa > Chordata > Mammalia > Primates > Cebidae > Sapajus > Sapajus apella. The sequence goes on along the minus strand of NW_022437098.1, from coordinate 2,417,547 downwards.
AACAATCCTAAATATTTTTTTACTTTTTTTTTTTTTTTTTGAGACGGAGTTTCGCTCTTGTTACCCAGGCTGGAGTGCAATGGCGCGATCTCGGCTCACCACAACCTCCACCTCCCGGGTTCAAGCAATTCTCCTGCCTCAGCCTCCTGAGTAGCTGGGATTACAGGCACGCGCCACCATGCCCAGCTAATTTTTGTATTTTTAGTAGAGACAGGGTTTCACCATGTTGACCAGGATGGTCTCGATCTCTTGACCTCGTGATCCACCCGCTCCAGCCTCCCAAAGTGCTGGGATTACAAGCGTGAGCCACCGCACCCGGCCTTTTTTTTACTTTTATTATTAACAGGTATTGAAAATGTATGAAGGGGCCAGGTACAGTGACTCACGCTTGTAGTCCCAGCACTTTGGGAGGCTGAGATAGGCAGATCGCTTGAGTCCAGGAGTTCCGGACCAGCCTGGGCAGCATGGAAAAATCCCATCTCTATAAAAATTACAAAATGTAGCCAGGTGTGGTGGCGTGTACTGGAAGTCCCAAGCTACTTGGGAGGCTGAGGCAGGAGAATCACTTGAGACTGGAAGTTCAAGGCTTCAGTGAGCCAGGATCACGCCGCTGTACTTCAACCCAGTGATAGAGCAAGATCCTGTCTCAAAAAAAAAAAGAAAAGAAAATACATGAAGAAAATTCTAATGGAAGAGGCAGACAAAACCACAGTCAGTTAAACAGTAACACGTCTTTCTCCATAATTGATAGACCAAGCATATCAAAACATCATAAAGTATACAGCAGACTTAAACAACACTATGATCTAATTTGACCTACTTTTCACCTAAGCTACTCTAGGTCCAAAAAAAAAACCATTACTTTCAAGCATGTATGGAACAAGACATATCATATGCTGTGCCCCAAAACAACTTTCAATAAACTTAAAGAGCAGTAAAAACCATGAACGGTATGTTTTCTATGTAAAATAGTAATATTTAAAAATTAGTAACAATAAGAAATTAGGAAGAATCCAAATATTGAAAATTAAACAAGAAAGACTGGTCAAAGATGAAATCACAAGGGAAATGAGAAAATATATTCTCAATGAAAATGCAGACATCATTTAGGAAAAAAGCTTTCTGCCAACACCCTGAGGACCCTTCATGTATCCACATACGTCATGTAGGCAAGGCTTCACCACAGCTGACCTATGTCTTGGAAAAGCAAACTGTGACACTTGCAGGACATGAGCACACAGGGGGCTTGTAAGGAGGTGCCACACAGCCACTTCCCACTCTCTGCCTATCTTCCTAAGAGGGAAGCTGTCGTAACATAGTTTCTTATCATACTTTGGGGTCTGAAAAAGTATGACGCTTTCTGCCTTGCTCCTGACTCCTTATGGCACGGCTGTAACCACCCGATGGGTTCTTTCTGCCTGCTGCACAAAAACCACATCATTGTGGTAAAGAAAGAGTTGAATTGACACGAGGCTGGCCACACCATGTAGGAGATGGAGTTACTACCCAAATCAATCTAATCAAAGTCTTGTAGGTTAGGAATTTTTCAAAGGCAGTTTGGGGGAATGGGTGGGGGTGGCTAGGAAATGGGTGCTTGCTACTGATTGGTTGGGGTGAAGATGAAATCATAGAGGGTCAAAGCTGTCCTCTTGAGTTGAGTGACTTCTAGGTGGGGCCATAACAGCAGCCCGGTGGGTCCAGGTGAAGCCATCAGTGGCAAATGTGCAAAAACCTGAAAAGATATCTCACAAGGCCAATCTACAATAGTGACGTTACCTGCAGGAGTAATAGGGGAAGTTGCATATCTTGTGATCAGTCTATACTTTAGCAGGATTCCAGCTCCTCTCCTTCCTCTAGCCTGGTGGTCTCTCATTAGCTTTACAAAGGTGGTCGAGTTTCGGAGAAGGGCTATTAACATTTAAACTATAACTTAAATGTCTTCCAAAGTTAGCTTGGCCTAAGCACAGAAATAAAAGCAACTAGAAAGCTAAGGCAAGAGGGGAGTTGGCTAGATCAGATCTCTCCCACTGCCATAGTAACACAGAAAGTATTTTAGGCAGTTAGCGATGGTAAGAGTTCTCGGAGTTTTCCTTTAATAAGAAGCAGCCCCTAATCCCAGCACTTTGGGAGGCTGAGGCGGATGGATCAAGAGGTCAAGAAATCGAGACCATCCTGGCCAACATGGTGAAACCCCATCTCTACTAAAAATACAAAAAAATTAGCTGGGCGTGGTGGTGTGCGCCTGCAGTCCCAGCTACTTGGGAGGCTGAGGCAGGAGAATTGCTTGAATCCGGGAGGCGGAGGTTGCAGTGAGCCAAGGTCGCACCACTGCACTCCAGCCTGGTGCCTGGTGACGGAGTGAGATTGTCTCAAAAATAATAATAAAAAGAAAAATAAAATAAAAAGCAGCCCCAAATCCATTTCTTTTCTAACAGAAAGCAACCTGGAAAGTCAGGCTGCAAGGACAGATATGCAAGGTTAGCTTGCATATGTCAATGCCAGCAGCTGCTCCTGGAAGCCAGGTACATTGACTATGGCGAGTCTCCCTCCCTTTTCTTTGTCACCACATGTGCAGGTGTCATGGCAACAGCCAGGTAGAAGCCACATTTGCATAATAAAGGATTAGAGTGGGAGGGTCAATCTTTTCACAGGCTATGTAAATGGCACGCTGGGTCAAACCAATCCCTGGGCTGTACATAAGTCAATCACCACCGCCTCAAACCTCTCTACAAAAACAATCGCATCTCTACAAAAACAATCGCATGGCATCGCAAACCCAGAAGCTTTATCTTGGGTAATCTGCTTTCTCAACACGAGGAAGCTTCCTCTCTCTCTCTCTTCTTTTTTGTCTGTTAAACTTTCCACTCTAAAACCCACTCTTTGTGTATCTGTGTCCTTAATTTTCTTGGCACGAGACAACAAACCCCAGGTATTTACCCCAGATAGCAGAGCCATTTCAATAGTTTTCTCACTGATGTAATATTTGCAAAGACCATTTCACAGCCACAGGCTATAAAACTGCTTAAGAATAGTATCAGATTATCTCTTCAACAAGGTGTCCCACCACTAGAACTGAATCTTCATCTGGTACCTTTTGTTTCAGTGTGATCGTATGGGACAAAGGACTTGAGCTGGCACCTTTGCATTTTTGTTTTATTTTACTTTTGCTGCCTATATCACTAATAAACTGTCTGAATCTCTAAAAGGATCATTGTCTCCTTACCAATCAAATTTGTCAGCCTTGTCTTGACATTTAGTATATGAAGATTTGTTGCCAGGAATCTCTGCTTCCAGAAAGACAGAGTAAAAGTACTTTTCCCTATTCTTCCCAGTAAAATACAGCAAAGACAAAACAAACAAGCAAAAAAAAAAAAGAAAAAAGAAAAAAAAGAAAAGAGTGTTCTCTCTACCCCAAGGATCAAAACAGGGAGGGCCTAAAAAGACAGGAAATTTTAAATAACTGCTCTATTCCAGCCGAACGCCACAAAAATAAAAAAAATTTAAAAACCTGTGGCCCTACTACCACCCCACCATTAAAGGGTGAATGAGGAATCAAAATTTTTGCCTTTACCAGACTATAACAAGGTGACCCCATCCCCTCTACCAGGAGATAGGTAATATGGAACACCAAGTAAAAGGCTGGGATTTTTATCTCTTTTAAGCATTAACAAGACTCCCTACTACACCCACTGTGGTGTCAATGTGGAACATGCGGAAAGCCTGAATTCTACCACGCACACCCAATGGCAACAAGGTGCACCTCCCCATTTCCCGTCAGGTGGTGCCACAGGAGGCCTGATGGGGAGTAAGGAATTTCTTCACTCATCAGCAGTGACAAGGCCACCTTTCCCCACAGCGCAGTGTCAGTGGAGGTCATGTTGTTGCAGGAATCACGAGACCAGAGAGACCTATGGGTGAAACAGGAGGATTTTATTTAGGTGCACACCGGCTCAATGGATTAGCATTTAAAAGACTGAGCACTGAACAAAGACAGGGCTTCACTTTTATACAGAAACGCAGGGGCAGAACAAAGGCAGTTTATCAAAAATGACAGATGTACAGCTTAAGCTTACATATGACTTATGCTATGCGGCCCAGATGGCCCCTATCTAGGTTGCCCAAGAGCCTGGCACAGCTTGCTTAGCTTATGTTCATGTTCTTCGCCATGGCACCGGGATGGCTGCAGTCCAGCCTGCTCAGGCCTGTCTCATGACCTTTGCTGTGCTGCTCAGATGAAAACCAGAAACTTTTCCAGTTATCAGCTATAGAGAACAAGAATACATGTATATATAAACTTATAAAACTTGCAAAGCAGGATACAATTCCTTGGGGAGGAGGAGGATTCAGGGAAGTTTTGCTTATACTACAGGAAAGAAGGGAAAAAATTTTTTTTCTGCTCTCATTTTCTGCTTCAATGTAGGAAGCAGTGAGGAAACACTTCCACCTTTTCCAAGCAGGTGGTAAGAGTGGAAGCCTAGCAGGGAGCCAGAATTTCCATCCCATCCATAAAAGAAAAAGAAATTGGATAAATTGAACTCATCAAAATCAGAATCTTCTACTATAGACTAGGAGAAAGTATTTGCAAACCACATATCACTAAATGACAAAAATAGAGAATTTTTAAATTCTTCAAACTCAACAGTTTAAAAATCCAATGAAACAATGTGCAAAAAACATGAACACATTTTCACCAAAGAGCACATACAGATGACAAAAGAACACACAAATGTTCAAGGCCGGGTGCAGTGGCTCATGCCTGTAATCCCAGTATTTCAGGAGGCCAAGGTGGGTAGATCAATTAAATTCAGTAGATCTGAGACCAGCCTGGGCAACACAGTGAAACCCCATCTCCACCAAAAATACAAAAAATTAGTTGGACGTGGTAGTGCACACCTGTGGTCCCAGCCACTTGGGCAGCTGAGGTGAAAGAATCACTTGAGCCTGGGAGGTAGAGAATGCAGTGAGCTGAGATGGCACCACTGCATTCCAGCCTGGGTGACAGAGTGAGACCCCATCTCAAAAAAAATACAATTTAATTTAAGAAAAGATGTTCAACACCACTAACCATTAAGGAAATGAAAATTAAGACCATGATGATGCTGGATGCAGTGGCTCACACCTATAATCTCAGCACTTTGGGAGGCCGAGGCAGGCAGATTACCTGAGGTTGGGAGTTCGAGACCAGCCTCGAACCAACATGGAGAAACACTGTCTATACTAAAAATACAAAAAAAAATAGCTGGGTGTGGTGGTACATGCCTGTAATCCCAGCTACTTGGGAGGCTGAGGCAGGAGAATCACTTGAAGTCAGGAGGCGGAGGTTGCGGTGAGCCAAGATTGCGTCATTGCACTCCAGCCTAGGCAACAAGAGTGAAACTCCGTCTCAACAAAAACGAGTGATATTAGAAAATACTGGAGATAATGTGGAAAAACTGTACCTTTTTCACATTGCTGATGGTAATGTAAAATTGTACAGCTACTCTGTAAAGTAGTTCAGTTTCTTAACAATCTGAAAACATGCATACGACATGACCCAACAATCATACTATCGAGCATTTATCCCAGGAAAATAAAAGCTCTGTCCTAACAAAAACCTACACACAATTGTTCATAAGCACTAATGTGGAATAGCCAAAAACTGGAAACAACCAAAATATACTTCAACAAGTGAATACATATGCCCATGGAACAGCCCTCAGCAATAAACCATGAAACACACAATTGGGTATATCTCAAGGTCTTCATGCAGAGTGAAAAGTCAATCTCAAAAGGTCACATACTACATAATTCCATTTATAGAACGTTTTGCAAATGAAATATCACAGAGATAGGGTGTAGATTGGTGGCTGCCAGAAGTCAGGGATGATGGAAGAGGAGGAAATAGTTATGATTATAAAGAGGTAGTAAGGCTGGGCACAGTGGCTCATACGTCAATCCCAGCACTTAGGGAGCCTAAGGCAGACAGATCGCTGGAGGTCAGGAGTTTGAAACCAGCCTGGTCAACATGGTGAAACCCCATCTCTACTAAAAATACAAAAATTAGCATGGAGTGGTGGCATGTGCTTGCTCTTCCAGCTACTTGGGAGGCTGAGGCACAAGAATCACTTGAATCCTGGAGGCAGGGTTGACAGTGAGCCAAGATTGCGCCACTGCATGCTAGCCTGGGTGACAGAGCAAGACTCCATCTCAAAAAATAAAAATTAAATATAAAGAGCTAGCAAGAGACATCATGTGGGGGTGGAATAGTTGTCTCTTGATTACAGTTGTGGTCACATTTATCTACATATGCCATAAAATGACACATAGCTATACACACATATGGTGCTAAAGTCAAACTCTCGGTTTTGATGCTATACTATCATTATATGAGATGTAATCACTGGGGAAAAAATGATGGGCCCTCTTTGCCCTCCCTTTGGAACTTCCTGTGAATTTACAATTACTTCCAAATAAAAAGTTCAAAATAATTTTTATGAACTGGCTAAAGTAGTGATAAGGGAAAATATCTGTATAGATTTTAAAGACTTAGAAAGGGAATAAGATCTTAAATCGTGATCTAAGTATCCACTGTTAAAAAAAGGAAACTTAAAAAGAGGAAATTAAGCCAAAATTAAATAAAAGAAAGGAAATAATAAAGAAATCAATTAAGTAAGGGTAAGAAAAACAACATAGGAATCTGTAAAACCAAAAGGTGTTTCTTTGAAAAGACACTTGATAAATCTCAAGCCAGACAAATCTGTTAAAGAAGAAAAGACACAAATTACTAATATCAGAATAAGAAAGGAGTATATTGCTAGAAATAATTCAGCTATTAAAATGATAGTGTTGTTGTGTATTTATAGCAGCACAATTGCAAAGATGTGGAACCAACATAAGTGCCCAACGACCAATGACCAATGAGTAAAGAAAAGGCAGCACACACACACACACACACACACACACACACACACACACACACCATGGAATCCTACTCAGCCATAAAAAGGAACAAAACAATGTCTTTTGCAGCAGCTTAGATGTAGCTGGACGCCATTATTCTGAGTAACTCAACACAGAAGTGGAAAACCAAGAACTATGGTCTCATTTATAAGTAGGAGCTAAGCTATGAGTCCACAAAGGCATACAGAATGATATAGTAGGATTTAGATAGCCTAAAGGGGAAGGGTGGGAGGGGGGCAGGGATAAAAAAAAACTACACATTAGTACAATGTACACTACTCAGGTGACAGGTGCACTAAAATCTCAGAGTTCACCTCTATATAATTCATCTATGTAACAGAAAAACACTTGTACCCCAAAAGCTACTGAAATAAACTTTTTTTAAATGATAGTGTTGGGGCTTAGAAAATGAGACCCCCAAAGGACTGAGCAGCAGCCTCAGAATCAACATGTCTCTCTGGCCTTCTCTCGCCCTGTGTCTCTCCCCAGTCATTCTCCCCCAAGGCAAGCCACAGAAACTAGAATTCTTCTTCCCCAAGGCAGGTGATAGAAACTATTAATGCAACCCTTTTACACAGAGCTAGCCATAAAACCTAAATGTATTCCTCTAATCTTCCTCCATTTCTGTGTAAGACCTGGCTATGAAGGAAACCTCTCATCTACCTTGTTTAATAATAGGTCATAAACCCTCCCTTCCAGAAAGATCCTATTCATACCTGGGAGAAATCAATGCCATTCAGAGAGGTCAAGAAGGATCTGTACATACAGGTCTGCTGGGTGTCCTCACTCTGCCTATTATCACTGGATTATAACTTTTTTTGTCCAATCACATTTCTACACGGTTGTCCCTGCTTCATCGAACCTAAGCATAAAATCAGATAGTTTCCCCTGTATCTTTGAGTCTTCATTCTGAAGGCTCCCACATCACCTAAAACTACGACCAAATAAATTATATTTTTATCTTGTTAACCTGTCTTTTATTATAGTGTCAGTCATGACTCCCATGAGGAGGGGAAAGGCATCACACCTTTCCATCCCAACAGTAGGAAGGAAATTATGAACACTTTCATACCAATAAACCTAAATAACTCAGATGAAATTGAAAAATTTTTTGAAAGACACAAATTATGAAAACTCATTTAAAAAAACAGATAATATTCTAAATAGACCAAATACCTAAAGATAAGAGCCAAAAGTATAAAAGTCTTGGAAAAAAACAGGAAAGAATCTTCATGACATTGGATTTGGCAGTGATTTCCCGGATATGAAGCCAGAAAGAACCAGCAACAAAAGAAAAATAGATAAGTTGGACTTTGTCAAAATCAGAAACTTCTGTTGGGCCCAGTGTCACATGTCTGTACTCCCAGCTGCTGAGGAAGCTAAGGCAGAAGGATCACTTGAGCCTGGGAGTGTGAGGCTAAGGTGCCCAATGATCGTGCCTGTGAATAGCCACTGCACTCCAGCCTGAGCAACAAAGAGAGACTCTATCTCGAAAGAAAAGGACAGAAAAGAAAAAAGAGAAATGAAAAGAGAAAAGAAGAAAGGAAGGAAGCGAGGGAGGGAGGGAGGGAGGGAGGGATGCAGGAAAGAAAGAAAGAAGGAATTTCTGTACACTATTGAACAGTGAAGAGGTAACCTATGGGAGAAAAAAATGCAAATCATGTATCTGATAAGGGACTAATATTCACAAGATATAAATAACTCCTACAACTCAACAACAAAGAACAAACAACCCAATTCAAAAAGGTAAGAGTCTTGAATAAACATTTCTCCAAAGATACACGGATGGCCAATAACACAGGAAAAGATACTCGCCTCACTAATAATTAGGGAGATGCACATCAAAGCCATGAGATACCACTTCATACTTACTGGATGGCTTTTATCAAAATGTCAGAAAAAAGGTGTACCTTTTCATATTCCTGCCATTCTCTTATCCAAAATGGCTGTATGTGGATAGCATGCATGATACCTGATGGCAGGAATATAAAATGATACAGCCATTGTGGATAACAGAATGGTGATCCCTCAAAATTAAAAAGCATTGAATTAAAATTAAAAAGCATAACACAACTGGGTGTGGTGGCTCATGCCTATAATCCCAGCACCTTGGGAGACTGAGGCAGGCAGATCACCTGAGGTCAGGAGTTCAGGACCAGTCTGGTCAACATGGCGAAACCCCATCTCTACTAAAATACAAAAATTAGCTGGGCGTGGTGGCTGGCACCTGTAGTCCCAGCTACTCAGGAGTCTGAGGCAGAAGAATTGCTTGAACCTGGGAGGCAGAGGCTGCAGTGAGCTGAGGCAGGTGGATCACCTGAGGTCAGGAGTTCAAGACCAGTCTGACCAACATGGTGAAACCCTTGTCTTTACTAAAAATACAAAAAAAAAAAAAAAAAAAGATTAGTCAGGTGTGGTGGCAGGTGCCTGTAATCCTAGCTACTCGGGAAACTGAGGCAGGAGAATCACTTGAACCTGGGAGGTGGAGGTTGCAGTGAGCTGAGATGGCACCACTGCACTCCAGTCTGGGTGAGACTCTGCCTCAAAAAAAAAATAAATAAAGCAAAACATAATGCAATATACATAAATCATCTGGAGTTCTACAAACATCCAACAAATAATTAGAAATTAAAATGGTAAAATACATGTTATTTATAATATCAAAATCATGAAATACATGTAACAAAATATGTATAAAACATATACTGGGCCAGGTGTGGTGGTTCACAGCTGTAATCCCAGCACTTTGGGAGGCCGAGGCAGGCAGATCACCTGAGGTCGTGAATTGGAGACCAGCCTAGCCAACATGATGAAACCCCATCTCCACTAAAAATACAAAAATATGCTGGGCATGGTGGCACATGCCTCTAATCCCAGGTACTTGGGAGGCTGACACAGGAAACTCACTTGAATCCGGGAGGCAGAAGTTGCAGTGAGCCAAGGTTACCCCACTGCACTCCAGCCTGGGCCACAGAGGGGGACTCCGTCTCAAAAAATAAATAATAAATAAAAAAATAAAAAACACTGTATACTGAAGGCTACAAATCACTGCAAAAAAAATTAAAGACCTAAATAAAAGGGAGGAAAAAGGTACACTACTTTAATGGACCTTAAGACTCAATACTGCTAAGATGAAAATTCCCTCCCAGACTATTATTAAAATTCAAGATGGCTAGGCACGGTGGCTCACGCCTGTAATCCCAGCACTTTGGAAGGCTGAGGTAGACTGATCACTTGAGGTCAGGAGTTCAAGACCACCCTGGTCAACATGGCAAAACCCCATCTCTAATAAAAATACAAAAAAAAAAAAAAATAGCCAGGCATGGTGGTGCATGCCTATACACAATTGTTCATAAGCACTAATGTGGAATAGCCAAAACTGGAAACAACCAAAATATACTTCAACAAGTGAGTACATATAACCATGGAACAGCCCTCAGCAATAAACCATACACAACTTGTATCTTAAGGTCTTCATGCAGAGTGAAAAGTCAATCTCAAAAGGTCACATACTACATAATTCTATTTATAGAACATTTTGCAAATGAAATATCACAGAGATAGGGTGCAGATTGGTGGCTGCCAGAAGTTAATTGGGAGGTTATTAATCCCAGTTACTTGAGAGGTTGAGGCATGAGAATTGCTTCAACCCGGGAGGCAGAGTTTGCAGTGAACCAAGATCAAGCCACTGCACTCCAGCCTGGGCAACAGAGCAAGCCTCTATCTCAAAAATAAATAAGTAAATATGACTCAATCAATCTCAACCAAGATTACAACAAGTTTTTGAAGAAATTAACAATTGTAAAATTTATATGAAAAACAAAGAATGGTATAATAATCAAAATAATTTTTAAATGAAGAGCATACTTGGAAGACCAAAACATTCAATAACTTTTCACAAAGCTATGTCATAAGAAAGGTGAGTTACAGACATACAAATCCATTAAACAGAATAGAGTCCCGATATAGAATTACCAATTTTTTTCCAAAAAAATTTTTTTCCAAAAGTGCCATGGCAATCCAATGGGAAAATAATAATCCTTCTAGCAAATGGTGCCAATATAATTGGACGTCAAGATGTAAAAAAAAAAAAACGCAAAAATGTATTTCATACGATATAGAAAAATTAACTATAAATGAACCATAGGCCTACATGTAAAACCTAAAACTTCTTCAAGAAAACATAGAATAAAATCTCAATGGCCTTGGACTAGGCAAAAATTTATTTAAGAAGGACACACAAACCACGAAATATAAAATAAAAAACAATGATATATTTAGAAACAAATGAAAAACTTTGCTCTTCCAAGACACTATTAAGAAAATAAAGGCCAGGGACAGTGGCTCATGCCTATAATCCCAACACTGAGAGGCTGACACAGGAGGATCGCTTGAGCCCAGGAGTTCAAGGCTGCCGTGAGCCTTGATCACACCATTGCATTTCAGCCTGAGTGATGGAGTAAGACACTGTCTCAACAAAAATAAAAGAAGAAAGAAAGAAAGGGAGAGAGAGAGCGGGAGGGAGGGAGGGAGAGAGAGAGAGAGAAGAAAGAAAGAGAAAGAAAGAAAGAAAAGAAAGAAAAAAAGAAAAGAAAGAAAAGCAAGTAACAGTAGCAAAATCTTTATCTGATAAGGGTCCTGTATCTAGATTACATAAAGAACTCTTTCAACTCCGCAAGACAAAAAAAGGGGGCTAAATATTTTAATACACTTCTAAAAGATATATGAACGGCCAAAAAAGATGACGAGATGATCCCCTTCATTAATCATCAGGAAAATACAAATTAAAACCCAGTAACACACACTTAATGTTTTTGTTTTTAAGATAATGCCAACATGCTGGTAAGGCTGTGGTGCAACTAGAGCTATCATACATTGCTAACATACATGCAAACCGGCACAGCGACATTGGAAACATTGGCAGCTTCTGACAACGTTACATGTTCACTTACCGGTAAGACGGATAATACCGTACACCTAGGTATTTACACAGAGAAGTGAAAACAAATGTCAGCACAAAGACTTGTACTCAAGTAGCCATGGCAGCTCTACTCATAATACCCCAAAGAGGAAAAAACTTACCTGCCCATCAACTGGTAATGCATAACAAATTGTGGAATATGAATACAAAGGAGAACACTACTCAGCAATGGGAAGCATGACATGCGCAAAAACAGGTATGAATCTCAAAAGCATTAGGCTAAGTGGAAGAAGCAAGAAAAAAACAGTAAATATAATATAAAATTACCCTTTTTGTGTGTTATATTTACTCTTTTTATATTTATATTTACTTTACATTATACTTTATTTATATTTACTCTTTTTCAACTATTGTGAAAGAAAGCCGATCACTGATTGTTAGGGGCTGAGAGGATGAATGACTACGAAGGGCTACAGAAAAAGCCTTTTGGGGTGACAGAAATATTTTATGTCATGATTTTGGTAGTGTTAATCACCTATATACATTTCTGAAATTCATCAAATTGTACACTGAAAATTAATAACTTTTATTTTCTGTTAATCAAACTCAATACAAGTGATTCAAAAATTAAAAGGGAGAGACGGTGCAGTGGCTCACGACTGTAATCCCAGCACTTAGGGAGGCCGAGGCAGGCAGATCACAAGATCAGGAGTTCGAGACCAGCCTGGACAACATGGTGAAACCCCGTCTCTACCAAAAATACAAAAATTAGCAGGGCGCAGTGTCGTGCACCTGTAGTCCCAGTTACTTGGAAGGCTGAGGCAGAAGAATCGCTTGAACCTGAGAGGCGGAGGTTGCAGCGAGCCGAGATCATGCCACTGCACTCTAGCCAGGGCAACAGAGCAAGACTCTGTCTCAAAAAAATACAAAAATTAGCTGGGCGTGGTGGCGGCCACCTGTAATCCCAGCTACTGCGGAGGCTGAGGCAGGAGAATCAATTGAACCCAGGAGATGGAGGTTGCAGTGAGCATTGCACCATTGCACTCCAGCCTGGGCAACAAGAGTGAAACTCCGTCTTAAAAAACAAACAAACAAAAAAAAAAAACATTAGGCCGGGCGCGGTGGCTCACGCCTGTAATCCCAGCACTTTGGGAGGCCGAGGCGGGTGGATCACGAGGTCAAGAGATCAAGACCATCCTGGTCAACATGGTGAAACCCCGTCTCTACTAAAAATACAAAAAATCAGCTGGGCATCGTGGTGTGTACCTGTAATCCCAGCTACTCAGGAGGCTGAGGCAGGAGAATTGCCTGAACCCAGGAGGCGGAGGTTGCGGTGAGCAGAGATCGCGCCATTGCACTCCAGCCTGGGTAACAAGAGTGAAACTCCGTCTCAAAATAAAAAAATTAAAAGGGAGGTGAGGTGAGAAAGAGAAAAGAAACAGAACTACACTGCAGAGGGAGCCCCGTGGTAAGCTGTGCCCGTCCACTGAGACCAGCGGCTGTAGCACCACATCTGTGTACACGGTCCTCTCAACAGGGCCCAAGTGCTGCCACTTCTCCTGGGTGAATTCCACAGTCACGCCTTAAGTGACGCTGATGCCTGTAACAGCACATTTCTAATTAATCTGAAGGGTTTAGAAACTATATTGTGGGAAATGCTTTTGAAAAGAAATTTATGGTTTATTGTTGAGAGTTTAACACAAAATGTTATAAAGGACCCTATTATGGCGCTACCACTGTCTTAGACTTTGGGGTACTCATATAATTGGTACAAATATTATTCTCATGCCCTAATGCATGTATATTTATTTATAAATTATGTACAGTCAGTTAGTATACTAGGATAAGGTTTAGAGTCTTGGTTTCAGATAAAGTTATTTTAGCTAGGCTTCCTGTCTTCTTTTTCTACACCTTAGTGGACTGTCCAAAACACTCTCTAAGGTATACAGACCTCACAGATCTCTGCTGGGTTAAGAGGAAACCAACAAAGAGGTGCATGTAAGCCCTGGAAGTATTACGCATGATCAAACTTGTCTTTCAGAAGCAATATTCCAGAAGAGTGGGAATGTCCTAAGCAGCAAAACAGACGAGAGCAATTGAAGAGATGACCTAGATAGAGGTAAAGCAATGAGAGTTCAGAATGGGAAACCAGGCCCTGTGAGAGAAGAGAACATCTTTCATTATGACTTTTGTGTGCAACGGTACATGGAGAGGCTGCGTGAGCAAACGGGTAGATGCCGATGCCATATACTGAGATAAAAAGAACAAGAATAAGAACATGGGCATTTAACATCTGTGAAGATACAGGTGGAATTATACACTGCACCACTGGTTACATGATTGTGGAATAGAGAAGGAAGGTTTAAAGTTGATCCTCACACTGTTGGTGGGAGTGTAAATTAGTTCAACCCTTGTGGAACACAGTGTGGCAATTCCTCAAGGATCTAGAAATAGAAATTCCATTTGACCCAGCAATCCCATTACTGGGTATATATCCAAAGGATTATAAATTGTTCTATTATATGGACACATGTACACAAATGTTCATTGCAGCACTGTTTACAACAGCAAAGACTTGGAGCCAACCCAAATGCCCATCGATGATAGACTGGACAGGGAAAATGTGGCACATATGCACCATGGAATACTATGTAGCCATAAAAAACGATGAGTTTGTGTCCTTTGTAGGGACATGGATGAACCTGGAAACCATCATTCTCAGCAAACTGACACAAGAACAGAAAATCAAACACCGCATGTTCCCACTCATAGGTGGGTGTTGAACAATGAGAACACATGGACACAGGGAGGGGAGCATCACACACTGGGGTCTGTGGCGGGGAACTAGGGGAGGGACAGTGGGAGGTGGGGAGTTGGGGAGGGATAACATGGGGAGAAATGCCAGATATAGGTGATGGGGAGGAAGGCAGCAAACCACATTGCCATGTATGTACCTATGCAACTATCTTGCATGTTCTTCACACGTACCCCAAAACCTAAAAAGCAATAAAATATATATTTAAAATAATAATAATATAAAATAAAAATTTAAAAAGATTGATCCTCAGAGTTAATGCAATCACACAAAAAATCACGGCAAGTTTTGAAGATGAAAAGATGGACTCTAAAGTTACAAGCGGCAAAGGACTTAGACTATCCAATACAATTGTGAAAAGGAACAAGTTTGGGAGATTCATGTTCTCAATACTAGATTTATTTTAAAATAACAGTAATCAAGGGGAACATTCGCAAAAGGACTGGCACAGATCAACAGAAGAGAATACAGACTTCAGGCCAGGCACTGTGGTTCAGGTCTGTAATCCCAGCACTTTGGGAGGCCAAGGCAGGCAGATCACTTGAGGTCAGGAGTTCAAGACCAGCCTGGCCAACATGGTGAAACCCCATCTCTCTTAAAAATACAAAAGTTAGTTGGGCATGGTGGCACGTACCTGCTACAAACTCAGCTACTCCTGAGGCTGAGGCAGAAGAATTGCTTGAACCAGGACCCAAGAGGTGGAGGTTGCAGTGAGCCGAGATTGTACCACTGCACTCCAGCCTGGGCTACAGAGCGAGACTCCATCTCAGTAATAATAATACTTTTTAAGTAAAAAAAATAATATTAAAAGGTAAGCTACAAGCTCCACGGTGAGAGGAAAATTCAGATCATGACCATTTAGTATTAATAACTGGTGTTATATTCAAAATCTGCACACAGAAATCCCCGCTCAAACAACAGGCAAATTTTCTCATGTAAGTTACAGGGAGAAAAACATCAAGCAAAAAAAAAAAAAAAAAAAAAGGAGCAGGATTGTGCCCTCATTCATTTTATGAGGCTAATAGATCCATAATACCGAAAAGGGGAAAGGAAATTATAGTCTCGCCTAACTTGTGACACAGACATAAACATTCTAAATATAGTACTAGTAGAAGGATCCCACCCAACACACATTCAAAGCAACTCACCACATTTATCAGCATGTAAGATCTATACAGGAAATAAACAATAAATATTAGAAATGTCCACTATGCTAATCACAATATTTATAGATTAAAGAAAATAAGTTGGGCTTTATTTCAATACAGATAGAAAAGATGCTCAACATAATTCAAAGCACATTCATGCATGACTAAATGAAAGTCTAAGCAAACTAGTAAGTAGAGGGAACCTACTTATCAACAAAGGTTACCTAGCAAGAGCCAATGTGAGATGGGTTGGATCTGTGTCTCCACCCAAATCTCAGGTTCAATTGTAATCCTCAACGTTGAAGGAGGGACCTGGTCGGGGGAGGTGACTGGATCTTGGAGGCAGGTTTCTTATGAATAGTTTAGTAGCACGCCCTTGTACTAACCCTGTGATAGTGAGTGAGTTCTCCCAAGATCTGGTAGTTTAAAAGTATGTGGCACCTCAGCCCTCACTCTCTTGCTCCTGCTCTGGCCCTGTGACATGCCTGCTCCCCCTCCACCTCCTCACATGATTGTAAGTTTCCTGAGGCCTCCCCAGAAGCCAGGCAGATGCCAGCATCATGCTTCCTGAACAGCCTACAGAACTATGAGCCAATGAAACCTCTTTTCTTTACCCAATCTCAGGTTTTTCTGTATAGCAATGGAAAAATAGACTGACACATAACGTTACACACACAGTGGGTGGGTTTGATCACTTGGCAGGTGACAGACCAATGAACACAACCAAGGGGGACATAAAAAGGGGATTTTATTACTTGGAACAAGTCAAAAGGACATGGGAATGGTTCCCCAAAGCAGTGCCTCCCCAAACAGAGCGAAAACAGGGCTTTGATTGGGCTGGTTAGCGAAGTCATTAGATGCAGAGGCAGAGTAAGGGCAGTGCAGACGCAGTAGCTAATCACGCTTCTACCTTTGTGACATGTGTAGCAAATGACAGCAAAGCTCCTCCCTGGGCAGGGTTTTTAGTATGGTAATGAGTTCGCCAAAGATCCAACTAGTTTTTTTGTTGTTGTTTTGCAAGGGCTGAGCTTCTTTCCGGAACTTTTTGAAACAACAAGAACTCAAGGTGCAACAGTTACAAGTGGGTTCAAAGCGTGTACAGAAAAATGCAGGGACCCTGGGTCACACCAAGAGCAAACGTCAGAGTTCATGTGGAAACCATGTATGTTTTCCCTCAAGACTGGCTTCATCTATTTCTATTTTTACTTCATTTACATGTAGACCCTTATAAGCCTCATAAATCCATTAAAATGCCAAGTGGGGAATGAATAAAGAGCTGCCTGGGAAAATGAATAAAGAGCTCGCATGAGATTTGCTGGTTTTCTGCAGCCTGTGTGCGAGCACAGGGAAGCGTGATGGCTCAGCAGGGAGGCTGGGAAGAAACGCAGAGGCAGCACCACCCCCCATCCAAGACTCAGACATGCTCAAGTGGACTAAAACCTACGCTCTTCATCAACGAAATATGCACTTTTCCATGGCTAAAGGATACTTCAGTTGTTTTTCTGAATGACTAACAGAAACAACACAGCAGGGGATTAATTAAAGTGCGTGAAGGATAAGGCACTGTTCTTTAATTAAAATTGACACAGCAAAACACTGAGGCTGCACCACTTAACTGTTTTCCAATTAATACGACTTGTCTCTCGGGGAGAAAACCCACAGAAAGCCAAGTAAAATGAATATGGAGTGCTTTAAGGCAAGAATTTTTAACTAGCTTTAACTGGGTTACAGTTTCTCAAAAGGTCTTTTTATAGGATGTTTTTGGTGACTCACCTGTGAGAGTGAACTGAACTGTCTTTTCCTCCTGGCTCTGTCACAAACTGGGTGTCCCTGGACAAGGCACTGAACCTCTCAGGAGCAATTTCTTTAAGCTTTCAAGAGTCGGAAGTAAAAACCAGGCAAGCCCTTTGTGACCTATCATCCTGGGATCCTGTGAGGCCAGGATGAAATCCCGGGTGTCACATGTGGGGACGGACCTCTGTGGCAACAGTGCAGCAACTGTGAAGAATGAAAAAAGCGACTGGGGATGCTTTAGGAATAGCCCAATTGGATTTCTACCCTCTGCCTGCTTATCCCTTAACCCTCGGCCTGACACTCACAAGTTCTGCCAGGAAGTGGCATTTCTTGGGCAGCCTGCTCTGGGACCTCCCAGTTCACCTTGCTCTTCTCAAAGCTGGTCCAGACCTCCCACTGTCCCAGAGTGTGGTGGCTTCTGGAGGTGGCCAGATCTTCAGATCTAGCCAGGAGGGCCCAGAATTTGCTTCTGGCTAACAAATCTAGGACCTGCTCCTGTCTGCACACTTTTGCCTCTTCTCCGAAGCTCTGGTGACGGAGGGTGATGTTGTAAAGCGCCTCTCCCTCCATCCCTCCCCTGTGGAGCCAAGGGAGTAGCTTGGGGCTCCTTTGCCATGTTTGTGCCACTCCACTTTGGGAACTAGAGCAGCAGTTGAAAAGAAGAAAGGCTTCCAACTTTTTTTTCCGTCCAGGAAATTGAACTAGAAACCAGAAGTTTTGAGTCTTGTCTGGACTCCAGCATTAGCTTGCTGTGTGACTTTAGTGAAATCGTTGCCCCTCCTGGGACTGCTATTCTTCCTCTGTGAAGCAGGAATAGAATTATTACAAGTGGGAATCCGGATGATAGGAGCCAGTTTGAGGGGCACAGCCAGGTGCCAGCATCCACTCCATGCAGAAATGCTCAGGTGAGAGGCCCTTGTGCTGACCTCCACCTCTCACAGACCCTCCCATCCCTTTCTCCTTCCCTCGGCTTGGGAGACCGAACTCTGCCTTCTTCCTGAAGGTGCAGGAAGGAGAAGAGGAGAGGGAGTTACATCCTTCCCATTCCTGACCCCCACTGAGATCTCAGGGGGAAATGTCTGAGCACCTTTCAGTACGCTTTCCCAGAGACTGACAGCACAGCTGTCTGTCCCAGGACACTGCCGCTATGCGTTTTGTGGGTTTTCTTAAAACCATAAAGGGCTATATTTTGTACCAAAGAATGAGACACCTCCAGCTGTCACTGGACCTGCTTTAATACTTTGTAGGGAATAAGAAACAGCCTTTTTGTCTCACTTTCCTCTTAAGAGAGAACTTGCCAGAGAGCAGAGCCCTGTGCCATTGGATACAGCAAGAGAGGAAAACAAACAGAGAAACCAAGTCTGGAGGTTTTATCAAATCCTCTGTTATCTTTGGCATTTTCGTCCCCTGAAATCATGAACCACGCTGAGTTTATTCCGAAGCCGACTTCAGAACTCAGTGGCAGAAAGGGCGCTGTGTAATGCACATATCTGGGGGATTCTCGGGTACACACACCTGTGGCCACCGTCTTCAAATCAAGGTCAGCGTCTCACCACAACTGAAAGGAAGGTCAAGTGCTTGACTGAGAACCCACTCATACCCCTTACGCATTCTGTCAGCATGGTCCCCACACAGCACCCCAGGCAACTTCCAGGATACAAGGGATACATACACATCGTGCCCTATGTAAGCGCTCATTGTCAAGATACACAGGGACGTGGTGGGGCACCAGAAGTCCTCTCATCTGCCTTACCAGGATCATGGGTCCCGGGCCTTGCGGAGAACAGATCTTCATTGTTTGCGATCAAGCTCGACCCCCAGGGATGAAGCTTCTGCACATGCACTTAGCGTTTCTACTTCCCAAGAAACAGAAGTGTTTCGCACCAAACTGTAACAGATGTGATCGGGCCATTTCAGAAACAACTCATCTACACGGTACCTAGGCCTTCATAGGATAAGCATTGCTTGAACACAATTTCTTTTTTTTTTTTTTGAGACGGAGTTTCACTCTTGTTACCCAGGCTGGAGTGCAATGGCGTGATCTTGGCTCACCGCAACCTCCGCCTCCTGGGTTCAGGCAATTCTCCTGCCTCAGCCTCCTGAGTCGCTGGGATTACAGGCACGCGCCACCATGCCCAGCTAATTTTTGTATTTTTAGTAGAGACGGGGTTTCATCATGTTGACCAGGATGGTCTCGATCTCTTGACCTCGTGATCCACCCGCCTCGGCCTCCCTAAGTGCTGGGATTACAGGCTTGAGCCACCGCGCCCGGCCGAACACAATTTCCTTATCTCCCTGATTCCCTGTGAAGGAACTACCTGCGGGAGATGCCATAAAATACCACATGAGAATACATTTGAATCTCTGATACCTAGGCACCGAAAAACACAAGATTATAGATTTTTAAATCAATTCCATTGCAGTCAGAATACTTACTGTCTAACATTTCAATCTTTAGAATTTATTGGAGCTTCTTTATGGGCTAAAACATGGGTTATCCTTTTAAAGGTTCCACGTACGTTTGAAAACAATGTGTAGAACACAATCCTTGGACGTAGTGTTCTGCATATATTAAGTCAGATTGGTTGACAGCATTTTTAAAGTCTTCTACCATCCTACTGGATTTATTTTTTGTCAAGTTTGTTCTATCAATTACTGTGCGAGATATCAAATGTCCAAGCAAGGTTGTGGATTTGGCTGTCTTTTTAGTTATATCAGTTTTCGTGTAGTGTAATTTTGAAGCTTTCTCTCAATCTTTCATCTTTAAATTAGAGACAGGGTCTTGATATGTCACCCAGACTAGAGTGCAAGTGACATGATCAGAGTTCAGTGAAGCCTTGGAATCCCAGGCTCAAGCCATCCTCCCGCCCCAGACTCCCTAGCAGCTGCTGCGCCTAGCTTATATTTTGAAGCTCTTTTATTAGGTACATGCATATGTACCATTGTTACATCTTCCTGATAAATTGACCCTTGTTAACATCTTGAATTGTCTTTTAAAAAATCTCTGGCAGGCTGGGCGCGGTGGCTCATGTCTGTAATCCTAGCACTTTGGGAGGCCAAGGTGGGTGGATCACAAGGTCAGGAGTTCAAGACCAGTCCGGCCAAGATGGTGAAGCCCCATCTCCACTAAAAATACAAAAAATTAGCTGGGTGTGGTGGCATGTGCCAGTAATCCCAGCTAGTCGGGAGGCTGAGGTGGAGAATTGCTTAAACTTGGAAGGTGGAGGCTTCAGTGAGCCCAGATCGCACCACTGCACTCCAGCCTGGGCAACAGAACAGGACTCTGTCTCAAAAAAAAAAAAAAAAATCTCTGGTAATATCCGCTGTACTGAGCCCATGTTAGTAACACATATTATAGTTCTCATATATGTTGTTTGCAAGTACACTTCTTACCACCCTTTTACTGTTAATCCACCTGTATCTTTACCGTTAAAGCAGATCTCTTTTAGATAAGATACAGTTGGAGCATGCTTTTTTATCCAGCTTGAAAGTCTCCATTTTTAAATTTGAGGTTTAAGTCCGTTTAATGTAATTACTAATATAGTAGTGCTTAAATCTGCTCCTTTGTTACTCATTTTCCAGCACCCTCATTTGTTTTTGTTGTTTAATGGTTTTGTTCCTGTGTTCCATTTTTTTGTCAGCTTTTAAATTAATCAAATGTTTTTAGAATTCCATTTTTATTCCTTTATTGGATATTTAGCTGTGCTTCCCCATATTACTTTGAGTGGTTGGTTTATAAATCAAAATGTGCTTTCTTAATTTATCGTAATCTACTAAGAGTTAATATTGTACTACTTCTCAAAAAATTTAAAATTCTTTCAACAATAAAATTATACTGTGCCCTGTCCTTTTGGCTATTGTCATATGCTTTATAGCAACACATGTAAAAAACCCTTTATATAATATTATTTTTGCTTTAAAGACTAAGTTTTCATTCCAAAATTTGAAAAGACAAATAAAGGAAAGTATTTTTCACCTATCTACATATTTAGGATTCCTGGATTCTTTTAGTGAATTCAGATTGCTATCTAACATGGTTTCCTCTTGTCTACTGGCAACAAATTCTCTCAATTTTTGTTTGTTCATTTTGCCTTCAATTTTGAAACACAATTTCACAGGATACAGAATTCTCAGTTGGTAGGTTTTTTCCTCACAATACTTTAAATATTTCACTCCACTCTCTTCTTGCTGGCATGGTTTTTCAGAAGTCAGGTATAATTCTTATCACTCCTCTATGAGTGTTTTTCTCCTCTGGCTTCTTTCAAAATTTTATTTTTCTTTTTTTCTCTTTTTTTTTTTTTTTTTTTTTTGAGACAAAAATTAGTCAGACATGGTATTCTCACTCTGTCACCCAGGCTGGAGTGCAGTAGCACAATCTCAGCTCACTGCAACCTCTGCCTCCTGGGTTCAAGTGATTCTTGTGCCTCAGCCTCCCCAGTTGCTGGGACTACAGGTGTGTGCCGCCACGCCTGGCTAACTTTTTGTATTTTTGTAGAGACAGGGTTTCATCATGTTAGCCAGGATGGTCTTGATCTCCTGACCTCGTGATCCACCCACCTTTGCCTCCTAAACTGCTGGGATTACAGGCATGAGCCACCATGCCCGGACTTACTTTTTTTTTTTTTTGATACAGGGTCTTTCCCTGTCACTCAGGCTACAATGCTGTGGCACTGTCTCAGCTCACTGCAACATCAATCTCCCAGGCTCAAGCCATCCTCCCACTTCAGCCTTCCAAGTAGCTGGGAATACAAGCCCATGCCACCACACCAAGCTAAGTTTTGCATTTTTTGTATAGACAGGATTTCACCATGTTGCCCAGGCTGGTCTTAAGCTCCTGGGCTCAAGCAGCCCACCCACCTCAGCTTCCCAAAGTGCTGGGATTAAGGTGTGAATGTGTGGGTCCACTTATACATGGATTTTTTTCAGTAGAATATTGGAAAATTTTTGGAGATTTGTGACAATTTGAAAAAAAGATGAACTGGGCACAGTGGCTCATGCCTGTAATCCCAGCACTTTGGGAGGCTGAGGTGGGTGAATCACAAGGTCAGGAGTTCGAGACCATCCTGGCCAACATGGTGAAACCCTGTCTCTACTAAAAATACAAAAATTAGTCGGGCATGGTAGTACATGCCTATAATCCCAGCTACTCAGGAGGCTGAGGCAGAAGAATCACTTGAACTTGGGAGGCAGAGGTTGCAGTGAGTCGAGATCACTCCATAGCACTCCAGCCTGGAGGAAAGAGAGAGACAATCAAAAAAAAAAAAAAAAAAAAAAAAAAAGAGAGATGAACCTTAAAAATACCATCACTTTTGGAGGGCTGAGGCAGGAGGATCACTTAAGCCCAGGAGTTCAAGGCTGCAGTGATCTGTGATGACGCCACCGCACTCCAGCCTGGGTAACAGAGCAAGACTTTGTCTTTATTAAAAAATAATAATAAAATGAATTTTTAAAAAGAAAAAATCTGCCGGGCTCAGTGACTCAGACCTGTAATCCCAGCACTTTGGGAGGCCGAGGTGAGTGAATCACCTGAGGTCAGGAGTTCAAGACTAGCCTGGCCAACATGGTAAAACTCCACCTCTACTAAAAATACAAAAAAAATTAGCTGGGTGTGGTAGCATATGCCTGTAATCCCAGCTACTCGGGAGGCTGAGGCAGGACAATCGCTTGAGCCCGGGAGGCAGAGGTTGCAGTGAGCCAGGATTGCACCATTGTACTCCAGACTGGGCAACAAGAGCGAAACTCCATCTCAAAAATTAAATAAATAAATACATTATATATATATATATATATATATATATATATGTATGTATATATGTATATATAA
>NW_022437098.1:2350779-2354106 GCF_009761245.1 Sapajus apella | reverse complement strand
TTTTAGTAGAGACGGGGTTTCACCATGTTGACCAGGATGGTCTCGATCTCTTGACCTCGTGATCCACCTGCCTCGGCCTCCCAAAGTGCTGGGATTACAGGCTTGAGCCACCGCGCCCGGCCCAAAAAATTTTTTAAAGTTAGCCAGGAGTGGTGGCATGAGCCAGTGGTCGCAGCTACTCAGGAAGCTGAAGGGGGAGGATCGCTTGAGCCCAGGAGTTTGAGGCTGCAGTGAGCTATGAACGTGCCACTGTACTCTAGCCTGCCAAATAGAGCATGACTTCTCTGTCTCTTAAAAACAAAGTAGAACTTAATTTTTTACTCAGGTCTCTGCTAGTGAGCCCGTATTTGTTTCTTGGTAAGATAAATGCTCCGTATAATGTAAACATGAAAGAAATCAAAGCATTGAAGAGATGAAGGGAAATAATAGGTATTTGGAAATACTGGGAAATGAGGCAGGCCAAAGGCTACATAGTCTAAAAGTGTAAGACATAAAATGGCAGGGATAGAAGAAAAATTAATTACAAGGAGAGTAAAGAGACTGAGTTTCTTTGCTCAAACGAAGTAGAAGTATCAGTCGCCGTGAGAACAGAAGTAGAAAACTGACAGCCAAGGAAGAGTGAAGAGGTGCTACAGTAGCCTTTGTTACAGCTAAACCCCCATGTCTCAGCATGACATGGTAGGTTATTCCTTTTTATCTTAAATTTTAAGAATGGCTTATCTATTTGGATGCCTTTCCTCTTGAACAGCCATTCCAGGATCCAGGTGCTCTGCCATCTTCAAGCCTTCCAAAAATGTGAAAGGAACGTGAGAATCACTTGTGGGAGGGGTTTGGCCTGTAAGCAGCACAGATCATTTTATTCACTGTTTATAACACAGTCACATGCCTTGCCTAACTGCAGCGAAGACTGGAAGATAGACTTGCGCTGTGGGCCCAGAAAGAGGAAACAGGTTTTGACCAACACGTAACAGTCTGTATCACAATGGCTCTTGAAAAGGAGTGTAGCTGCCTATTAATAAGTGAGACTAAACAGAGCATATATAAACGGGGAACTAAAATGGAAAGCACTGCTAATTTGAGAAGACTGTAGTTGATATTTTTCTGTGGCAGAAAGTGATCTGGGTCTGTCATCACTTTTTCCTTTAAAGCAGTAGTTCTTAACTGGGACACTTCTCTCTTCTCTGGGAGACATTTGGCATTGCCTGAAGACACTTTTGGTTTTTACAACTTGGTAAACGGTGCCTCTGGTATTTAGTAGGTATAGAAGGCAGTGATGTTTCAGAACACCCTATGTCACACAGGACAAAGAGTGATCTGAGTCAAATGTTGATAGTAAATGGTTGAGAAACCATTCTTTGAAGGAAGAAAGAGAATGTTTTCTAGAAATACATTACCTTCTTAATATTGAATCGAATATAAAATGACATCTAAAGACAATTTTCAACATTTCAGGACAGAGCCCCCACGTAAAGTCAAATCTACTCTCAGGAAGCCTTCAGAGCCTGTGGCGGGCAGTGACCGGCCCTCTCTTTGATTTTCAAGGAGACCCAGCTCAGCAAGGTGGAACCCTCATTTTAGGTCCAGGTAAGCATCAAAGCCAGGTTCAGCAGTAGGCATCTTGTGCCTTTTACAAGTTCAGAGGCCAGCACTTTCTTCATAAAGCAGACACCATGTACAAATGGACATCTCAACATTATAGTCAGGAGTGCTTTTGTAGGAGGGCATGTTTTGTTTTCAAAGGCTTCTGTGTATTTTGATGTTTGTGCATTTGATGAGTGTGCCCATCATCCCATGTCTGGGTGATTTCCCAGAGTCACCCGTGGGTTGGTGATCTGTTTATGGCTGTGACACTCCCCTATTTAAAAATGTTCAGTGGAGATGAACGTTTCCGAATAGGGGAAAATCGTCGCATGCTTTTTTGTCAACAAAAGAATCCATGTAGTTATTTATACCTAACAGAACTAGGAGACTTACTCAGTGTCAGCAAGCAAATCAGTGCTAGGGACAGCTTATCCTATAAGAATGGGATTGAGCTGGGCACAGTGGCTCATGCCTGTAATCCCAGCCCTTTCGGAGGCTGAGGCAGGTGGATCACCTGAGGTTGAGAGTTCGAGACCAGTCTGACCAACATAGAGAAACGCTGTCTCTACTAAAAATACAAAATTAGCCAGGCATGGTAGTGCATGCCTGTAATTCCAGCTACTGAGGCAGGAGAATCACTTGAACCCGGGAGGCAGAGGTTGCAGTGAGCTGAGATTGTGCCATTGCACTCTAGCCTGGGCAACAAGAACAAAACTCAACCTAAAAAAAAAAAAAAAGAAACAAAAACAGAAAAAAAAATGAGACTCAGCCCGGTCATGGTGGCTCACACCTGCAATCCCAGCACTTTTGGAGGCTGAGCCAGGTGGATCACTTGAGGCCAGGAGTTCGATACCAGCCTGGCCAACATGGTGAAACTTGTCTCTACTAAAAACACAAGAAATTAACTGGGTGTGTTGGTGCGTGCTTGTAATCCCAGCTACTTGGGAGGCTAAGGCAGGAGAATCACTTGAACCCAGGAGGTAGAGGTTGCAGTTGGCTGAGATCACACCACTGCACTCCAGCCTATGTGACAAGAAGGAAACTCCGTATTTAAAAAAAAAAAAAAAAGAATGGGATTGAGGTCCGACTATAAGTCATACACTGTTAACAACTTTATTGATGGGTGTGGACCACCTGAGATGGCTTTGGCTGATGTCTGCTAAGTGTTGAGTGTTCGATCTCTACCGTGTTCCAGCATTGCAGCAAAGGGCAAACACCCATATCAGGCAGCCAAAAAGCCTAAATCACTGTGTTACGAGATCATCCTTTTGCTTTTTCTTCCTCTTTAAAACTGTCTTAATGAGCATAGCTTATTAGAGTCATAAAATTAATATTTACTTTCACAAATACCATATTTTTTTAGACTGAGGATTTTGACTGAGTAATAGGACTTTTGGGCCTTTTGCAGCTGGATCATTATAGCCAAAATCTCCCTTTCCCTCCCTCTCATGAATTTACACCAGTTAGGTTAGTTATAAAAAGAGGCCCTGATAAATGAGATTGAGTCCTATGCATTAGCCCAGAATGACATTAGCCGTATTTCTGGATGACTGATTCCCATCCTCAGACCCAAAAGGGGATGTTTTGAGTCCCTTATCTTCATGCCTCTGAATTTGTCCACACCTTCTGTTGTGTAAGAATAAAGAGCACACCTGCCGGGCGCGGTGGCTCAGGCCTGTAATCCCAGCACTTTGGGAGACCGAGGCGGGTGGATCACGAGGTCAAGAGATCGAGACCATCCTGGTC
>NW_022437098.1:2340267-2350679 GCF_009761245.1 Sapajus apella | reverse complement strand
GAGCGAAACTCCGTCTCAAAAAAAAAAAAAACAAAAAGAATAAAGAGCACATGGAGAGCATCATGTGTGTGCCAACCTGGGACCATACAGTCATCCCTCGGCATCCATAGGGGATTGTTCCAGGACCTGCAGTGGATACCAGACCCCGAGATGCTCAAGTGTCTTACATAAATGCTGTTGTATTTGGTATAAGCTATACACGTCCTCCCCTGCATTTTAAATCATCTCTAGTTTACTTTTTTTTTTTTTTTTTTTTTTTGTGAACAGAACAATAAACACCTTTATTACATAGGTGAAGAAAGAAAACAAGGATTTATTTGCCTTTCCGGGCCTTGATTTTTCTAAGATAGAACTCCAAGTCTTTGCCCTCTAGCACATAGCCATCTGCTCGGCCACACTGTCCCGGCCTTGAAGCGATGCACGCAAGAAGCTTGCCCTGCTGGAACCGCTCCTCCAGGAGACTGCTGATTTTGGCATTCTTTTTCCTTTCGTCGTATTTCTTCTGAATTTTTTTAGATCGTTTTTTTGTTTAAAATCTCTTCTTCCTCAGGAGTCAGCTTGGCTCCCTTCTTGCGGCCCAGGGGCAGCGCATAGTTGGACTCGTACCACTGTCGGTACGGCGTGCTGTCGATGAGCACGGTGCAATTCTTCACCAAGGTCTTGGTACAGACCAAATCGTTGTTAGACGCATTATAGACAACATCAATGAGCCTTGTTTTTCGAGTACAGCACTCTGAGCCCCAGGAGAAATCCCCCACGTCCAGCCTCAGGGCACGGTATTTTTTGTTACCACCCCACACACAGACCGTGTGGATGAGGCGGGGGCCAATCTTGGTGTTGGCAGCCGGGCACCCCAACTCATACTTCCGCTTCTTGTGGTAGGGCTTTCTCTTCCCCCGGTCTTGCAGCGCTTGTGCCAGTTGTCCCAAGAGATGCCCATCGCTTGGCGCTGGCTGGAAAGAGACATCTCTAGTTTACTTATAATACCAAATGCAATGTAAATAGCTGTTTTACTGTATTGTATAGGGAATAATGACAAAGAAAAAAGAAGTCTGTACATGTTCAGTACACATAAGCTATCCTTTTTTTCCTGAATATTTTCAATCTGTGGTTTGTTGAATGAGAATGCGGAACCCATGGATGCAGAGGGCCAGCTGTGCTTAGGAAACATGCCTCATTGTGATACTTACTTAAGCTGATGGTTTAAGTTAAAATTCTGGTCTGTAGTCCGAGAATGAAACAAACTAGATTATAAATTTATGATCATAAATTATAAAATCTGTATTCGAACAGATATAAGGATTGTGGACATCTAAGTGTATTGTAACTGATTGCCTTTTAAGGCCTTATTTTAGAGCCTCTTTTGGGCTATGGTTATAATACAGATAGCCTGTTAAATCAGTATTTGGGAGTGAATTTTTTGATGTGAGTGATTTGTTCCCTTATGATGTTTATTCTATTATTAGATTTAAGAAACAGATGTGATTTTCTGGCTTGATATCTATGTGAGTTCCGTGTTCTGCCTGTCTGACAGGACATTTTATTTAATTATATTTAATAAAACCTAACAGAAGGTTATAATTTTAAAATCTTTCCCCTTGGATCTCATAAAACATTAAGTATAACTCTTATTTAACCATAATCCTTGTCATACTTTATTACCATGATTAAAAATTATTATGCCATTATATAGAGAATATAATGTACTCCAGGTAATTAATTTTTCCCTTTGGACTAATTAAAGGTTGAAAAGCTTCCTTGATTTTAGTAAGCAGTAAATCTAGTGAATAATACTTATTATGCCTCAGCGTTTTATGCTTATTCTCTTCTAGGTAACAACATCCATTTTATACACCGTGACAGGAATAGGTTGGATCACAAGCCTATCAACTCTGTTTTACAGCTTGTAGGAGTTCAGCATGTGAACTTTACAAACAGGCCTTCAGTCATCCATGTGTGACTTAAAATGGAACCAGTCAGTTTCAGCTGGAGCTTTTGGAATGTGACCTTCAATGCTGGGTGCAATATCCTTGTGCAGTGTCTAACCTGCTGTCCCTTCCCAGCCTTTGAGGACTTCGAGAAGGATAACGGATAACGAGGCCTTGAACTAGTGAACTGCATGCTCAAGAAGCATCAGTTGTGAAAAATGTGATACATACTTCCACTCTGTATAAAATTTTACACAAAATAACAAAAATGAATATACAAAATAGAACCTTAAAAGCCATAAAGTCATAAATACCGTTTAATTATTTTACATTATATATTCAGTCAATGAAAGATTTATTTGGCAATTAATATAAGTTCTGATGAAGAATATATAAAGGGGTGGCCAGGCGCGGTGGCTCATGCCTGTAATCCTAGCACTTTGGGAGGCCAGAGTTGGTGTATCACCTGAGGTCAGGAGTTCAAGACCAGCCTGGCCATCATGGTGAAACCCCATCTTAGAAACAAAAATTAAAAAATAAATTAATTAATTTTAAAAAAAAAATATATATATATATATAAAGGGAAGGGAGAGCAACACAAGACCATTGTATCAGTGAAGAAAGCAAAATACTAGATTCTGTCAACAATATAACTGCATTTTTGTGTGTATATATTTGTATTTTTGTATGCTTAGGAAAAAGAAGAAATGAACACCAAAATGTTGCCAGTAGGTATCTCTGTGTTAAGATTACAGTGTATTATTTTATTTTCTGTATTTTTCTCTATTTCCCAACTGTTCTGTAATGAGCATGATTAATATTGTAGGGCCAGGAAAAGGTCTTTAGACATTATATGACAGTTTTATGCCTACATAACAACCTTCACAACAGTGTAAATTATACAGGCTCTAGTCCACGTTTCCGTCCTAATTGCTTTACTCAGAGGAAGTGTGGCAATCTGAACATCTCACATACAGCCAGTGTCCATAGCACCTTCTCATTACACACTTGTTATCCATTTCACTAGGATTTTTGTGGATTGGGGGAGCTATTGAGAAAAAAATTTGTTCTAGATATTTAAGATATGTATTTAAAATATGGTCAGTGTGCTTTTTGAAAGGGAATTACAAGAATTTTTTTTTTCTTTTTTTTTTTTTGAGATCCATTCTTGCCCTGTCCCCCAGGCTGGAGTGCAATGGCACGATCTCAGCTCACTGCAACTTCCACCTCCTAGGTTCAAGCAGTTTTCCTGTCTCGGCCTTCCAAGTAGCTGGGATTACCAGCGTCCACCACCACACCAGCTACTTCTTGAATTTGTAGTAGAGACGGGGTTTCGCCATGTTGGCCAGGACTGGCCTGGAACTCCTGACCTCAGTGTGATCCGCCCACCTCGGCCTCCCAAAGTGCTAAAATTACAGACGTGAGCCACTGTGCCTGGCCAAGAATTGTTTAAAGTTTTAAAAACCTTGTAACTTAAATGTGTCCTGTGGTTTAGTTGTACATTCTGAGAGAGCTGCTATTTCTCATCCCCAAATTGCTCTTATTTAGAAGACTGTTGTCATCTTTTATTTTTGTAGAATCTTAATATGTTTAAGATTTCTTAATATTCTTAAGATTTCTGGGAAGTGTCCCAGAAATCCTGATGAAAAGTATAGCAAAATCAGAATTTTGGTAATTATTACCAAGCATAATACTGCTTTGAACTCAATACTTAAGCATATGAAGTTGCAAAAAAATTTAATGTATTCAAATATTCGAATACATTTTCATGTTTGTATAATCATGTTTTTATTCGATAAAAATGAAATTTCTCATTTAAAATTAAACTGTTTTGTGCTGTTTTTTTAATAGTAAAGGAAGACTGGTGACCCACCTTTGCTGATTTTAGACCTAAAACTGCTGCATCACAAGCTTGCACAAAAATTACATACCCTTGAGCAACATAGGTTCAAACTAGACGAGTCCCATTGTATGTAGATTTTTTTTTTTTTTTTTTTTTTTTTTTTTTTTTTGGAGACGGAGTTTCGCTCTTGTCACCCAGGCTGGAGTGCAATGACGCAATCTCGGCTCACCGCAACCTCCGCCTCCTGGATTCAGGCAATTCTCCTGCCTCAGCCTCCCGAGTAGCTGGGATTACAGGCACGCGCCACCATGCCCAGCTAATGTTTTGTATTTTTAGTAGAGACGGGGTTTCACCATGTTGACCAGGATGGTCTCGATCTCTTGACCTCGTGATCCACCCGCCTCGGCCTCCCAAAGTGCTGGGATTACAGGCGTGAGCCACCGCGCCCGGCCTTGTATGTAGATTTTTTTTCAAGTCATACCAAGTGTGCCTGCCTCTCCTGCCACCTCTTCCGTCTCTGCCTCACCTGAGAAAGCAAGACCAAGCCCTACTTCTGCTCCTCAGCCTACTCCAGGTGAAGACCAGACAGAAGACCTTTTTTTTTTTTCTTTCTTACCACATCATGTCCACTACCAAGAAATAATTACAAGGCATATGAAAAGACAGAAAACAATTTGAAAAGACAGAACGAGCACAAGAACCAGATTCAGATATGGCAAGGATGTTGGAATTAATCAGACCAAGAATTTTTTTTTTAACTGTGATTAATGTGCTAAAGGCTTTAAAAGGAAAAAGACAACATCCAAGAACAAATGGATAATATAAGCAGACAGATGGAAACTGTAAGAAAGAATCAAAAGAAATGCTAGCAGTTAGCAACATTGGAATAGAAATGAAGAATGCCTTGAATGGGCTCATTACTACACTGGATGTGACTGAGGAAAAAATCTCTGAGCTTGAGGATATGATAGTAGAAACTTTGAAAACTGAAAAGCAAAGGCAAAAAAGACAAAATATCCAAGAATTGAGAGACAACTGCAAAAGATGTAAGATGAATCATGGGAAATCAGAAGAAAGGAACAAACGAAAGAAATAACTAGAAGCAATAAGGACTGAAAATTTCCCCAAATTAATGTCAAACATCAGACTAGATTCAGGAAATTCAGAGAACAGCAAACCTAGTAAATGCCAAAAAAAAAAGACACCTGGGCATATCGTAGTCAAACTTTAGGAAATCAAAGATAAAAATCTTGACCAGTCTCAGTGGCTCACACCTGTAATCCCAAAACTCTAGGAGACCAAGGCAGGCAGATCACTTGAGGTCAGGAGTTTGAGCCCCGCCTGGCCAATGTGGTGAAACCACATCTCTAGTAAAAATATAAA
Organism: Sapajus apella; assembly: GCF_009761245.1. Taxonomy (NCBI): domain Eukaryota; kingdom Metazoa; phylum Chordata; class Mammalia; order Primates; family Cebidae; genus Sapajus; species Sapajus apella. The sequence goes on along the minus strand of NW_022437098.1, from coordinate 2,345,525 downwards.
AATTAGCCAGGTGTGATGGCACATTCCTGTAATTCCAGCATTTTGTGGGCCAAAGCAGGCAGATCACCTGAGGTCAGGAGTTCAAGACCAGCGGGGCCAACATGGTGAAACCCTGTCTCTCTTAAAAATACAAAAATTAGTTGGGCATGGTGGCATGTGCCTGTAATCCCAGCTACTTGAGGGTAAGGCACTAGAATCTCTTGAACCCAGAGGCAGAGGTTGCAGTGAGCCAATATTGCACACTGCACTCCAGCCTGAGTGAGAGTGAGACTGTCTCAAAAAAAAAAAAAAAAACTTGAATGAAGCCAGAGGGAAATAAACCACCTTACCTATTGAAGAGCAAAAGTAAGAATTACATCCAACTTCCCCTAGGAAACCATGCAAGCAAGAAGAGAGTGGAGTGAAATATTTAGTGTTAAGAGGAAAAAGTCACCAACCTAGAATTCAGTACTGTGCAAAATTATCCTTCGATAACTTTCTAACAAGGAAAAAAAATTATCCTTCAAAAGTGAAGGATAACAAACAACATTCTTCAGACAAAAAAATGAGGTACATTGTTGCCAATAGACCTGTCATGCAAGAAATATTTAAACAAGTTTTTCAGAAAGAAGGAAAGTGACAGTTTAGAAACTCAGATGTACATTTAAAAAAAAAAAAAAAGGAAGGGCATTGGAGAATAAAGAAGTAAAGGTAAAATAAATACTTTTATTTTTCTTACTCTTAGTTGATCTAACAGATAACAGTTCAAAATAATAGCAACAATGTGTGTTTATGTATACTTATATGTGTAGACAGATAGATATGCTTACATATGCTTATATATAAGTGAAATGAATGACACCAAAGATACAGAGACAAGATAGGAAATTGGAAATATTTTGTTATTATAAAGCATTTGCACTACCTGTGAAATGGATTTGTTGTAAATGGATATTGCAAATTCTAGGGCAACCAATACAATACAAAAAGTTTTAAAAAATATAATGTTCGTTGTGGGCGAAATTTAAAAATTAAAAAAATAAAATATAGGCCGGGTGCGGTGGCTCACACCTGTAATCCAAGCACTTTGGAGGCCAAGGCAGGCGGATCACCTGAGGTCGGGAGTTCAAGACCAGCCTGACCAACATGGTGAAACCCCGTCTTGAAAAAATAAAAATAAATAAACAAAAAATAAAATATAACTGACATGCTAAGAGGTAGAGATAAATGGAATCACATAAAATGTCGGCCGGGCGCAGTGGCTCAAGCCTGTAATCCCAGCACTTTGGGAGGCCGAGGCGGGTGGATCACAAGGTCAAGAGATCGAGACCATCCTGGTCAACATGGTGAAACCCCGTCTCTACTAAAAATACAAAAAATTAGCTGGGCATGGTGGCGCGTGCCTGTAATCCCAGCTACTCAGGAGGCTGAGGCAGGAGAATTGCCTGAACCCAGGAGGCGGAGGTTGCGGTGAGCCGAGATCGTGCCATTGCACTCCAGCCTGGGTAACAAGAGCGAAACTCCGTCTCAAAAAAAAAAAGTCAAAACCGGCCAGGCATGGTGGCTCACACCTATAATCCCAGGACTTTGGAAGGCCGAGGTGGGCGGATCACGAGGTCAAGAGATCAAGACCATCCTGGCCAACATGGTGAAACCCGTCTCTACTAAAAATACAAAAAAGTTAGCCAGGCAGCCAGGCACAGTGGCACCAGCCTGTGGTCCCAGCTACTCGGGAGGCTGAGGTGGAAGAATCACTTGAACCTAGGAGGCAGAGGTTGCAGTGAGCCGAGATCGGGCCATTGCACTCCAGCCTGGGTAACAAGAGCGAAACTCCATCTCAAAAAAAAAAAAAAGATTGTCAAGAGTAGATCAAAAAAACAAGACCCAACGGCATGTTGTATACAAGAAATGAACTTTAAATATACACGTGTAAGGCTAAAAGTAAATGAAGAGAGAAAGATTTAATGTGCTAACACTAATAAAAAGAAAATGGGAATAGTTACAGTGATCTCAGACCAAACTAAGTTTAGAGCAACGAAAATTATCAGGGATGAAGGGAGCCATTACATAATGATAAAGTTGTCAGGGGTCAGTTTCTCCTGAAGACATAATTCTTGATGTGTATGCTCCTGACAACAGAGTAAAACCTGATAGAACTGCAAAGAGAAATAAATGAATCCACTATTAGGTGGAGACCTCAACACCCCTCTGTCAGAAATGGACAGGTTCAGCAGGCAGAAAATCACTAAGCACATAGTTGAACTCGACAGACCATCACGAAGCTGGATATAATTGACATTTGCAGATTACTTCAGCAGCAGAATAGCACACATTCTTCCCAAGCTCACATGCAACATTCACTAAGATAGACGGCATTCGGAACCCTAAAACACACCTTAACAAATTGTAAAATGATAGAACTCATACCATGCCTGCTCTCAGACCGCAATGGAATTATACTCAAAAGCAATAACTGGAAAAATCCCCAAATACTTGGAGATTAAAAACCTACTTCTATGGCCGGGCACGGTCGCTCACACCTGTAATCGCAGCACTTTAGGAGGCCAAGATGGATGAATCACCTGAGGTCGGGAGTTCAAGACCAGCCTGACCAACATGGAGAAACGCTGTCTCTACTAAAAATACAAAATTAGCCAGGTGTGGTGATGTGAGTTTGTAATCTCAGCTACCTGGGAGGCTGAGGCAGGAGAATCACTTGAACTCGTGAGGCGGAGGTTGCGGTGAGCCAAGATCATGCCATTGTAGTCCAGCCTGGGCAACAAGAACAAAACTCCATTTAAATAAAAAAAAACTTCTAAATAACACATGGGTCACAGAGAAAAAATCTCAGCAGGGTGTGGCATCTCACGCCTGTAATCCAGCACTTTGGAAGCCTGAGGCAGGCAGATCACTTGAAGCGAGGAGTTTGAGTGCAGCCTGGCCAACATGGCAAAACCCCGTCTCTACTAAGAATACAAAAATTAGCTGGGCTTGGTGGCACACACCTGTAATCCCAGCTGCTTGGGAGCTTGAGGCAAGAGAATGGGCTTGAAGTAGGGAGGCAGAGGTTGCAGTGAGCTGAGATCATGCCGCTGCACTCCAGCCTAAGTGACAGAGCAAGACTGTCACAGGAAAAACAGAATCAAGACCTTTATGATGCTCCACTTCCACTTCATGAGGAGTAAATATATTTTCTGTTCCTCATGATATTCATAATAGCATTTTCTTTTCTCCAGCTTACTTTATTGTAAGAATACAAATATATAATAAATATATAAAATATGCTATTGATAGTTTATTTATTGGTAAGGCTTCCGGTCAAAAGTAGACTATTAGTAGTTAAGTTTTTGGGAGGTCAAAAGTTATATGCACATTTTTGACTATGTAGGGGATTGGCACCCCTACCCCCAACATTGTTTAAGGGTCAACTGAGGCCGGGTGCGGTGGCTCAAGCCTGTAATCCCAGCACTTTGGGAGGCTGAGGCGGGTGGATCACGAGGTCAAGAGATCGAGACCATCCTGGTCAACACGGTGAAACCCCGTCTCTACTAAAACTACAAAAAATTAGCTGGGCATAGTGGCGCGTGCCTGTAATCCCAGCTACTCAGGAGGCTGAGGCAGGAGAATTGCCTGAACCCAGGAGGCGGAGGTTGCGGTGAGCCGAGATGGCGCCATTGCACTCCAGCCTGGGTAACAAGAGCAAAACTCCATCTCAAAAAAAAAAAAAAAAAAAAAAAAAATGGGTCAACTGTATTTATAAATGTACACCACATTTTTCTAAGATAAATACATGTTCATGATGTGGCTTCAGGAAGGTATAGGTACAAAAGTGTAGTGCAGTGGCAAATTGCCAACCCAAATTTTTTAAACATAAAATTACCTATAGACCGGGCGTGGTGGCTCACGCCTGTAATCCCAGCACTTTGGGAGGCTGAAGCAGGCGGATCACCTGAGGTCAGGAGTTCAAGAGCAGCCTGGCCAACATTGTGAAACCCCGTCTCTACTAAAAATAAAAAAATTAGCTCAGTGTGGTGGTACATGCCTGTAATCTCAGCTACTTGGGAGGCTGAAGCAGGAGAATTGGTTGAACCCGGGAGGCAAAGGTTGCAGTGAGTCGAGATTGTGCCATTGCACTCCAGCCTGGGCAACAGAGCGAGACTTCCTCTAAAAAAAAAAAAAAAAATTACCCGTAACATGTACCATTAACTTTGTAAACATACCTCCACATCCAGTCATATGCTGGACTTGAAATTCTGAAAAACCTCTCTCATAAAACATGGAAACATTGGATAAAAATAAATAATATCATCACACATATTATGGTGGTAATGATTTGTTAGGTACTATTCCAAGGGCTTTACATTCATTTAATTCTATGGAACTGACATTGTTATCATCATCATCATCCCCATTTTGCAGAGAAGAAACAATATGTTTTTTCAAGTTGAGCTTACAACAAAGTGAAGAAGAAACCACTAGGGCCGAAAGTGAGCAGGAACTAGGCTGAAGGGCACGCTTGGAAGCCATGGACGGCACTGCAGAGCAGGAACTCATCCCAGGAATTAGAGAAGGCTTAGCCGACCCACTCAAAGACCTGGTTCACTAGAGAATTAAAACTAAGACTAGAGTAAAGTAGGACCTAAGACCTGCGCCTGAGACTGGGAACTTTCTGTTTCTTTTGAGACGGAGTTTTGCTTTGTTGCCCAGGCTGGGGTGCAGTGGCACATTCTCAGCTCACCGCAACCTCTGCCTCCTGGGATCAAGCGATTCTCCTGTCTCAGCCTCCCAAGTAGCTGGGATTACAGGCATGTGCCACCATGACTGGCTAATTTTTGTATTTTTAGTAGAGACGGGGTTTCACCATGTTGACCAGGATGGTCTCGATCTCTTGACCTCATGATCCACCCGCCTTGGCCTCCCAAAGTACTGGGATTACAAGCGTGAGCCACCGCGCCTGGCCTTGGTTTAATTTTTTTAATCAAATTTTTTTTTTTATTATTTTTCAAGAAATTGATGAGCAACCTGCATAAAATGTTTGTTCACATTATCATTTACCATGCGGGACAAAGATGTATCACCACATGAAAACGAAGACACACTATCTAAAGAAGTAAATCTTTGGATACATTTACTTCAAAGTTAATGACTATTTTAAATTAAGAAGATAGGCCGGGCGCGGTGGCTCAAGCCTGTAATCCCAGCACTTTGGGAGGCCGAGGCAGGTGGATCACGAGGTCAAGAGATCGAGACCATCCTGGTCAACAAGGTGAAACCCCGTC
>NW_022437098.1:2323850-2330267 GCF_009761245.1 Sapajus apella | reverse complement strand
GCCATGTTGGCCAGGCTGGTCTCAAACTTCTGACTTCAAGTGATCTGCCCGCCTTGGTCTCCCAAAGTGCTCTGATACAGGCATGAGCCACCACACCCAGTCAGGTTTGAAATTTTTCTAACTAAAAAAAAAACCAAAAAGTCACTCTCTTAAAAATGTGTAGGATTGGCCGGGCACAGTGGCTCACGCCTATAATCCCAGCCTATAATCCCAGCACTTTGGGAGACTGAGACGGGTAGATCACGAGGTCAAGAGATCAAGACCATCCTGGTCAACATGGTGAAACCCCGTCTCTACTAAAAAATACAAAAATTAGCTGGGCATGGTGGCACGCGCCTGTAGTCCCAACTACTCGGGAGGCTGAGGCAGGAGAATTGCTTGAACCCAGGAGACGGAGGTTGTGGTGAGCCAAGATCATGCCATTGCACTCCAGCCTGGGTAACGAGAGCGAAACTCCGTCTCAAAAAAAAAAAGAAAAATGTGTAGGATCATCCAGAAGAGAAAATCAAGTAGAAGGAAACATTCCCTAAATGGGACAGCAAATTTTATTTGATAAAATGATACAATTAGATTTGCCACTTGAAAAGTTTACTGGAGAGCACGGAAGAGCAGGGTCCGGGAGATGGACATGCTGGGCAAAGGACAAGTCTGATTCCCAAATTCTGTACTTTAATTTTCTTGTTTGAGACAGAGTTTCACTCTTGTTGCACAGGCTGAAGATCCTGCAATGGCAGGATCTCGGCTCACTGCAATCTCCCCCTCCCGGGTTCAAGTGATTCTCCTGCCTTAGCCTCTCAAGTAGCTGGAATTAGAGGTACCCACTACCACACTCAGCTAATTTTTGTATTTTTAGTAGAGACAGGGTTTCACCATGTTGGCCAAGCTGGTCTCAAACTCCTGACCTCAGGTGATCCACCCGCGTCAGCCTCCCAGAGTGCTGGGATTACAGGCATGAGCCACCACATCTGGCCCACTTTAATTTTCTAAATATATTTTAATGTTATTTTGGCAGCTAGATTTAAGTCAGATGCATGCCTTTTTAATGTTTATTCATTTACTTATTTGTTTTAAAGACTTGGGTCTCCCTCTGTCGCCTAGGACAGAGTGAAGTGGCACAATCATAGCCTTGAACTTCTGGGCTCAAGCAATCTTCCCACATCAGCCTCCCAAGCTGTTGGGACTATAGGTGTGCACCACCACACCCAGCTAATTTTTTTTTTTTTTTTTTTTTTTTTTTTTTTTCTGAGACAGAGTCTCACTCTGTCACCCAGGTTGGAGTGCAGTGGCATGATCTTGGCTCAGTGCAACCTCTGCCTCCTGGGTTCAGCTAATTTTGTACTTTTAATAGAGATGGGGTTTCCCCACGTTGGCCGGGCTGGTCTCCAACTCTGTATCTCAGGTGATTTGTCCACCTTGGACTCTCGAGAGTCTCACTCTGTGGCTCAAGCTGGAGCGCAGTGGTATGATCCTGGCTCACTGCAGCCTCAAACTCCAGGGCTCAAGCATTCCTCCCAACTCAGCCTCCTGAGGAACTGAGACTACAGGTGCACACCACCACGCTGGGCTAATTTTTAAAAGTTTTTGTAAAGATGGGATCTTGCTATGTTGCCCAGGCTGGTCTCCAATTCCTGGGCTCAAACGATCTTCCAAACTTAATCTCCCAAAACATATGTAATATTTAATAATGCACAGACTGAAATAATTAATATATTAAATGTGAAAACAAATTGCCTTTCTTTAGATAAATATTGTTAAATAATCATTTGCTTTTATTTCTAGAAGCTGATTGCCTATATAAGGATCCATTTTAACCGGCCGGGCACGGTGGCTCACACCTGTAATCCCAGCACTTTGGGAGGCTCAGGCGGGTGGATCACAAGGTCAGGAGTTCGAGACCAGCCTAGCCAAAATGTTGAAACCCCATCTCTACTAAAAATACAAAAATTAGCTGGGTGCGGTGGCACATGCCTGTAATCCCAGCTACTCAGGAGGCTGAGGCAGGAGAATCGTTTGAACCTGGGAGGCGGAGGTTGAAGTGAGCCAGGATCACGCCATTGCACTCCAGCCTGGGTGACAGAGTGAGACTCCATCTCAAAAAAAAAAAAAAAAGGATCCATTTTAGCCTTCTGTATTTTTTTTCTTTTGTATGGCCCCTAACTTTGGATAAAATAATTCACTGCTCATTTGAATCTGCATTTAAAAATGGAAAAAGGCCAGACTCAGTGGCTCAAACTTGTAATCCCAGCACTTTGGGAGGCCAGGGTGGGTGATCACCTGAGGTTGGGAGTTTGAGACCAGCCTGACCAACATGGAGAAACCACATCTCTACTAAAAATATAAAATTAGCCAGGCCTGGTGGCGCATGCCTGTAATCCCAGCTACTCAGGAGGCTGAGGCAGGAGAATCGTCTGAACCCAGGAGGCAGAGGTTGTGGTGAGCTGAGATCGTGCCATTGCACTCCAGCTTGGGCAACAAGAGTGAAACTCCATCTCAAAAAATAAAAATAAAATAGTAAGGAGGAAATTAATAGAGAATCCAACCTAATCTGTCCAAATATATGCTCTGGTATGACTGAAGAGAAAAAAATATCATGAACAGAGAAAAACTTCCCACCACCTGAGAATTTAAAAGTATAGATCTGTCCTTTTTGGTCATTTCCGGTCTCCTCTTTCCTAAGGAAAACTTTGAATAAGAGTGGGAACCCAGTGCCCTAGGATTTCCCCACATGCGGAAGAATTTGTAAGAAGAAAAATCACCCAATATATTAGAATTGCTTGCTGGTTCTCTTCCAAAACCAGGAAAGTCGTTGCAAGAAATTTTCTTTCCAGCCACAACAGGAGATAAAGAATAAATTGCTCTTACCCTTCCACAGCTACAGAAGTGACTTGAAATTGATGCCTTTAATTTACTTCTAATTGTGTGGATAAGGGGAGCGTCAGACAAGGACGTCTTTCTTGTGCTGCAATGACTGGAAAGAAAACCATGTGGAGAGGATAGAGGAGACTGTTAGCTACCTTGGATTACCCTTACCCAACGATTTCCACTGATTATAACTGTGAAGCAGGCTCCCTCCCGCCTTCTCCATTCCTCTGAGGGAGGAGGCCTAGTGGGGTGAGCCTGGCAGCGGGGGCCAAAGGCAAGGACAACTTGGATCTGTAGCAAATGTTGCAGAGCCCAAGAGAGAACAGCGATGTTCTGTCTGAAGAAGAGAACCAAGCCTCCAGCCAGCAGAGCCCGTCCAACTCGGTCAGAGTGAGCAGGCCAGAGGTGTTTCCAGAACTGAGGTCTGGTGCCAAAGAGGTGTCAGAGATGGAGAGCGGCGAGAGAGAAGGAGAGATGTGTGTGAGAGAGATGGAGAGATGTGAGAGAGATGGAGAGATGAGAGAGTAACAAGAGGAGGAGGATGCATTAAGAGAAGGTTTGGAGACAGAGCTGACCAGGGAACCAGGCTTAGCTTTGCATGGATGGCATTTTTTTTTTTTCTTTTTTTGAGTTGGAGGTTGGCTATTGTTGCCCAGGCTGGAGTGCAATGGCGTGAGCTCGGCTCATCACATCCACTGCCTCCCTGGCTCAAGCGATTCTCCTGCCTCAGTCTCCTGAGTAGCTGGGACTACAGGTGCGCACCACCACACCCAGCTAATTTTTGTATTTTTAGTAGAGATGAGTTCTTACCATGTTGGCCAGGATGGTCTCAATCTCTTGACCTCATGATACACCCGCCTCGGCCTCCCAAAGTGCTGTGATTACAGGTGTGAGCCACTGTGCCCGGCCGGATGGCTTTTTTTAAAAGCCTGTTGTTCCCATATCATCTTTTTGAACGGTGGTTATAAAAACGTATATAATTTAAACTCATTGAACTAACATTGAAAATATTTTATTGTATGTTAATTATACCTCCATTTTTTTTTTTTGTAAAGTTCATTGAAAGTAGACACAGTAGGAAATGTCCCATGGTTGAAATTACACTTAAAAAGAAAGAAAATGAGCTGGGCGCTGTGGCTCACGCCTATAATCCCAGCTCTTAGGGAGGCAGAGGCGGCAGGATAGCTTGAGCCCAGGAGTTCAAGACCTGCCTGGGCAATATAGCTAGACCACATTCTCCCTACATAGACAGGAAAAAAACCAAAAAGAAAAAAGAAGAAGAAAAAGAAAGGCTAGTCAAATGCAGTAGTGAGATGATGAGAAAGAGTAGAGCAAGAGCTCCACCCTGTAACTGCCTGCGAACAATCAACTGAGGTAACTCACTGGCTTTGGGGCTGCTGAAATCACAATTTTTTTTTTTTTTTAGATGGAGTCTCACTCTGCTGCCCAGGCTAGAGTGCAGTGGCGCGATCTCTGCTCACTGCAACCTCCGCCTCCCGAGTTCAAGCGATTCTCCTGCCAGCCTCCTGGGTAGCTGGGATTACAAGGATCTACCACCGTTCCCAGCTAACTTTTGTATTTTTGGTAGAAATGGGTCTCACCATGTTGGCCAGGCTGGTCTTGAACTCCTGACTTCAGGTGATCCACCTGTCTCAGGTGGATCGAGTTTACCCTGAAGAGAAGTTTAATAAATGTTCATAAGGTCTCCTTTCCACTTAGAAAAATGAGGCGATGAGAGACTGCATTGCCCAAGAATTCAGAAAATAATAAGAGACTTTAATTTCAAAGTTCTATATGGTCTTGGTTTAAATAAAAGTACCTCAGACATAGCTGATTCTGCTTTGTGGTCAGATTATAAGAGGTCTAATTTATTTTGTAAAATTAGGCGTCCCAGTATCATGAGAAGCCAGAAGAAGACACTGAAATTATTAAGCACGATGATTTAAAATGCTCTCTCCCTTGTGAACCACGGAAGTGGAGATTTATGCTTATTTTTGGATTATTTATTTTTCCTTTCTTTTCTTTTTCTTTTTTTTTTTTTTGAGACGGAGTTTCACTCTTGTTACCCAGGCTGGAGTGCAATGGCGCGATCTCGGCTCACCGCAACCTCCGCCTCCTGGGTTCAGGCAATTCTCCTGCCTCAATCTCCTGAGTAGCTGGGATTACAGGCACGCGCCACCATGCCCAGCTAATGTTTTTTTTTTGTATTTTTAGTAGAGACGGGGTTTCACCATGTTGACCAGGATGGTCTCGATCTCCTGACCTCGTGATCCACCCGCCTCGGCCTCCCAAAATGCTGGGATTACAGGCTTGAGCCACCGCGCCCGGCCTCTTTTCTTTTCTTTTAATTGAGGTGGAGTCTCGCTCTGTGGCCCCGACTGGAGTACAGTGCTGTGATCTCTGCTCATTACAACCTCTGTCTCCAGAGTTCAAGCGATTTCCCCTGCCTCAGCCTCCCAAGTAACTGGGATTACAGGCGCACACCACCACGCCCAGCTAGTTTTTGTTTTTTTTTTTGTTTTTTTTTTTGAGATGGAGTTTCGCTCTTGTTACCCAGGCTGGAGTGCAATGGCGTGATCTCGGCTCACCGCAACCTCCGCCTCCTGGGTTCAGGCAATTCTCCTGCCTCAGCCTCCTGAGTAGATGAAATTACAGGCACGCACCCCCATGCCAGGCTAATTTTTTTGTATCTTTGGTAGAGACAGGTTTTCACCATATTGGCTAGGCTGGTCTCAAACTTCTGACCTCGTGATCCGCCTGCTTCGGCCTCCCAAAGTGCTGGGATTACAGGCTTGAGCCACCGCGCCCGGCCTAGTTTTTGTATTTTAAGTAGAGTTGGGGTTTTACCATATTGGCCAGGCGCGTCTTAAACTCCTGACCTCAAGTGATCCACTCGCCTTGGCCTCCCAAGGTGCTGGGATTACAGGCATGAGTCACTGTTCCTGGCCCCTATTTGTTTTTGTTTTCATTTTTGGGATAGGGTCTCACCCTGTCACCCAGACTGGAGTGCAATGGTACCATCATGGCTCAGGGCAACCTGGAACTCCTGGGTTCAAGTGATCCTTCCACCTCAGCCTCCTGAGTAGCTGGGATTACAGGTGTGAACCACCATGTCTGGCTAATTTTTGTGGTGTTTGTTTGTTTTGAGACAGAGTCTCACCCTGTCACCCAGGCAGGAGTGCAATGGTGTGATATTGGCTCACTGAAACCTCCATCTCCCGGGTTCAAGCAATTCTCCTGCCTTAGCCTCCTGAGTAGATGAAATTACAGGCACACACCACCATGCCAGGTTAATTTTTTTGTATCTTTGGTAGAGACAGGTTTTCACCATATTGGCTAGGCTGGTCTCAAACTCCTGACCTCGTGATCCGCCTGCTTCGGCCTCCCAAAGTGCTGGGATTACAGGCGGGAGCCACCGTGCCTGGCCTAATTCTTGTATTTGTAGTAGAGGTGGGGTTTTATCATGTTGTCCAGGCTGGTATGAAATTCCTGGCCTCAAGTGATCCACAGCCTCTGCCTCCCAAAGTGCTGGGATTACAGGTGTGAGCCCCCGAG
>NW_022437098.1:2257068-2323750 GCF_009761245.1 Sapajus apella | reverse complement strand
TATTCTTTTTTTTTTTTGGAGACGGAGTTTCACTCTTGTTACCCAGGCTGGAGTGGAGTGGCGCGATCTCTGCTCACCACAACCTCCGCCTCCTGGGTTCAGGCAATTCTCCTGCCTCAACCTCCTGAGTAGCTGGGATTACAGGCACGCACCACCATGCCCAGCTAATTTTTTGCATTTTTAGTAGAGACGGGGTTTCACTATGTTGACCAGGATGGTCTCGACCTCTTGACCTTGTGATTCCCCCCGCCTCGCCATCCCAAAGTGCTGGGATTACAGGCGTGAGCCACCGCGCCCAGCTTTAAATTTCTTTTAATCCATCACAGGTCCCCTCACCCACTTGGACAATTTTTTTTCCATGACATTTACTTGTTAAAGAGACAGTTTATAGAAAGTCCCACATTCAAGATTTGTCAGATTGTTTCCTTATGAGTCATTTAATGCGTTCTTCCACCCCCTGTATCTCCTGTAAGCCGAAGTGAGATTTCAAGGCTTGATTCGATTCAGGATAAACATTTTTGGATAGAATACAACTTTATAGGTAATCCAGGGTACGTTATGTTGCCTTGTATCAGGAAGCATCTTATCTTTTTTTTTTTTTTTTTTTTTTTTTTTTTTTCTTTTAGACTGAGCCTCGCTCTGTTGCTCAGGCTGGAGTGCAGGGCACAATCGTGGCTCACTGCAACCTCTGCCTCCCAGGTTCAAGCAATTCTCCTGCCTCAGCCTCCCAAGTAGCTGAGATTACAGACTCCTGCCACCACGCCAGCCTAATTTTTTTATATATTTTTAGTAGAGACGAGGTTTCCCCATGTTGGCCAGGTTGGTCTGAAACTTCTGACTTCAGGTGATTCGCCAGCCTCAGCCTTCCAAAGTGCTGGGGCCATAGGCATGAGCCACTGCACCATCCAGGAAGCATAATATCATGTTGGCTCACTCTAATCAGGCAAAGTTTGACGTCTAGTATAAGGTGGTGATAGCCATCTTTTTAATTAATTAATTAATTAATTATGTTTGAGATGGAGTTTTCCTATCGTTGCCCAGGCTGTAATCCCAGCTACTCAGGAGGCTGAGGCAGGAGAATTGCTTGAACCCGGGAGGCAGAGGTTATGGTGAGCCGAGATCCTGCCACTGCACTCCAGCCTGGGCAACAAGAGTGAATTACAGGCATGCCCCGCTCTGCCCAGCTCATTTTGTATTTTTAGTAGAGATGGGGCTTCTCCATGTCGGTCAGGCTGGTCTCAAACTGCCGACCTCAGTTGATCTGCCTGCCTCGGCCCCCCGAGTGCTGGGATTACAGGCGTGAGCCACCATGTCCAGCCAGTTCCATAAGGTTTTAATACCATATTTTTGCTGTAACTTTTCTATGTTTAGATTATGTTTAGAACACATGAATACTTACCATGTGTTACAGTCACCTACGGTATTCAGTAGAGTAACATGCTATACCTGTTGTAACCTAGGAGCAATAGGGTCTACCATACAGCCTAGGTATGTAGTAGACCCTACCATCTAGGTTTGTGTAAGTGCACTCTATGATATTTACACAATGATGAAATAACCTAGTGACACATTTCTTAGAAGCATCCCCATCGTTAAGCGACACATGACTTTACTTTTAGCAGGAGTGTATATAACCAAAAAACAAATTAACAGCAGAAATATCGTTTTAAAAATCTACAATATTAAGGTTTGGTCAGAGGTCCAAAGAAGTTCATCCAAGTTTCTGACATTTTACACAACTATACAGGTTATTCAATTTCAGAAGCCCACCTGCAAGGCAGGGTCCCTTTAGATCCTGCTCCTGTCAGTGAAAAATGATGCCAGCCTCCTGGTACTTGAATCACACGTGGTTCTGTACCCTGGCTTTCCAAACCAAACTCATTTAGCAACCTAGGGTAACTTCCATGACCTCTCAAATGAGAATACCATACAACAGGGCATGAGTATGAAGCCCCTAGCAGTGTCCAGTATGTGGTGGTAGCTCAACAGTCCTTCCTTCCATTTTTACGGTCCTAAAAGATTTTCATCCTAAGGGGCAGGAACATAGCCGTCTTCAGATTAATGTTGGGATTGCCAGGATATCCAATGAAACAAAACCAACTCTTTTTATACATGAGAGTGAAGATTTCAGTGTGTGTCCATTTTCCTATATACCTGTCCCCTAAGACCTCTAGTTTTATGGAAATTTAACCTTTTATGGAATATACCACATTTACCAAATTTAACCTTTTATGAAATTAACCAATTTATGGAAATTGTACAAATTATTTATCTTCACATAATTAAAACTGTAACTCATGGATTCTGAAACTTACATTATTTGAAATTCACATCACATGTCTATCAATCAGTTGCTGCTGATTTTGGTGTAAGGTTTCACATTTTCAGCCAGGCGCGGTGGCTCATGCCTGCAATCTCAACACTTTGGGAGGTCGAGGTGGGCGGATCACCTCAGGTTGGGAGTCCGAGACCAGCCTGACCAACATGGAGAAACCCCATCTGTACTAAAAATACAAAAATTAGCCAGGTGTGGTGGTGCCTGCCTGTAATCCCAGCTACTCGGGAGGCGGAGGCAGGAGAATCGCTTGAACCTGGGAGACGGAGGTTGCGGTGAGCACAGATTGCACCATTGTACTCCAGCCTGGGCAAAAAAAGGAAAATTAAAAAAAAAAAAAAAAAGATTTCACATTTTCAGAATATGACCTATCTGGAATATATACATAAGGAAATATTCCATAATTGTTTTAATTCCAGGATAAATTTACCTAGGAAAGATAGGAATATTTTAGAGAACCCCTCCTTTTTTTTCTTTTCATTATGCTGCTATAACGTTGTGAATCAACCAGATGCAACTGTTCCCTATGCCCCACAGTTCAGGAAAAGACAACCCAGAGCCTACAGAGTTTTGGTTCCCACCCAGCCTGGTCACTGCCACTCATCTGGGTCCCCGTGTCCTCACTGTGAAAACATAGCCTTGGACCAAATATTGTGTAAGGAGCTTTCAAGCCCTAAAATTCTATGATGAGTCATCAAGTAATGAACGACAAACTAACCAGGGAGGCAAACTAAAATACATTTCCTGTGGCCAAATTCTCAGAGCCCAGAGGTCAACTTATCAAAGGGGGGAGGAGTCAAACAGTTGAAGAGCAGTGCCACACACACAAAACAAGTGTCAGCTCGGAAATAGTAGTTTTCTGCCCCTATCTAAACGTGACAAAAATCAAAATATAAATAGGGTTTAAAATTTTAATGTGCTGCCGGGCGCAGTGGCTCAAGCCTGTAATCCCAGCACTTTGGGAGGCCGAGGCGGGTGGATCACGAGGTCAAGAGATCGAGACCATCCTGGTCAACATGGTGAAACCCTGTCTCTACTAAAAATACAAAAAAATTAGCTGGGCATGGTGGCGCGGGCCTGTAATCCCAGCTATTCAGGAGGCTGAGGCAGGAGAATTGCCTGAACCCAGGAGGCGGAGGTTGAGGTGAGGTGAGATCGCGCCATTGCACTCCAGCCTGGGTAACAAGAGTGAAACTCCGTCTCAAAACAAAAAACAAACAAACAAAAAAAAACTTTAATGTGTACACTCAGGACACAGACTTCCTGTTCCCAAGAAGGGAAGATATTTTTGCATAATTACAAAGTGTAGCCCTATACCTTGTCCGTTCATACTATACAAAGCATATTATTATACTTGCAAAATACGAAAATGTTTACATGGTATAATTATGTGTATTTATGACACTTTAATTTTAATTTTAAAAAATATATGAAAGGAATTTCATTAGGCTTAGATAAGCTGAGACTACACAAAAGTTTTCCAGGCTATTTAATCAAGTAACTTACAATGTACACATTCCCAAGTATACACCATTGTGGTGACATCGTTTGTTTCAGAATTTCCTGCATTCAGCTTAAAAGGTGCTTCTTCCCAAGAAACTGCACTTTTCTGTCAAATGCACTTGATCGAATAGGAGAATTGGGTTCATAAAATGGATTCATTGAAAACTTTACATACAAATCATAAACGTCAGCAAAGAAGTTCTTTATTCCATCTTCTTGTCTTATGTCATGCAGCATAATAAATCTCATATGCCCTGCAGTGACAAATGCTGACACAAACCACTCGTTGAACTTGTCCACCGTTTTCAAGTACATGTTGTTCGACAGCCACATGTTCTCATCTATGAGGTCGAGAGCAGCATGAGCTATCAACTGGTTCAGATGACGATGGTCATCTTTGGATTCTGACTTCCCAGCTGGCAAAAACTCCATTTCAAAAACTGGATTACCATGGCGGCCAACGATTACAAAGTAGAAGTTCCCAGACATGGTCTTCAATATATGGCTCCTGCAGCAAGAGGCCGACAATGGAAACGCAATCAATTTTAATTTTTTTTTTTTTTGAGATGGAGTCTAGCTCTGTCACCTAGGCTAAAGTGCGGTGGCACAATCTCAGCTCACTGCAGCCTCCATCTCCTGGGTTCCCAACATTTAAACAAGTTACTCTCAAAAGACCAGAATGTCATGGAGGAATTTATTTTTCTGTACTTCTAGGGAGCTGCACGAACCACTCCCTTGTAGTATCTATTCAAAACAAGACCCACTCCTTTAAAATCCCTGGTAGTCTGGGAAACTGGGTGGTTTTCTAATACTGAGCCCCTAGGTCAGTCTCAAAGGTCTCCTCCTCCTCCAGGTCAAAACAAAGGACTGTGACCCTATGGTTTCTGCTGATTTATTTGCCCAGCACTGCACAGCCTCCCACGTCTCTAGCTTCTTTGTTGCCCCTACAAACATGTAGATCATATTAAATTTAAGGCCTTCACTGATTTCCTTAGGGGAAACAGAGGAACAATCAACATGGGAACCAACCTTAAGAAAAAGTGCTTAAAGAGTTGCTGATGTCTAGCTTCAGGCACAGCCCCCCTACTTCCTTATTTTGTAGTACTTAAAGTAAAAGCCCACAACAATAGAAGTCAGAGAGCCCCTTCCTGAGGTGCTCTACAAGAATTTGCATTTCTGAGAGGCTTCCAAGGGGCCTTACTCAAATTCATCTTTCTTTTCCCCAGGCTGGCAGTTAACTGAGGAATTGCAGGATAAAACGTTAAAGTGCTGGTGAAAAATGGGGATTGCTTACAGATGTTGTAGAATTTGGGGCCAGGAAATCTAAACACTGCCCTCCAATCTTCTCACCCTTTTAGAAGCTACCACGGACCACTGTTTAAAGGCCTTCTGAAATGACAGTTTTTGGTTAAGTTCCAGGAAGATAGAGCATTATTTTAATCCAGTAGAAAAAGAAGAGGATATGACCCTACAGCGTGCCAGATAAAAAAGTTCAGGGACTAAATTTGCCCCTTGCTTCAATACTTCATAAGATAATTGGACCTGTCGACACCTCGGATGTACACAGCAATGAGTGTATAAAATTACTGAGTTAAGGCGGTGCTGGTTTCCGAGATGAGAAACTCTGAGGTGCAGACCACTAGGGCATACTGTGCTACCACGGAAGTTTTATCGAGTCCTTAAGAAGCCCTTGCTTGGTCTTTTTGAAGGCTGGGTATAGGTCGATAAATGGAGCGTAGTTGTTTAAACAGTTCTACTAAAGTTCTGACATCAACTCTAGCTTAAATCTATATAGCTGCAGGTAATGTAATCAGGCCACACTCTTCCAAGCTGGCAGCCATGGCAAAAGTCCCTTTCTCTTGGCGCGAAATACAAGGAAATCCAAGAACTACTTTAAGCTCTATATGCCAAAGACCCGGAGTTAAGTTACTAGGGTGGGGATGTGTAAAGGTCTGGTGACTCACTAAAGTCAGCTGGGACTGGGGTGCTGGCACCCGGAGGATACCGAAGAAACAAAAGTTGGGGGGCTGGCGAAGGTCGCGAGCACACTTGATCTCTGATTGGCGGAGCCGCTCAGAGTTTTCTTTATGGCGTCACCGAGTACCTGCCTGTAGAAAGGCCCCGTCTCCGTGACGTCACGCCCTGCTGGCCAATCAGAGGCCTCGGTCTGCGGGCCCCGAGGAGGGTTGTGGGCCCTTTTTTGTGAATGAAGCGCCGCGGAGCAGCCCTCCCGGGGTCCCCGCGAGCCGCGTCCCGCTGTGCCCAGGCGCCTCCGCAGCGGCGTCCGCGTCCGCGTCAGCGGGGGGCGCGCACGGTTACCCCGGGCAGCCCCGGCCGCCAGCGGCAGCCCCGTCGCCTCGGCCGCGCTAGCGGGCTGAGGGCACCTGGGGGCGGGCTGGGGGCGCCGGCCGCGGCAGGAGGCGCTGTAGCGAAGGCTGCGGCGCGGGTTCCGCGGCGGCGGCGGCGGCGGGAGGGAGCGGGGCAGGCGCCGTGGGCCGGGCCCCTCCTCCGGCTCCTGCGCGGCCGCCTCCCGCCGGGCTCCGCCGGCACCCGCCGTCCCCGCAGCGCCGCTCTGCGCCCGCCGCCCCGAGCGCCCGAGCGGGGCTGACGAGAGCCTCGGCGGGCGCGCGGGCGGGCGGGCGCGCGGGGCCATGGTCGTGGCCCCCTGACGGGCCGCGGCCGCCTCCATGAAGCGGAAGAGCGAGCGGCGGTCGACCTGGGCCGCCGCGCCCCCCTGCTCGCGGCGGGGCTCGTCGACCTCGCCGGGCGTGAAGAAGAGCCGCAGTTCCGCGCCGCAGGACCCGCGCCGCCTGGACCCCGAGGACGACGTGTACCTGGACATCACCGGTGAGCCGGCCAGCGGGCGCGGAGGGCCCCGGACGGCCGCACCCGGCGCGGGGCCCTGGCCCACCTCCCGGGCTGCCCCGGGCCTCCGGGGGCCGGCCGAAACGCCTCCGCGCCCACCCTCCTAAACGCTGCGTCCGCCACACCCCCTTTGGGAGCCCGGCTCCCAGGGAGCGCCCCCACCCCAAGTTTCCAGTTGCGTGGGCTGCGAGCTGTAACTTTAGCCGGTGGTACAGCGAGATGAACCGAGGGTCACCTTTCTTGGTTGCGGGCGTCAGCCCGGCGCCTCGAACCTGCAGGTCCTCCCCGCGGGCTGCTTCTGAGAGCCTGTGGATTCCGCCTCCCGGGGTTGCCAGCCCGGTTGGCCCTCGCGCGAGTCACAATCAGTCCCGGAGGATTCACCGAGCGCGCTGAACGCGCCTGGCACGGGAGCTGCCCCTTTTTGCCGTTGGCCGTACCCCCGCTGCTCCGTAGCCTCCAGGACCCCGGGGCGCCGCGTTCCCTGCCCGGCGCGGAAGCCCGAGCCCTTCTCCCGGTTGTCCTGCGCCCTGGCCACCAGCGCGACCCCCGCAGGTCTGCGCCTCCCGGGGTCTTCTCCCCTCCGGGGCCTCGAAAAGGAAGGTGTCACGTTAATGGCATTCGAGCCAGCCGAATGCCCGGGTTGTCACTTGAGAAATCCCTGCCAGCCAGAGCAGGTAGCCTAGCAGCCCTTCGATAGCTGTTCTGTTAGTGCTGATTCGATCGTTCTTGGAGACTCATAAATCCAATTTGGCAGCTGTTAGGTTTGCTGAGATTGACAGTGACGCGTGTGAAGGCATTAAATGTGATGATGTATGTGGCAACGCTGTGTAAACAGCAGAGCTGTCCACGGTTTTGAGGGAATTGGCAGCCTTTCTGTGGTGGGGAATGTGTCAACCTCGGGGCATGGCGTTATTAAAAACTGTTTCCCGCCCTTAGCCTTTGATAAACCAGGTGAGCTGGAGTGGCGAGAACATTGAGTGTTAGGACAAACGCAGATGTTAAGGAGAAATAATATTCTAGGTTCATGGACGGTCTGGAAACTAAGGTCCATTTGGAACGAAGCTGAGAGCAGAGCAGGTTTGTCGGCTTTGGTGGGTGGCCCTTGGGAGCCAGGGTGGGCAGAGGAAGGGGTAGCCCTGAGTACCAGTACCTGGCAGTTAACTGTGGGGCCTGGGTGCGTGGTGGCGCTGCAGGAGGTGAAGCCTGCTGAGGCTGAGAACCAGGTGCTTCCAACGTTGTGCACTTCCGAGGAGAGGGCCTCGCCAAGGACGGGTGGAGCTGGGAGCGGGTGTGTCTACACATTGCTTCTGCCTGTTATTATTTATACCTTTTAAAACGATCTCTGTTGAATGGCATTTAATTTTAGGACAAATAATTCATTTTATATGGTACAGAACTCCAATTCTAAAGGTGCACAGGAGTATATACAGAAAAGTTGGTCTTACAGCTTCCAGGGGTCTTTCTCTAGAGGCAACTACGCTTCCCAGTTCCTGCATGCATACCACATTTGCTATATATTCTCTACCATACACGTGCGAGTAGCACACAACATGTTGTGCACATGGTTCCATTTTCATAGTGTTTTTTATTAGAATGATTGTTCTGAATTGGTGCATACAAGACTTACTTGATTTTAATTACCAGTTAGTCCAGTGTACATACGGTTTTATGAATAAAACCATTTAAAAGTACATAGGGATTTAAATTATATATAGATTTAAATGTTTTTTAACCTATTTAGACAGTCCCTGTTGATGAACGTTTAGTCAGAAGGTTTGTGACAGCAAAGTCATTGGAGTAAATAAATGTTTCTCCTTGATGGAGATCAAATGTGATGTGGCTAGCCTTCGTGAGGCAGTCACCAATTAATTAACTGCAGAAAAATGTAACCAAGCAGAATACTGAGGAGAGGTGCGTTATATGAAATAAAAATGCTATCAGATTTCCAACTCTAATAATGGAAGGGTCCAACTTTAATGTAAGGGAGCTCCAGGGAAGTAAAGTTTATAGTCACCTTTCCTTGTGACTTCTCTAGGTGTCCCTCAGTGATAGTCTTGGCTTCCTGGAAAAATGATACTTAATCAGTCTGTTGCAGTGTGATATACAAGGCCAATTAAAGTATATTCAGATGCAGTGTTCAGATTACTTTTTATTGGGCTTTGGGGGAAGGCTTGAGGCCTGTCCTCAGCAAATGGCAACTAGTCCCTTCCTTCCCAACCTGTTTTTCCCTCCATTATTGTTTTCTTAATTTAAAAAGCAGTGCATGGCTGGGCGTGGTGGCTCACACCTATAATCCCAGCACTTTGGGAGGCCGAGGAGGGTGAAGTCAAGAGATGGAGACCGTCCTGGGCAACATAGCAAAACCCCGTCTCTACTAAAACACAAAAATTAGCTGGGCGTGGTGGTGCGCACCTATCGTCCCAACTACTCGGGAGGCTGAGGCAGGAGAATTGCTTGAAGCCACGAGGCGGAGGTTACAGTGAGCTGAGATCACGTCACTGCCCTCCAGCCTGGTGCCTGGCAAAAGAGAGAGGCTCTGTTTCAAAAAAAAAAAAAAAAAAGCAGTGCATGTACACTTCCAAACATTATTAAATGAGTTTTATAGAGTCTCCCTCCCTTGGTAATGATTTTCATCCTTCAATTTTCTGTGCACATTCAAGTTTCTAGAAATTGTGCCATACCAGCAGGATTAGATCTCTCTCTCTCTCTCTCTCCCTCTCTCGTTTTTTTTTGTTTGTTTGTTTTGTTTTGTTTTGTTTTTTGAGACAGAGTCTTTCTCTGTCACCCAGGCTGGAGTGCAGTGGCGCCATCTCAGCTCACCACAACTTCCACCTCCCGGCTTCAAGCGATTCTCCCGCCTCAGCCTCCCCAGTAGCTGGGAATACAGGCGCATGCCACCATGCCCAGCTAATTTTTGTATTATTAGGAGAGACGGGGTTTCAGTATGTTGGCCAGGCTGGTCTCGAACTCCTGACCTCGTGATTCATCTGCCTTGGCCTCCCAAAGTGCTGAGATTACAGGCCTGAGCCACTGCACCTGCTGATTAATTTTTTGATGGTTGCATTGTATGGCTGCATCATGATTTATTTAGTGGTAATAAATAGATGGTTATTTGGGAGTTTTCCAGTCCTTATTGCAAATGGCTACAGTAGCATCAGTGTATGTGTCTGTGTACATGTGTGACTATATCTATAGAGTACATTTCTAGAAGTGACGATGCCAGGCCAGAGTACATATAGACTTTATCCGTTCCTCAGTGGACTTTTTGGCTATTATGAATAATGCTGCTGTGAACATTCATATACAGGTTGTTGCATGGACACGTTTTCAGTTCCTTTGGATATCAAACCTAGGAGTAGAATGGCAGGGTCATATGGTAACTCCATGTTTAATGTTTGAGGAACTGTCAGACTCTTTTTGCAGAGCGAGGCTACACCACTAGCATTCCCCCCAGCAATGTACCAATTATTCTACATCCTCGCCAACACTTATTATTGGATTGACAGGATTCTTTCACAGTGGAGTAGGTTTGTAAAAATTAATACATGTTGTCACTTCTGTCCAGCCTGCCCTTAAATACATCATTTTAAAACTTTAGTCCTTTGACATTTTTATTGTAACCTATTTGATCTGTAAATTGAATTCCCGTAGATCCCAGGATACTTCATGTGTGTGTATTTAACATAGGATGCTTCATGCCTATTTTTGTTTCTATCGTCGTCTGTTATATGTCACTATCATTTAGTGTCTAGCCGCCCACACCACTATACTGGGCATTTACTCTTACTAGGAGCAGACTACAGGGTTTAATTTGCACCCCAACCGCATCCACCTCTCACTCAGCCATTCATTCAGTTCTTGCATTGTGCACATGGATTTTTTTTTACTTGAGCTGTACTCCTAGTGCAGTTTCAGTGCACCATGAAAATAAAAAGTCATAAAGACAGTGTAGGCTGAGCGCAGTGGCTCACATCTGTAATCTTAGCACTTTGGGAAGCCAAGGCAGGCAGATCACCTGAGGTCAGGAGTTCCAGACCAGCCTGGCTAACATGGTGAAACCCCATCTCTACTAAAAATGCAAAAATTAGCTGGGCATGGCGGCATCCGCCTGTAGCCCCAGCTACTTGGAAGGCTGAGGCAGGAGAATCCCTTGAACCTGGGAGGTGGAGGTTGCAGTGAGCAGAGATCGAACCACTGCATTCCAGCCTGGGTGACAGAGAGAGACTCCATCTCAAACAAACAAACAAACAAAAAAACCAGGCAGTGTAAACTGTAAGCGTTAATGCTAAAAAGATGCTGAGTAAAGATCAGAATGAGCTGTTACCAGTCTAGGAAACTTGAGGAAGTGGGGAGGTTAAGGAGAGTTTTCAAGGAAAAAATACTGCATTTTTCTCTGAACCTTGTTAATGTCAGAGGTCTGAAACTTTGTCTATTTTCCTATCCCATAAATAGGGACTTCCATTCATGGCAGTTTACTTCCTCCTTTACTCAGGAAAAAAAAAAATACTTAAAGACTTTAACATTACTGCATATATCTATGTTTGATAATTTATAAGATGGAATAGTTGGTGCAGAGCTTCTATTTATTTTACTATTTTTATTTTTAAAATTTCTGATTGGGCTGGGAGCAGTGGCCTATAATCCCAGCACTTTGGGATGCCAAGGCAGGCAGATTGCTTGAGCCCAGGAGTTCAAGACCAGTCTGGCCAACATGGCAGAACCCCTACTCCGGAGGCTGAGGTGGGAATCACTTGAGGATCACTTGAGCCTGGGAGGTCAAGGCTGTAGTGACCTGTGTTCATTCCACTGCACTCTAACCTGGGCAACAGAGACACGATAAAACCCTGTCTCAAAAAAAAAAAAAAAAAAAGAAAGAAAAATTCTGATTAGTAAAGAATATTGGTAATAGCTACTGGCTAAAAGGTTCTTGGTGGTTGTATTAAATTTATTTACCTTTTTAAAAATAAGTTTTTCAGTGTCTGCTGTGATCTGACTTTTAAAGACTGTATTATAACAGTAAATAGTTTTATTGGAGAAACACTAATTGAGGTCAGAATTGTCATTTTAAAGCACTGATTAATGGTGATGTATTGGATACTCATCAAGTAAATTAAACAAATACAGCATTTCTCCTCCCTCTTTCCTTTTTAGGATCTTTAAAATTCACAGCAGACATTAGACAGGGAAAATTTATTCATTAATTCAAGAAGTATTTATTGCATGCTTACTATGTAAAATAGTCATGCATATTCATTGCAGTGATGGAAGTATATTTTTCTTGATAGAAAAGGAATGCTGTTATGTAGAGCACTAAGTCAAGGAGAAAAATTGTCTTTTCTTCAAGAGTTTGGTGTTATGGTAGATAATTCAGTTTCAGAACTGAAGCCTATCGTAGTATGTAGTGTGCATTTTTCTTCTTGCCTATGTCTTGGTTCTCTACTTACACTTAAATTTGTCTGTAATGTGAATTTGTATTCTTGATTTCTATGCTTGCTTAATTCTTCAACATCTGCGCTTCTGATGTTCATGTTATCTGCTTTAAATCTAATTCCTTAGGCACTCCAACACCACATGCAGGCAACAATTTGACAGTTTCAAATGTCACTCCTTAAATGGACATACAGAATAGTTGGGCTCAGACATGAAGGCAAAGTGGACTAATTGTGTTGCAGAAACGGTACTGATGCCAGGGAGTTGCCAGTCAGTGCAAGTTGTAATTGCTCTCTCCTTTTGAATGGGAAGAAATGTTGCCCGTTTCTATCAAGGTTAGGAAGAGCTGAACTGAAACCACACTGGATTTTTAGGATGGAAGAAGGGCATTGGTGCACACAAGTGACATTTCTCGAAAGCTCTGAGATGGTCTGTAGGAACACTGAATTGATAAATCAAATGCTTTGCTTTTAGGGGAAAGAATTTCAGAAGATCAAAACCTTCCACTTTGCCCCCTGAAGAAGCCAAGGACCAGAGATAAAATTGGGCCTCATTGATGTAGTTTCCTTTTGGCAAAGTAATGACTACCTGACTTTTACTGTTGCCAGCAGATAAAGCTGCTTCACAGTTGTACATAAATGATCTATTGGACATCTCCTAGTTAGTCCTGTGCTACTTAGGCTAGGAGATGAGTAATTACCTACTGAATTTGGGAAAAATGAGCAAACCAAGTACATAATTCAGGTCTTCTGCAGTTCGTGCTGTTTTCCAAATTGACTGTCATTAACAGCCCCAGTTTTCCAGATACTTTATTCATTCAACAAATGCATAATGAATTTGTGCAAATGAATACCTACTCTTCCAAGCTTTCTTCCCCCTTCAAGTGCTAAAAATAGAGTACTGCCAGAGACAGTCCCTGCTCTCATGGAGTTTATGTTTTCTGTGTTAATTGAGAAAATAACACTGGGAGGGTCTGAGGAACTAGCATATGAGTAATCATATTGCGATTGAAATCATTGGGGAAGAAAAACTTTAATCGAAGAGTTTTTGAAGAGCCAATTCTGTGAGGCCAACTAAGCTAGCTGTTAGTTATGAGGACACTGGGGAAACCTAGTCTCTGTCCCATCCTGGGGTTGAGCACAGATGGATTATTAATAACCTTTTGGAGGCTCGATGCTCTCATCTGCAACAGATTTGTTACGAGAGTGAAGTGAAGGGGATGCATATGAAGTGCCTGGCTTGATGCCCATTGATGGCCAGGGCTACATCAGTGTTCTCTTGTGTCACACGCGTGACAGCAGCCTTGAGTACAAAGGGCAGGCTGAGGCACAGTCATCACGCCTGGAAGGGTTTCAAGCTAAGAAGCAAACATTCCCGTGTACTTGCACAAAAGGTTCAGTGAATCAGCACAGTGGAAATGCAGTGTGTTCCTCTCTCTGCTTCTGAGAGCAGGCTCAGGGCAGAAATGCTCCAGATGAGGCTGGCTCAGTATTTGTCAGAGCAGCGGAGGAGGTTTGGCGCCGTGGCGATCGTCTTTTCTGTCTTGGGAGAAATGTTACGGTTTCTCTTTAGAAAGATTCCCTATAAAAGGAGGAATAAACCCAAGCTGTTAACTTGATTCTTGAGGCTATTGTTAGGTATTTTTATTATACGGAAGACTTATATTGCCTAATATTAAATTGCAGCTAAGCTTATTGTTGGGGAGGTCTTCTTAAAGATGGGAGACCCCCTTACCATGGGAGAGCCTGAGGTAGAAAATGAAACCATATATGAAATTATTTACTGATAGAATATAAATTTTCAGAGTGGTTAATTTAAAAAAATGGTCTCATATATGTTTTAAAATAGTGTTTCACAGACGATTAGCCAAAAGATTTGAAACTGATGGTGCATATTATTGGAAGACAGGGTCTTTTTTTGATTTTTTGTTTGTAAAACAAATTGCCTTTCAAAGGACATTTCTATGCTTAATGTGTAGCAGAGAGAAACAAGTTACTTGGAAAGGTTGGGACTAGGATATAAAGAAGAAATTAGATCTTTAAATCTATTTTTTATTACCCTGTGAGAAATGAATTTAGTAGCCAGTATTTTGTTTTCCTTTCCATCTTAGCTACTGAATATTTTTATAACCTAAGTAAATCCTTCACATTAAAATTGTTATAAGGATCTGTAAATTGACATGAAAACATGGACAGACCATCTGAACATCTCAAAGCCACGCCTCATCTAGATCAGGCGCCTTTATGAATGAGGTAAGTAGGTGCGGGGTTGTTGAGGACAAATGTGGAAGAGATTGTATTAGAGACAAACAGACTGGTTCGCAGGAACTAACCAATCTTCAAATATTGTTTCTTTCCACTATTTCATTTTTAGCTTTCAAAGTGAGTCATTTGATTTCCAGTTTTATAAGAAGAATTGACTTCCATATTAGGCAGGGATTACTTTTGAAAACATTTTCCAAAATTGATTGTAACCTTGTAAACTCAAGGATATTGAAGTGGAATGTGTACATCTCATCTGGACTCTCTAGTTTATATGAAAGTTTTACGCCCTTTTCTCTCTTTTTTTTTTCTATAGCTTTTCATGGATACTGCTCCAACAAAGGTATTCAGATCATTGACTACTTTGCAGTTCTTTTATATGACTTTAAACTGTAGAATTTAATCGTTAGTTGTCATTCTTGGTTCCGTCCTTTCCTGTTTGCTTGTCTTAATCTTAGGTAGCAGATTCAGTTTTCCGTAACTGTAGAGTAGCGTTGGTATGTTTATGACTTAAGTTGAAATTTGTCTTTATATGAAAAGTTTTGTTGATTTCTATGATAGTTAATACTAAAAGTAGTTTTTGCGATATTTTATTGGATTAATATAAATGCCAAGTTTGGGTGGTAGATAGTTTTGGTAATATTCAATTTTCCTTTTTAAATTGAATCTCACTTTTGTAGGCTCTTGTGGAAAGGGTACTCACAATGAGTTGTTATATCTTTAACAGCTACTCTTGATTTTTTTTCTGAGGTCAGTTAGTTCTTTCTAGACATTTATTTGATTAATAGACAGGTTTATATCATATTTACTGAGTTTGGCAAGAGGGAGGTGTCATGAAATGCTAACTTGGGGAACAGTGAAGTGCTTTTATATTTCTTTTTTAATTTAAAAAGTATTCTTATTCACTTTGACTTTTAGATGCCTCAGATATGGGCAGTAAGCAGAAAACAAATCTGAGTGGGCATATATGCGTGTGTGTGTGTGTTTGTGTGTGTGTGTGTCTGTCTGTGTGTGTGTGTCTGTCTACATATCTTTCCAATTTAAAACAATTCTTACTTTAATCTCTTGGTCTTTTATACAGCTTTTTTAATCTCAGCATTATTTATATTCTAGAGGAGCAATTCTTAGCGAATGCTTTATTCACCAGTTGGTTCAAAAATTTAGTCTGATTCATTGTCTTTAAGTCTGAAAAGCTGGATAAATTAATTCTAGTTGCATAAGATAACATATCAACTTCATTTCTCAGGTAGTTCAGTTTTATACCATTAAAATTTGGTTGGCAGTGTACTTTTTACAAAATAAAAACATCTTGTTCCTGATGTCTGTGATATTTGTTGTTCCTTCAAGTTCTCATTTGAAAGTAAAATTACTTTCTTGGCACTGCTGTGCAATTTATGACATTGATCTTTTTATATCCAATCCATAATGCAATATAATCATTACAAATTCTGAATTCTGCAAAGCCTTCTCTTGATTTTAGGACCATCTCAGCTGAATCATTCTTTGTATTTTGCGTATTTATTATTTGTATTTATATGACTGGTGCTATGGAACTAATTAATGTATTTATTCTACAAGTATTTATTAAGCAACTGCTTGAATTGGGCCAACTGTTATTTAAAAAAGCAGGGGCAAGTGATGTTATAAATCTTGCTCCTTTTCCCTGAAGACTGACAAAGAATACACTCTTAAGTCATCATCTCAATGAAGACAGGTAATGAAAGAATTAGTCATTATGTAGTTTGCTCTCTTCTTCATTTAAACAGCATCAGTTTCAAAGAATTGTGTGTTGGAAATGTCACTCGATAATTCCCATACAAAATGAATAATTTGGACTGAGCGGAGTGGCTCACACCCGTGATCCCAGCACTTTGGGGAGACCATGGCAGGCAGATCACTTGAGGTCAGGAGTTCAGTACCAGCCTGGCCAACATGGTAAAACCCATCTCTACTAAAAATACAAAATTAGCTAGACATGGCAGGTGACTGTAAGCTCAGCTCCTCGGGAGGCCGAGGCAGTAGAATTGCTTGAACTGGAGGTTGCAGTGAGCAGAGATTGCGCCGCTGCACTCCAGCTTGGGTGACAGAGTGAGACTCCGTCTCAAAAAAAGATAAATAACTTTTCCAATGTCTGGTGAAAATAATTTGTCTTATGGTGTGTCTTTTCATGTGTGTTTTAACCTTTAAAAGAAACAACAGGGAAAGTGTCATTTTGGTATGTAACTAGTTATGCATTATATAAGTATATGTTAATAATTCACCGAAAACCCTATCTCTACTAAAACATATCTAAAGGAAAAGGTTTACATTTCAGTTAATTCTATATCTCTAATTTGAATCTCCAGCTATCCCAGAGGATAAGATGTTTTTAAAATAAGATGTCTTGTTTATTCTTGGTAAGAAGTAATTACAGAGCACCTTTAAGCTGGGTATTGCTTCTTAAATTGAAGGCACTGAAGATAAAAATTACTAAATATTTCGGGAACTAGATTTAATTGTGTGTCTTGAACTGAAAAACATTCTAATTTTCCATTCTTTTGTGGGTGCTGGGGAAGAACTGCTTTGACATGAATGCATTAACAATTCAAATGTCGGTCTTAAATTTTGGAGAGTTGTTCTCAGTTTGCTCTTGGAATTTATTATTGTAATACTGTCATTAGATAGCTTGTTGGAAGCACCTAATACGTGAAAGTGAAGCATCTTAACGTTTATCTCTTTTCTTTCTGACAATGAACTGTCAAAAAAGCTTTGAGTTTAGCTAGCAAGCACAACTGAGGCTGGGATTTTAACTCCACTATTAATATATTCTAATTTTAAACTACTGTAACTGAAAGGGCATACAGTACTAATTCAATCCAGATACATTTGAATGTGTATGATAGTCTCATCCTTGCAAGAGATGCTGCAAGAGACACGGCAGAGATTTCAGACCGGACTACTGACGTTGGAAGTAACACTAACTAGCACACAGACCGGGTCAGACAAGGTTAAACCCAGTGCTGCCAGCTGTTTTGCGTGGGGCACCTTATCCGTAAAAGTCAGAGAGAGTCAAACAAGATGGGTGCTTCTGAATGAATGGGATCCTTGGAAAGGAGGTTTGAACTAGGTTTTAAAGATTTTTATATTTTCCCCTCCAGAACCAGCAGGAACTGTTCTGGATCACAGAAACACATGAGACTCCTTTCTTCTTGACAGCACCAGTGACCCTGTGGTGGCAGTTGTGGGGTGGGTGATTGCTGGGAGTGGGAATGGACTCTACCCCAGCATGAGGCAAAGATTCTTTTCCAACTTCCCCAGACCTGTCCCACCGTGCTTTTGTATTCTGTCACTAAAAAGCATTAAGACATCCCATGTAATCTGAAGTAAATAACAGCTTTGTTCCAAAATGGAAAAAAAAAATTATTTAGTGATCTCTGTCTTACTGAGGAAGGCAGGAAAACGAAGAAATACCTCAAACCATCCTTTATCCCTGGGGGCCTCTTCAGGTAGCACTGAAAAGATTTTTAGAGCTTAAATTTTTGGATTCAGAAGACAACCATTTCCTGCCACAGTGCTAACAGAATTTTTTCTTAATGTGAAAGTTTTGGGAATTTCCAAAATAAAGATTTGTGGGTTATTCTGAAAGCTGACCAGTAAATTCCCAATAAACTCAGAATCCCCCCCTGCCCCGCTTTTTATTAATTAAAGCTCTGGATTAGGAACTCTTATTTAAAATTTAAAAAAAAATTTTTTTGAGACATAGTCTTGCTCTCTTGCTCAAGCTGGAGTGTAGTGATGCAGTCATAGCAGCCTCCATTTCCTGGGCTCGTGATCCTCCCACATCAGCCTCCTGAGTAGCTGAGACTGCAGGTGTGTGCCATCATGCCCAGCTAATTAAAAAAAAAATTTAGTAGGTCAGGCGCAGTGGCTCACGCCTGTAATCCCAGCACTTTGGGAAGCCGAGGCAGGCGGCTCACCTGAGGTTGGGAGTTCAAGACCCGTCTGACCAACATAAAGAAATCCCGTCTCTACTAAAAATACAAAATTAGCCAGGTGTGGTGGCGAACAGCTGTAATCCCAGCTACGCAGGAGGCTGAGGCAGGAGAATCACTTCAAACTGGGAGGCAGAGGTTGCGGTGAGCTAAGATCATGCCGTTGCATTCCAGCCTGGGCAACAAGAGTGAAACTCTGTCTTGGAAAAAAAAATTTTTTTTTTTTGTAGAGATGAGGTCTCACTATGTTGCTCTCAGGCTGGTTTCATAGTCTTGGGCTTAAGCCGTTGTCCTCCCCAGACTTCCCAAAATGTTGTGATTATAAGCATGAGCACTGCACCTGGCTGGAACTCTTAGTTTAAAATGATTTCAGACAAATAATCTTTTTTTTTTTTTTTTTTTGAGATGGATTCTTACTCTGTTGCCCAGGCTGGAGTGCAGTGGTAAGATCTTGGTTCAACTGCAGCCTCTGCCTCCTGGGTTCAAGTGATTCTCCTGCCTCAGCCTCCTGAGTAGCTGGTATTACAGGCACACACCACCCCACTGGCTTATTTTTGTATTTTTAGTGGAAATGGGATTTTGCCATGGAGTCCAGGCTGGTCTTGAACTCCTGACCTCAGGTGATCTGCCCACCTCGGCCTCCCAAAGTGCTGGCATTACAGGCCTGAGCCATTGTGCCTGGGCAACAACTATTATTTTAATATAGAGATTTATGAATAGAAATACTAAGTTTTGTTGTTTAATGCTATACAACTATTTTTCAGTAAAAGCCGATTTTTTTGTATACCTATTACACATCCCATTGAACATAATGCCATGCAGTGCTGCTTTGTTGTAACTATTTGTCTTTGAAATTTTATTTTTTTTGAGGCAAAATTTTGCTCTTGTTGTGCAGGCTGAAGTACAGTGGCTCAATCTTCCAGCCCACTGCAGCCTCCATCTCCTGGGTTCAAACAATTCTCCTGCCTCAGCCTCCCAAAGTGCTGAGATTACAGGTGGAGCTGAGGCACACCTTACCACCCCAGCCCTCGAAATATTTTACTAAAACTAAGTAGGCATATATACATCTGCAGTCAGTGTCTTGCTTTGCATTCCCCAGAACAGATGCTGAGTCAAGGATCCAGTGCAAGCACTTCCTTTGGGAATGATCCCAGGAAGCACTCACAGGGGAGTGGGGAAGTGAGATGGAAAGGAAAGGCAGGCCACAAATGGCTCATTATCAGGCAGGTTACTACTGTGGGAATGGAGTTAGAGCCTGCAGGGGAAAGCTGGGAGCCAGTATATGTTACACACTGCAGAGTTATCCTCACTGAGGGTTGAGGGCTTGGGATACTTATATGCCAGTCACTTACCCCTGCTTGTGGCTTTCGGGGGAGTGGGGAATGATCATTTTCAAATCCTCTGACGGGAGGCAAATTGGACTCTTTTGGCCCGAGAAAGCCCTGAAAGAAATACTGGTGCAACTGGAAATTGTGCTGAAAGTGGGGAGGGGATATGGGTGGTTCTTATAGCGCATGCTGCATTCCATTACGTTAGTTATTTTTTTTCCTTTGTGCTCTTAGTGCTGTTACTGTGAGCTCTTAGCTGGTTCCCTCTCAACCATTATCTGTAAACTGAATGTGTTATTGTCACTGTGCTGTGTCCTGGTGGGGCATTTTTGACAGTGAATGTTGAGAAAACATATGCATGTGACAGGGTGGGTTTGTTAAAAGCAATGGAAAGGTAAGTACTAAACTGGATGTTCAAAATGCAAGCTTTGGCTGGACCCAGTGGATCACCTGAGGTGACGAGTTCAAGACCAGCCTGGCCAACATGGTGAAACCCCATCTCTACTAAAAATACAAAAAAAGTAGCTGGGCATGGTGGCGCGTGCCTGTAATCCCAGCTACATGGGAGGCTGAGGCAGGAGAATTGCCTGAACCTGGGAGGCGGAGGTTGCAGTGAGACAAGATCGTGCCTCTGCACTCCAGCCTGGGTATTGGAGCAAGACTACGTCTTTGAAAAAAAAAAAGACCAGTTACAGTGGCTCACTTTTGTAATCTCAGCACTTTGGGAGGCCGAGGCAGACAGGTTACCTGAGGTCAGGAGTTCAAGACCAGCCTGACCAACATGGAAAAACCCCCGTCTATACTAAAAATGGAAAATTAGCTGCATGTCGTGGCGCATGCCTGTAATCCCAGCTACTTGGGAGGCTGAGGCAGGAGAATCGCTTGAACCCAGAAGGCAGAGGTTGTGGTGAGCCTAGTTCGCACCGTTGTTCTCCAGCCTGGGCAACAAGAGCGAAACTTCATATCAAAATAATACTAATAAATAAAATGCAAGCTTCATGAGGCCTTTTCAAGGAAATGTTTAAGGAAATCAGGTAAAGATAAGTATGCAACTAAGGACTGTTGGAAGTAGTTTGGTTTTTATGAAAGGCTTTATAAACATTGCTGTAGCTTGGAAGTTTGACTAATAGTTGTGTGATTAGAATTATGGCCAGTGACAGGTCCTGACTTCGGTGAATGTGGAGTGACTGGAAGAGCTGAGCCATAGCCAATGTAGCATGCCAGGAATGGATCTCCGTGGAGACTTTGCAGATCCTGTTCAAGTTCCATTTCCAGGAACTCCTCGCCTTCAGCTAAACGGAGTGTGTGCCTGTAAAGTCAACCACTTTAAGTCTTTTATTTCCAACAAGGGCGGATAACAAATACTTCGGTACTCTTGGACTGTTTCAAGGTGGATCTACTGGTTTAATTATTCCAGGGTTTCTAATCTGTGTGTCACATGATTGCACAAAGCTAGGTAGTAGGGAGATCACAGGTTACCACATGTGGTATCACTCAGTGTTGTTTACCATCAGTACCTTTTGGGATGCTTTCCTCACTTTATGAAAATCTTGTGCAGTGCCTTCTCACTTTTTCTTCTGAAATACTTCAGTCTGTTCTTAGCGGAGGGGAAAAATAAGTCATGCTGCTAATCTTTTAAGAAGTGGAATCTAACATGCTCAAGCTTTCACATGGTATCAAGATTCAGTAATAAAAGCCTTGACAGTTAGAAGCATAATAGTTTTGGAAATAATGTTTCTGCAGTTTCTTGAATGTCAGTGAACAGCATTTAGAACTTGTTTGACTGTAGTGGTGGTCTTCCTCCCCTTTAAGCCTGCGCTTGTGGTGCAGTCAGGGTTCTGGTTTCATGACACATTTATCATTGGCCTGTGCCTGGCCCTTTGCAAGGCTTCCTGTGTTTTTCAAATGTGGTTCACTAGATAGTACTATACCTCTTCCCCTAGAGATGCTTTCTTTTTTTTTAAGTTTTTCATTTTATTTTATTTTATTTATTTATTGATTGATTGATTGAGACAGCGTCTCACTCCGTTGCCAGGCTGGAGTGCAGTGGTGTGATTTTGGCTTTACTGCCACCTCCGCCCCCCCCAGGTTCAAGCGATTCTCCTGCCTCAGCCTCCCAAGTAGCTGGGATTACAGGCACCCGCCACCACACCTGGCTCATTTTTGTATTTTTTTTTTTGAGACGGAGTTTCGCTCTTGTTACCCAGGCTGGAGTGCAATGGCGCGATCTCGGCTCACCGCAACCTCCACCTCCTAGGTTCAGGCAATTCTCCTGCCTCAGCCTCCTGAGTAGCTGGGATTACAGGCACGCGCCACCATGCCCAGCTAATTTTTTGTAGTTTTAGTGGAGACGGGGTTTCATCATGTTGACTGGGATGGTCTCTATCTCCTGACCTCGTGATCCACCCGCCTCGGCCTCCCAAAGTGCTGGGATTACAGGTGTGAGCCACCGCGCCCGGCCTCATTTTTGTATTTTTTTTAGAGATGGGGTTTCACCATCTTGGCCAGGCTGATTTTGAACTCCTGACCTCATGATCCATCCACCTCAGCCTCTTAAAGTGCTGGGATTACAGGAGTGAGCCACTGCGCCTGACCTATTTATTTTTTAAATAAGTAATGTATGCACATAGTTCAAAATTCTAAAGATGCAAAAGAGTAAACAACATGGACTGTGGCACTTTTCTGTTTTCCCTCCCCATAATCTATCAACATTACTAACCTCTTGTGTGTTTTACCAGAGATGTTCTGTGTAGTTACCTGTGTGTGCTCACGTACGTTTATATCTCCTCAAATTACAGCACATTATTCTCATTGTTTTGCATCGTGGTTTTTTTACTGTTCTTAGGTTGCTCAGTGAGCACAGAATTGGAACAAAGGGAAATGGATGGTTAAACTGCTGTTTTCCATCCAGTAGCTGGCTGGAAGCTGATGGTTTCAAGCTGTTCTAAGTTGAGATGTGGTGATAATAGCCCTGGTGTAGTCAGTGTCTGTACAGTGCTAAGGTTCATGCTAAACCTGTGTCTCTCCCCAACCCGCAAATAAAGTTTCTATGATATAGGTGCTCATTACTTTTAAAAAAGAGCACACAGAGAAAAATAGTCGTTAATGATCCTAATAGCAAAGAATAGCTAACTATATTAGTTAGACTTAGTTGTGTGGTGATACGGTTTGTCTGTGTCCCCACCCAAATCGCATCTTAAATTGTAGCTTCCACAATTCCCATGTTAGTGGGAGGGATCGGGGGGAGGTAATTGAATCATGGGGACATGTTTTTCCTGTGTGTTCTCATGATAGTGAATAAGTCTCATGTGATTTGATGGATTTGTAAAGGGGAGTTTGCCAGCACACGTTCTCTTCTCTTGTCGGCTTCCATGAGAGACATTCCTTTCACCTTCCGCCCGGGAGGCCTCCCCAGCCATGTGGAACTGGGAATCCATTAAACTTCTTTCTTTTGTTAGTTGCCCAGTCTTGGGTATGTTGTTATCAGCAGTGTGAAAATGGACTAATTCAAGTGGTAATAAAAAATAAGCCCCCCAAATCCAGCAGCTGGAAAATACAGATGTAATTCTTGTTTTGTTGCAGAGGTGCAGGGGGCTGTGCTTGTTGTGACTGCTTGGGGACATGGGCTGATAATCAGCATCTTCTCAGTATTGCTGGTCCCTGTGCAGAGGGAAAAGAGCTGTGGAAAGTCTGGAATGAACATTTAGATGCCTTTTTCCACTCATAGCTCACTGGCCAGAAGTAATCAAATGGTTCCACCCAACAGGCAATGTGCCTGTTAAGCAAGGAGCCAGAAATATTTGGTGAACAGCACAAATGATTACCATAGTTAACTTTTATTTATTTATTTTTTTTGAGACGGAGTTTCACTCTTGTTACCCAGGCTGGAGTGCAATGGCGCGATCTCGGCTCACCGCAACCTCCGCCTCCTGGGTTCAGGCAATTCTCCTGCCTCAGCCTCCTGAGTAGCTGGGATTACAGGCACGTGCCACCATGCCCAGCTAATTTTTTGTAGTTTTAGTAGAGACGGGGTTTCACCATGTTGACCAGGATGGTCTCGATCTCTTGACCTCGTGATCCACCCGCCTCGGCCTCCCAAAGTGCTGGGATTACAGGCTTGAGCCACTACGCCCGGCCTAGTTTATAGGTTTTAAAAACAAGCTCTAGGCCAGTTGTGGTGGCTCTGTAATCCCAGCACTTTGGGAGGCTGAGGTGGGCAGGTCACTTGAGGTCGGCAGATCACTTGAGGTCAGGAGTTTGAGATCAGCCTGGCCAATATGGTGAAACCCTGTCTCTACTAAAAATACAAAAATTAGCTGGCCGTGGTGGCTCACGCCTGTAATCCCAGCTGCTTGGGAGGCTGAGGCAGGAGAATTGCCAGAATCTAGGAGGTGGAGGTTGCATTGAGCCAAGATCATGTCACTGCATTCCAGCCTGGGCAACAGAGCGAGACTCCATCTCAAAAACAACCACCACCACCAATTTACACAAACTCTATTTAGAGTACCATCTCCTTATCTGATTAATCTCCCTCATAGAATACCTTTTAATAACTTCTTGTACGTGATATTTTGGTAGGTAAATAAATTCACATGGTTCTGAGAATGAGTATAAAGTGAACAGCTTTCCATCAGCCCCTCCCTGCCTACATTTGTCTAGTTCTTCTCACCCCTGCTATCCCTCATAGATTTTAATTTCTCATTTCCCTAAAGAGTTATTTTTTTAAAAATGCATTTACAGGCTGGTCCGAGTGCAGTGGTATTTACAACTAATTGATCACAACCAGTTACAGATTTCTTTGTTCCTTCTCCACTCCCACTGCTTCACTTGACTAGCCTTAAAAAAAAAAAAATGCATTTACATAAGAATCTTTTTTTTTTTTTTTTTTTTTGGTAGAGATGGGCTCTTTTTATGTTGTTGTGCAGCTTGTCTCAAACTTGTGGCCTCACGTGATTCTCCTACCAAAGTGCTGGGATTACAAACGTGAATCACCATACTCAGCCAAGGTTATTTAAAAAATTACTATTTTGGCCCGGCGTGGTGGCTCACACCTGTAATTCCAGCACTTTCGGAGTCCAAGGCAGGAGGATCACAAGGTCAGGAGTTTAAGACCAGCCTGACCAATAATGATGAAACCCCGTCTCTACTAAAAATATAAAAATTAGCCAGGCTTGGGGGCACACGCCTTAGTCCCAACTACTCAGGACGCTGAGGCAGGAGAATCACTTGAACCTGGGAGGTGCGGAGATTGCAGTGAGCCAAGATTGTGCCACTGCACTCTAGCCTGGGTGACAGTGAGACTTTGTCTCCAAAAAAAAATTATTTTACTATTTTTATTTTGGAATATAGAAATAATAAAGAGCTCACCCAGTTTCTGAAAAAACATCTTATGTTGCCATAGTATATTTGTCACAACCAAGAAACTAACATTATTGTGAATTATTAAACTCCTGATTTTATTTGGATTTCCCCAGGTTTTTCATTAATATCTTTTTTCTGTTCCAGATATAGTCCAGCTCACTACATTGCATGAAACAGATTCTCTTTGAATTGAGAGATAGCATATGCTCCACATGGTTCTGCACTTTACTGTTCTCAACTGATGTCATAATTCATTGATTCTAAAATACAGTAGCATGTAACTATTATTTTAAGTACTTTTTGTCTCCCAGATTCAAGCAATTCTCCTGCCTCAGCCTCCCGAGTAGCTGGGATTACAGGCACCCATCACAATGCCTGGCTAATTTTTCGTACTTCTAGTAGAGTCGGGGTTTCACCATGTTTGCCGGGCTAGTCTCAAACTCCTGACCTCAGGTGATCCACCTGCCTCGGCCTCCCAAAGTGCTGGATTACAAGCGTGAGCCACCATGCCTGGTCTTAAGTACTGCCAATTATAATTCTAAGTTACTGATTATAAGATACGGCATAAGGGGCCAGGCGCGGTGGCTCACGCCTATAATCCCAGCACTTTGGGAGGCCGAGGTAGGTGGATTTCTAGGTAAGGAGATTGAAACCATCCTGGCTAACACAGTGAAACCCCATTTCTACTAAAAATACAAAAAATTAGCTGGGCATAATAGCTTGTGCCTGTAGTCCCAGCTACTCAGGAGGCTGAGACAGGAGAATCCCTTGAACCCGGGAGGCAGAGGTTACGGTGAGCCAAGATCGCGCACTCCAGCCTGGGTGATAGAGCAAGCCTCCATTACCAAAAAAAATAAAAAATAAAAAAAAAAAGAGTAAATGATATGGCATAATTTCAGAGATGTTCAAATGTGAGAAAAGTACATTTTAGCTTTGATGGAATACTATACATCTTGGAAAGGTGTCAATTTTATTTCACAGAGTTTCCTTATTCTTTTCATAACTACATAGAATTTTGCTTTATAATGTACTTAAGATCTTTTAAGCAATGCCTTATTAATACTCATGTGGATTGTTTTGTGTCTTTAGCTGTTAAAGTGCTGTATTATCTGGTACATATATGTCATTTGACATATATACAGATGTGTATCAGGGTGACATTCCAAAAATGCACTGCTGAGTTAGAGGTATATGTATCTGTAATTTTGGTGGAAACTCTACCAATTTACAATCCCACTGGC
Source organism: Sapajus apella (assembly GCF_009761245.1). Taxonomy (NCBI): domain Eukaryota; kingdom Metazoa; phylum Chordata; class Mammalia; order Primates; family Cebidae; genus Sapajus; species Sapajus apella. The sequence continues at coordinate 2,297,455 of NW_022437098.1, read as the reverse complement.
AATGTTTGAGATTACTTTTTAAAAATAGCTTCATAAATAAAGTGAGTTACCAAACTTTTAGCTTTGTACCTGTCTAATAGGTGAAAAATTATAGTCTCAATGTAGTTTTCTTTTGTATATCTCTTATGAGTATAGGTTGAGTTTCTGAAAACTGGCTTTAAATACCCTTTGCATATTTTTCTCTTGGGCTATTGGCTCTTTCTAATTTTTATGCATAAACCTCTTTCAGTCTTAGGGAAAGTATTATCTGTGATGAATTACAAAGGCATTTTCTTTTTGTCATTTACTTTTTGATTTGCTTATACTTGGTTAGTGCTTTGTGTTTGCCACAAAACATTTATAGCTGACTCTGTTAATCCTTTCTATTATGGCTTTTGGATTTTAAGTCATAATTGAACTCAACACATTTACTAAGGAATTCCTCTATGCTTTCTCCATTTCTCCCATCCTAGCCTTTACGCAATTGTCATCATGAATTTTACTTTTACAGATGCCGTAACCCCTACTATTACTTTTGTTAATGACTTTTGTCAAAATAATCATCTTTTAAAGTAACTTAAATGAGGACAACACATTTTTAAACATTTGTCCATGTAGTGGTTAGCATTTCTAGGACCATTCACTCCATTGTATAAATACAGATTTCCAACTGGCATTTGTCTTCCACCTGGTGAGGATGCCTTTTAACATTTTTATAGTGTAGACCTGTTAGTGATGAACTCTTTCATTTTCTGAATGTCTAAAAATGTTCATTGTGCCTTTGTTTTTGAAGATTTTTCCTTAGTATTGAACTCAAGGTTGACATTTTCATTTTTCTTTTAGTACTTTAAAGATGTTTCTCTCCTGTTTTCTTTTTCTTTTTTTTTTTGGAAACAGGGTCTTGCTTTGTCACCCAGGCTAGAGTGCAGTGACACAATCTTGGTTCACTGCAACCGCCACCTCCCGAGTTCAAGCGATTCTTCTGCCTCAGCCTCCTGATTAGCTGGGATCACACACGTGTGTTACCCCACTTGGCTAATGTTTGTATTTTTATTAGAGACAGGGTTTCACCATGTTGGCCAGGCTGGTCTTGAACTCCTGACCCCAGGTGAGCCACCGTGCCTGGCCCTCTCCTGTCTTATCACTTGAATTGGTGGCAACAAGAAATCTGATAGCCTTCTTTTCTTTTTCTGTATGTAATATTTCTTTTTTCTCTGGCTGCTTTTAAGATTTTTTTTCTTACTGGCTTTGAGCATTTATGATGTGCATTGGTGTGGTTTTCTTCATGTTTCACGTGCTTGAGATTGGTTGAACTTCTTGGATCTGTGTGCTTACAGAATTCATCAGCTTACAGGATTTCTTGGCCATTATTTATGTAAATATTTTTCTGCCTTCTTCCCCTTAACATACAGTTATCTGTTTATTAGACCATTTTAAGTTTTTGTACAGCTCACTCATAATGCTTTTTTTTTTTTTAAAAAACATAGGGAAGGTCTCCCTCTGTTGTACAGGCTGGAGTGTAGTGGCATTATCATAGCCTAGTTGGCGTGATCTCTTCCGGGGTTCAACTGATCCTCCCACCTCAGCCTCCTGTAGCTGGAACTACAGGCACATGCCACCATTCCTGGCTAATTTTTGTATATATATATATATTTTTTTTAGAGACGGGATTTCACCATCTTGTCCAGGCTGGTCTCCAACTCCTGGGCTCAAGCAGTCCTCCTGCCTTGGCCTCCTAAAATTCTGGGATTGTGGGAGTGAGCCACCATGCCTGGCCTTCATTTTTTTTGTATTGTTTTCTTCTCTCTTTTCATTTGTATAGTTTCTAATCCTATGCCTTCAAGTTCACTAATCTTTTCTTATGTTTTATCTGCCATTAGTCCTATCCAGTGTATTTTTTATCTCATAATTGTAATTTTTCTCTTCAGAAAAGTTCAGTTTGGGCCATTTTTGTATCTTTTGTGTCTCTTTTTTTCCCCCCCATTTATTTATTTTATTGCATTTTAGGTTTTGGGGTACATGTGAAGAACGTGCAAAATTGTTGCATAGGTACACACGTGGCAGTGTGATTTGCTGCCTTCCTCCCCATCACCTACATCTGGCATTTCTCCCCTTGCTATCTCTCCCCAGCTCCCCACCCCCCCACCGTCCCTCCCCTATCTTTTTTTTTTTTTTTTTTTTGAGACAGAGTCTTGCTCTGTCACCTGGCAAGTTGAAGTGTAATAGTGCGATCACGGCTCACTGCAAACTCCACCTCCGAGTTCAAGCAATTTTTCCTGTCTCAGCCTCCTGAGTAGCCAGAACAACAGGCACATGCCACTATACCCGACTAATTTTTGTATTTTTTAATAGAGACAGCATTTCACCATATTGGTCAGGCTGGTCTTGAACTCCTGACCTCAGGTGATCCACCTGCCTCGGCCTCCCAAACTGCTGAGATTACAGGCATGAGCCACGGCGCCTGGCCTTTTTCTTTTTCTTTTTTTTTCCTTCTAATAACAACTCTAATTCATATACCAAACAGTTAATCAGTTTAAAGTGTATATTTCAATGGTGTGTTTGTTGAAAGTTATATAGTATTTAAATGTTAATTATTTAATTTTAAATAGTTTTAAAACTTTTTGATAAATAGTATATATGTAGAGTTGTGTACCTGTTATCATGATCTGATTTTCATACATTTTCATTATCTCCTCAAAAATATTTACACCCAGTAGCAGCTAGTCCCTTTCTCTCACCTCTCCCAGCTAGGCAACTACAAATCTACTTTGCGTCACTACATATTTCCTGTTTTGAATATTTCATACAAACGAGATCATACTATTTGTAGTCATTTATGCCTGGTTTTTTTCATGCAGCATGTTTGTGAGGTTCACCTATTTAATAGGATGTATCAGTACTTCATTCCATTTTATGGCCGAATATTCCATTGTATGACTGTATCATTTTGTTTATCAGTTGATGAACATTCAAAGTTGTTTCTTCTTTTTTTTTTTTTTTTTTTGTGAGAGACGGAGTTTCGCTCATGTTACCCAGGCTGGAGTGCAATGGCGCGATCTCAGCTCACCGCAACCTCCGCCTCCTGGGTTCAGGCAATTCTCCTGCCTCAGCCTCCTGAGTAGCTGGGATTACAGGCACGCACCACCATGCCCAGCTAATTTTTTGTATTTTTAGTAGAGACGGGGTTTCACCATGTTGACCAGGATGGTCTCGATCTCTTGACCTGGTGATCCACCCGCCTTGGCCTCCCAAAGTGCTGGGATTACAGGCTTGAGCCACCGCGCCCGGCCAAAGTTGTTTCTTCTTTTAGGCTATTATGAATAGTGCTGTTATGAACATTCACATACGAGTTTTTATGTGGGCAGTATAGGTAGATGCCTATCATACTGAACATACGGAATATAGTTATAGTAACTCATAGTGTTTTTTTTCTGCTAATTCCAACTGTGTATCAGTTTTGAGTCTGGTTTGGTTGATTATTCTCTTCTTTACGGGTCATACTTTTCTACTTCTTTGTATGCCTAGCAGTCTGTGATTGAATGCTGAATTTTACTTAATGGGGTTAAACATTTTCGTATTGTTCAGAGATGTAGTTAAGTTGCTTAAACAGTCTGATACTTTCAGGTTTTGCTTTTATGATTTGTTAGGTAGACCTGGACCAATGCTTAGTTGTGGGTTAATTTTTTTTTTTAGAGACGGAGTCTTGCTCTGTTGCCAGTCTGGAGTGCAGTTGCACAATCTCGATTCATTGCAACCTCCGCCTCCCGGGTTCAAGGGATTCTCCTGCCTCAGCCTCCCAAGTAGCTGGGACTGCATGCACATGCCACCATGCCCAGCTAAATTTTGTATTTTTAGTAGAGATGGGGTTTCACCATGTTGGGCAGGATGGTCTCGATCTCTAGACCTCATGATCTGCCCACCTCGCCTCCCAAAGTGCTGGGATTACAGGCGGAAGCCATATACCTGTCAAAATCTTGTGTTTTCTCACAGATTTTATGTTTTTATTTTCCTTCATCTAAATGTTTTCTTCATTTTAAGTTTACTCAGCTGTGAGGTCATAGAATTACCTTATTCATCTTTTCAGATGGCTACCTAATACCATTTATTTACTTGTCTTCTGGTTTATCATCTTTATCGTGTATTACATTTCTGAATGTGTCCAGGTCTGTCTTAGGACTTCTCTTCTTTGTGTGTGTCTGCCTGATGCCAGAAACTCTCTGTTTTAGTAACGGAAGCCTTTTAATATCTGTATATATATAGGTGTGTTGTAGCCCTTTTCAGAGCTTTTTTTCCCTCCAACTTTCTCCCAAACTTTTCTTGTTTGTTCTTGCTTATTTTTCCATATTAACTGTAGGATCCACTTGCCTTCCATGAAGAAACAAAAATCCTGTTAATTATTTAAATGAATTAACATAGGCCGAAAAAAATCTTTATGATGACTTGTCTGTTCACAAACATGGTACGATATGGCTTTTGACTGCTGAAGTCTTCTTTTGGGTACCTCAGTAATATATTAAAATTTCATATCTGTCTTGCACATTACATGTTAAACTTTTTCCTAGATATTTAGGAACTACAAATGGGATTTTTGTCTTCCATTTTATTTCACGTATTACCCATTTTCTGAATAGTTAACAACTCTTAGGGCAAACATTACAATTTTTTTTTTTTTTTTGAGACGGAGTTTCGCTCTTGTTACCCAGGCTGGAGTGCAATGGTGCGATCTCAGCTCACCGCAACCTCCGCCTCCCGGGTTCAGGCAATTCTCCTGCCTCAGCCTCCTGAGTAGCTGGGATTACAGGCACGCGCCACCATGCCCAGCTAATTTTTGTATTTTTAGTAGAGACGGGGTTTCACCATGTTGACCAGGATGGTCTCGAGCTCTTAACCTCGTGATCCACCCGCCTCGGCCTCCCAAAGTGCTGAGATTACAGGCGTGAGCCACCGCGCCCGGCTACATTTCAATTTTATTTAACTTGGACTCCTCAATGTTTAGAAATTAAAGACTGAGGAGTTATTGTAACCTCCATGATACTACATTTGCATTGTAGATGAATACCAAATGGCTTTGTTTTTTTATATTATAAAATTATAGGAATTGACCTTTCTGATTTTATAGGTATTTTATCTTATAGCCCTTATAAATAAGACTTTATTAATATCCTTGTTTAGCAACCTGTTTTTGAAGGGTGAGTTAGCAAAGCTGATGGTGAGTCTGTTTCAGTGAATAGATTTCTTTGCTGGATAAGTGCATAGGCATTTGCTTGAGAGGCAAAACAGCTTTTTAAAAACTTAAGGTTTGGCTGGGTGTGGTGGCTTATACCCAAATCCCAGCACCCTGGCAGGCAGAGGCAGGTGGATCACTTGAGTCCAGGAATTCAAGATCAGCCTGGGCAACATAGTAAGACCCTCTCTCTACAAAAAATACAAACATTAGCTGGGTGTGATGGCATGTGCTGGTAATTCTAGCAATGTGGGACACTGGTGAGGTGGGATTGCTTGAGCCTGAGAATTCAAGGCTGCAGTGAGCTGTGACTGTTCCACTGCACTCCAGCCTGGGCAACAGATTGAGACCCTGTATTAGAAAATAAGCAAAAATAATGGCAAACCCTTAAGGTTTTACATTGCTGAAAGAAATTAAAGACACAAATAAATGGAAAGACATCCTGTTGCTTGTGAATTAATTTTTGTATATAAAATATATAACAATATAAAATATTGTTAAAATGTTAATACCACATAAAGTGATCTGCAGATTGAATGCAATCCCTATCAAAATCATAATGGCATTTTGTGCAGAAATAGAAAAAAATCCTAAGATTTATATGAAACCTCAAAAGACATTGAATAGCCAAAACAATCTTGAAAAGAAAAAAAAAAGTTGGCGGCATCAATTCCTAACTTCAAAATATATTACAAAGCTACAGTAATCAAAGCAGTATGATACTGGCATGAGGACAGACCAGTGGAATAAAATAAACAGCCATGAAATAAACCCTTACATATATGGTTAAGTGATCTTTGATAAATATGCCAAGAATTTGTGTCTTCAACAAATGGTTTGGGAAAACTGGATATCCACCTACAAGAGAATGAAGTTGGACTCTTACCTTACTCTATGTACAAAAATTAATGCAAAGTGTCTTAAAGACCTAAACGTAAGACCAGAAACTATAAAAGTCTTAGACAAAAGCATAGGAAAATGCCTCATGACATTGGATTTGGGAATAATTTATTGAATATGATACCAAAAGCATAGGCAGCAAAAGCAGAAATAGACAAATGGGACTACATCAAACTTTGAAACTTCTGCTCAGCAAAGGAAATAGCAGAATGAAAAGACAACCCAGGATGGAAGCAAACCGTATTTCTGATAAGGGGATAGCACAAGGGGCTAATATATAGAATGTATACACAACACCTGCAACTTAACAATGAACACCAAACAAACCAATTAAAAAATAGGCAAAGGACTTGAATCAACAGTTTTCTAAAGAAGATATACAGATGACCAACGAGCATATGAAAACTGCTCCACAGTCAGAGCTGTGGCATGCACCTGTATGTAGTCCCAGGTACTTGGGAGGCTGAGGTGGGAGGACCACTTGAGCCCAGGAGTTTGAGGCCAGGCTGGGCAAAAGAGACCCCCATCTCTAAAAAAGGAAAAAGGTGCTCAGTGACATCATCTCTTTAGAAAAGTACAAATCAAAACAAACCTACACCTTTTAGGATGGCTACTGTCAAGGGAAAAAAAAACCAGGAAATAAGTGTTGGTGAGGATGTGGAGAAATTGGAACTCTTGTACAGTCAGTGGGAATGTAAAGTGGTGCAGTTGCCTTGAAAAATAGTATAGAGCTTCCTCAGAAAACTAAAAATAGATCTGGCCATCCGTATGATCCGGCAGTCTCACCATATCACCAAAAGAATTGAAAACAGGATCGCCCAGTGATATTTTCACACTCCTGTCCAGTGCAGCATTATTCACAAGAGCCAAGAGGTAGAAGCCACCTCAGTGCTCACCAGCAGATGAATGGAAAAGAAAATGTGGTATGTATGTAACAGTGGAATATTATCCAGCTTTAAAAAAGAAAGAAATTCTGTCACATGCTACAACATGGACGAAGCTTCAGAACATCATACTGTGTTAAATAAGCTCATCACAAAAAGACAAATACTGCATGATTCCATGTGTATGAGGTATCTAAAGTACTCAGACTCCTAGAGACAGAGAGTAGAATGGTGGTTTCCAGGAGCTTTGGGAGATCGGGAAAGATGTTCCTGTTCAGTGGTTATAGAGTTTCAGTTTAGCAAGGTGAAAAACTTTTAGAGATATATTACACAGCAGTGAATATGCAGTTAACACAATTATACTGTATTCTGAAAATGGCTAAGATGGTAAATTTTATGTTGTTTGTTTTTGACCACAATTTAAAAACTTAACGGCCAGGAATGGTGGCTCATGCCTGTAATCCCAGCACTTAGGGAGGCCAAGGCAGGCAGATCACCAGGTCAGGAGATCAAAACTATCCTGGCCAACATGTTGAAACTAAAAATACAAAAATCAGCCGGGCATGCACCTGTAATCCCAGCTACTGGGGAGGCTGAGGCAGGAGAATCAATTGAACCCGGGAAGCGAAGGTTGCAGTGAGCTGAGATCGCACTGCTGCACTCCAGCCTGGCGACAGCACGAGACTCCATCTAAAAAAATAAATATACAAATAATTTTTTTAAAAACTTAGGTTTTTAAAAGCTCAGTGTTCATCTATTTCTATTTGTAGACTAATCTTAATATTCTATTCGTGGGCCGGGCGCGGTGGCTCAAGCCTGTAATCCCAGCACTGTGGGAGGCCGAGGCAGGTGGATCACGAGGTCAAGAGATCGAGACCATCCTGGTCAACATGGTGAAACCCCGTCTCTACTAAAAATACAAAAAATGAGCTGGGCATGGTGGCGCGTGCCTGTAATCCCAGCTACTCAGGAGGCTGAGGCAGGAGAATTGCCTGAACCCAGGAGGCGGAGGTTGTGGTGACCTGAGATCGCGCCATTGCACTCCAGCCTGGGTAACAAGAGCGAAACTCCGTCTCAAAAAAAAAAAAAAAAATATTCTATTTGTGTAGCTATTCTTTACTGAATTACATTAGGCTCCTGAAGATCAAGTCCAGATTTCAAAGAATATTTTACTTGTATCTCTCCTCTTTTTTTTTGAAACGGAGTCTGGCTCTGTTGCCCAAGCTGAAGTGCAATGGCATGATCTTGGCTCACTGCAACCTCTGCCTCCTGGGTTCAAGCAATTCTCCTGCTTCAGCCTCCCAAGTAGCTGGGACTACAGGTGGTGCCACCATGTCCAGCTAATTTTTGTATTTTTAGTAAAGACAGGGTTTCACCATGTTGGCCAGGATGGTCTCAATCTATTGACCTCGTGATCCGCCCACCTTGGCCTCCCAAAGTGCTGGGATTACAAACGTAAGCCACTGTGCCCGACCTATTTTACTTGTATCTTAAGAAAATAAATACATACACCTGATAAATGGAAAGGGTACTTTTAGGAATGGAATGGAAATTCGAAGTTAGAATTGTTTAGGAAAATTTAAGCTTAATTTAAAAGATTAAGCATAAACAGAATGCTTGCATATTCATTCAGTTTAAACAAAAAAAACCCAAATATACTTAGCAGGTGTAATTTTTTTTTTACCTGCCATGCCCAGATCATTTTTTTGCGTTTTAGTAGAAATGGGTTTCACTGTGTTGCCCAAGCTGGTCTTGAAATCCTGAGTCAGGCAATCTACCTGCCTCGGCCTCCCAAACTGCTAGGATTATAGGCATGAGACAGCATGCTGGCTACCACGCGTAATTTTAATCAAAATGTTTAGTATTATCAATTTCGTTCTACAGAAAGATTTGACTCCTGCTTTCTGGCAGTATTTTGTCTATTTTAACTATCCAAGTGATACTACAAAATTTAAATCTACTTCATAGTTATAAGCTTAACATCATTTTGTTGTAAAATAGATAAGAAATATAATTCGGTAGTGACATGAAAATTTCCAGATTTTTACTGACTTCTTCTAAAACCACCCTTTTCATGTAAGAAAAGATGGTGTTTTAAAAACTGCAAATTTGGCCAGGTGCAGTGGCTTACGCCGGTAACCCCAATATTTTGGGAGGATCACTTAAGCCCAGGAGTCCAAGACCAGTCTGGTCAACATAGCAAGACCTTGTCGTAGCCAAAAATAAAAAACTTAGCCAGGTGTGGTGGTGCACCCCTGTGGTCCCAGTGATTTGGGAGGCTCAGGCGGGAGAATCACTTGAGCCTAGGAGGTGGAGGCTGTAGTGAGCCTTTATTATGCCATTGCACTCCAGCCTGGGTGACAGAGTGAGCCCTATCTCTTAACAACTAGAAAAGCCCTATAAATTTAAGTATATTTCCCATTCTAAATAAAACTAACTCAAAATTTTAATGTCAATTTGGGAGTCTTAGTGAGCTTTTTGCCCTCAAAATCAAAGTACCAGCAAATTTCTCTTAAAATCCTTTGGCTTCCAGTGGAGCTGCTGACAGGCTGTGCACTGCAGTGGGCTGCTGGAGACAGCTGAATGTTACCGCTGTGGAAATGTGTTGTGAAAGATGGCTTGTAAGTAAAGGCAGCACACTCCTTTGCTGAATGCCTGCGTGGGTTAACGGGGGCTTCCAGTGAACAGTCCACTACCCTGGATTTCCACATGATTCTGCTGTCCTGCCCTGGAACCCCAGAGTATTTCTTCTGTAGTATTGCAGCCCCTGCAAGAAGCAAAGCTTTGAAGGGAACTGAACCTATGATGTGGGTTTTAGTGTTTTTTGTTTGTTTGTTTCGGTTTTCCTTCCTGGAAAAAACAATTAAATCTTGAAAGCCATATCATATAAAGTAGGCAGTCACTTACCTGAGCCACTTAATTATTTTTCCACAGGCTTCGTTGAAATAACACTGTGATATAATAATGAGAAATTAGGAGGGGGGCACGGGGAGGTGGCTCCATTTAAAAAAAATTGCCCTAGGGCAATTGTTGATATGTGTCCTCCTTTATATTTGTTGATTCGGAATACATTGGCTACATATGTTCATATATCATCCTGTTGTCACAAGCCCTGTGCAGGTTACTTACTCTTCCTTGGTGCTGCCTCATTCGTAAGATGGGGTTGCTAAGACCTGTATCATCAGACTGGTGAAAGGTGAAGGAGATCCCATGTGTAAAGTGCCTAGACTAAGATGTACTCCACGGAGCCCTGCCTCCCTGTACATATTCGCTTGTTTATGAAACAGGCGTTAGATGAGTGCCTGGTGTGAACTCAGCAGTACGGGGCTGAGTGTGTCTGCCCAGAGGTGCTGTGGTGCCTGGTGCTGGGATCAAGGCTCTTGGCAGCAAAGGCTCTTTGCTTCCGTGGAGGCATTTCTCTGTCAAGACCCCCTTGTCAGAGGCTAAAGATTAGAAACTGATGGGTTTATTTCCTCCATGTGTGCTGTCCATTGTAGTGACCACTAACCACATGTGGCAGGGCTCCCACACTGGATAGAGCAGATAGAGACTCCCTTTCTTGCAGAAGGTTCTTTTGGATGGTGACGGTCTAGGTGGTGAGAGAGCTTGACTTGGTCACTGTTTTTTCTCTCTCTTTATTTTTTTTTTTTTGAGATGGAGTCTTATTCTGTTGCCTAGGCCAGAGTGCAATGGTACAGTCTTGGCTCACTGCAACCTCTGCCTCCTGACTTCAAGTGATTCTCCTGCCTCAGCCTGCTGAGTAGCTGGAATTACAGGTGGGCACCACCACGCCGGGTTAATTTTTGTATTTTTAGTGGAGACGGGGTTTTGCCATGTTGGCCAGGCTGGTCTCAAAATCCTGACCTCAAGTGATCTGCCCACCTCAGGCTCCCAAAGTGCTGGGATTACAGGCATGAGCCACCACCCAACCCATTTTCTTATTTTTAATCCAGTTTATGTTTTTTTAAATAATGGGGCTGATAGAATATAGGGAGTGGAAGATAATCTATTAAAGGTAATTTAGGCCCTCGTTCCATGAATTTTTCTTTGTGACAATTTTAGGACCTAAAGAGCTACCTTTTAATTTTTAAAATATGGGCTGGGCATGGTGGCTCACGCCTGTAATCCCAGCTCTTTGGGAGGCTGTGGCCAGAAGATTGCTTGAGCCCATCCTGGCAACATGACAAGACCCCATCTCTACAAAAAAATTAAAAATTTAGCTGAGTGTGGTGGTGAACACCTGTGGTCCCAGCTACTCAGAAGGCTGAGGTGGGAGGATCGCCTGCTCGAGCCCAGGAGGGCAAGGCTGCAGTGAGTTGTGATTGCACCACTGCACTCCAGCCTGGGTGACAGAATGAGACTGTCTGTAAAATAAAATTATTTAAGTACACTGGGCGCAGTGCCTCACACCTGTAATCCTAGCAATTTGGGAGGCCACGGTGAGTGGATCACAAGGTCAGGAGATTGAGACCAGCCTGGCCAACATGGTGAAACCCCATCTCTACTAAAAATACAAAAAATTAGCCAGGCTTGGTGGTGCACATCTATAATCCCAGCTACTTGGGAGGCTGAGGCAGGAGAATCACTTGAACCTGGGAGGTGGAGGTTGCAGTGAGCTGAGATCACTCCATTGCACTCCAGCCTGGGCGACAGGGTGAGACTTCATCTAAAAAAAAAAAAATTTAAGTAAATAGGCTTTTGCAGAGTGGAGAAGGAAGGATAACAGTGGTATTTCAAGAATCTATGAAACAATTTTTCTACTTAGCCACACTGACCTTTTCTGGTAGATCTTTTAAAGTTGCAATGTCATTTACTGTCAATGTTCTATAACAAATACTAAAGTCAAGGTAATTCTCAATTTATATATATATATATATATATATATATATATATATATATATTTTTTTTTTTTTTTTTGTTGTTTTTTTTTTTTTTTCGAGACGGAGTTTCACTCTTGTTACCCAGGCTGGAGTGCAATGGCGCGATCTCGGCTCACTGCAACCTCCGCCCCCTGGGTTCAGGCAATTCTCCTGCCTCAGCCTCCCGAGTAGCTGGGATTACAGGCACGCGCCACCATGCCCAGCTAATGTTTTGTATTTTTAGTAGAGACGGGGTTTCACCATGTTGACCAGGATGGTCTCGATCTCTTGACCTCGTGATCCACCCGCCTCAGCCTCCCAAAGTGCTGGGATTACAGGCTTGAGCCACCGCGCCTGGCTCTCAATTATATTTTTTACAGAATACTTCATTAATTCTGTAGCCTTCATAGCTCTATATCAGTTAAGATTTTTTGGGTGGCCTTCCCTCGTTCCACCCCTGCTTTTAAAATATCAAGCATAATTTGCATATAGTAAAATGCATGGATTTATGTGTAGTTTGAATTTAAGCAAGTGAACCACAATGCTAAAGTTCCCTGGGTCTTTCCAGTCATCTCCCTAGCCCAAGCATCTGCTGTCTGATTTCTGTCACTATGGTTTTACCTGCTCTTGAACTTGATGTATATGGAATCATAAAACATAAACTCTTATGCCTGTTTCCTTTTGCTGAGCACAGCGTTTCAGGGACACGTTGTGTTCTGTGTACCAGGACTTCATCCCTTTGTTACTGCTGAACGGTGTTCCCTTGTATGAATATACTACAGTCTATCTATTGTCTTATTGATGGACATTTGGGTTGCTTTCAGTTTTTGGCTTTTATAAAGTTGCTACAAATATTCGTGTGCAAATCCTTTTGTAGACAGACATACTAATTTGTCTTAGGTATATACTTAGGAGTAGAGTGTCTGGGTCATAGGGAAAGCTTAAGTAACTTTGTAAGAAACTACTCAATTTTGCCAGTGTCTTCATACAATTTTACATTCCCGTTAGCAATGTATGAGTTCTAATTGGGCCACATCTTCTCCAACAATTGGTGGTGTCATTCTAATTTTAGCCATTCTAATGGGTGTGAAGTGGCATTTCCTTGTGGTTTTAATTTACATTTCCCTGACGTTGAATGCTTTTTTCATGGGCTTATACCCTTTCCCATATCTGCTTTTGTGAAATATCTTCAAAACTTTTGCCCTGGTTCCCATTTTTAAAACTTTAGTATGTACCTTACAATGAGAACACATAGACACAGGGAGGGAAACATCACACACTGGGGTCTGTCAGGGGATGGGGGACAAGGGGAAAGAGAGCATTAGAACAAATAACCTAATGCATGCAGTGCTTAAAACCTAGATGATGGGGTTGATGAGTGCATCAAACCATCATGGACCATGTATACCTATGTAACAAACCTGCATGTTCTGCACATGTATCCCAGAACTTAAAGTTTAAAAAAAAAGTGCCATAATGTATTCTACACTATTTTCTTTAAACAAACAAACAAAAAAAACTAACAGTGCAGTTGGCATGACAGTGCTTTTTAAATCTCTCTGAGAAGTTATTTTCTAAGGAAAGAATTACTTATTAATATGATGAGTTGCCTAGAGTTGTGAATGTACTAAATAACGTTAGGAAAGTCTTGAAATATCATCGGAGATAAAATGTTATGAATAATATTTTGCTTCTGGTAAGGCAATAATATATTTAAAATACTCATTGAAGTAAGTCTTGGCCAGGCACAGTGGCTCATGCCTGTAATCCCAGCACTTTGGGAAGTGCAGGCAGGCGGATCACCTGAGGTCATGAGTTCGAGACCAGCCTGACCAACATGGTGAAATCCTGTCTCTACTAAAAATACAAAAAATTAGCAGGTGTGGTGGCACATGCCTGTAATCCCAGCTACTTGGGAGGCTGAGGCAGGAGAATTGCTTGAACCTGGGAGGTGGAGGTTGCAGTGAGCCAAGATCATGCCACTGCACTATAGCCTGGGCAACAGAGTGGGACTCCATCACAAAATATAAATGAATGAATAAATAAATAAAATAAAGTGAGTCTTTGTTTTATTCACTGCCAAGAAGTTTGAAATGAGATAGACACTTACTTATCCTTTTTCCCCTTTGAAATGCTTATTTAGGTAGAAAAACTTGAATGTAACCTATCAGAGTTGTTGGCTTATGATCCTAGAAGAATACTGTCTACTGAAAGTGATTTTTTTATTCCTCTGTGCCTTCTCTTCTCTGGGTCAGGGGTCTGACTTTTGTGACTATGATCCAAATGTTTTAGGGCATGTTAGTGTTACCATATGTAATCTAATTCTTTGTACCATACTGCTGGAAACTGACCTGAGCCAGTCTGGTCATGCACATCCTTTAGGACTTTTTGATAGGTTACAGTCACAACCAAAAAAACTTGAGGGTAGGTGGAGTTTAGCTGCTTCCCCACAACACTGCTACCACTGAGACTATAATAAAAGCTAGTCTCAGATGAAAAAAATTCTGCCACTGAACAGTTGTTTATTAAATGCTGTTTATTACCCAGCAGGCACAAAACAGATGATGCACCCTGTCCTGAAAGCTTAGTTCTTGCGTTTTGTAGGTACTCTGACCCCTCCTTTTATGAAAAGCTTACTTGAAGCACAGTTATAGGATTTGTCATGCTTATAGTTGGTACCAGTCAATCAAATCCTCACAGCCAGGCCAGGCGCGGTGGCTCATGCTTGTAAATCCTAGCACTTTGGTAGGCTGAGGCAGATAGATCACTTGAGGCAGGGATTTTGAGACCAGCCTGGCCAATATGGTGAAACCTGTCTCTACTAAAAACACAAAAATTAGCTGGACATGGTGGTGCACACCTGTAGTCTCAGCTACTCTGGAGGCTGAGGCAGGAGAATTGCTTGAACCTGGGAGGCAGAGGTTGCAGTAAGCCAAGATCACACCACTGCACTCCAGCCGGGGTGACAGAGTGAGACTTGGTCTCAAAAAAAAAAAAAAAAAAAAAAGTCCTCACAACCAGTAGCTGGATGGCAGCACTGGTTTATGAATCCAGACTGAAGTCTCAAACACTATCCCTGAATAACATTCTTGTCAGATTCCTCTTATCATGCAAGTGTGGGGTGTATCTGTAAAATATTTTAGATAAATCTGCATATGTGGACAGTCACTAATTTTACCAATGAGAACCCATTTCTAACAGGGATTATTCTGATGAACACGCCACTAATTTTACCAATAAAAATATTTTTAGTGCCCCGTATTTGAATTATAAATTCTCCAGAGGTATAGGTAACAGAAGAGCTGCTGTATTACCTCTGGAATATGACTCCCTGCCTTAATAAGGGACATCCATCTCTGGAGTGTGAATTTCTGATTAGAGCAACTGCCGCCAGATCTGCCCTATCTGCTTCCTGGTGTAGCTTAAACCATTCATATATGTTTTATCTTTGTCTCTGCAGTTTAAAGTAAATTAACCCAGGCCCATTATATAAAATGAGTAAGAGGAATTCTTTTGGATAGTTCATTGTCTCTCCTGATCAATTTAATTAGTAAATCTGGTAAAAGTCTCAGATGAGAGTTTAATTTTACAGCATCCAGTGACAAAGGAAACTAGGGTCTTGAACTCTTAATTTTGCTTTTGTGTCACACTGACAGCATGTGGGACAGGGGGCTGGAGAGGTTTTTTCCAGTGACTTAAGTTTTAGGGCCCTTTGTTGTAAAGCAGGAGAAGCGGAGAGCTGATGGAGCCGTCCCTCAGTTCTCCCCGTGAAGTGCACCAGGAGTCAGATAGCTTTGTGTCTCCAGCCCAGGGATGCAGGGGGTAAACTAAGATAACGAAGGATCATGATGAAAGGCAACTGGCTGGAGTTGTTGTCGCATCTTTCCATTTCAGAGTGCTAGCTACCGATGCTGTATTTAACCTTATGTCTGTGCTGGGAGGGTGGATCATGTCCTGGCAGGAAATAGGTGTTGTTTGACTGCATTGAACAAGGATGTAGAGGACACTAAGGCTGAGGGGACATAACTGTGAAAGGTGGAAGAAGGCTTTCTCCTCTTCCTTTCCTCACTCCCCAGAGGAATGTATTTTCACTTATGAACTAACACCAACACATTCAAAACCCGTGTAATACTCGTGAAATAAACACTTCTTCCCTGCCCCCAAATCCCAGTTCCATCTCCTTGGTAACCAGTGTAACTCTTTGGTGGGGGCATTCTTCTAGTTTCCTTTCTGTTTATTTTTTAATTAATTAAATTTCTTTTAGAGACTCGGTCTCTGTCGCCCAGGCTGGAGTGCAGTGCTGCAGTCATAACACACTGTGGCATCAACCTCCTAGGCTCAAGTGATCCTCCTGCCTCAGCCTCCCAAGTAGCTGAGACTACAGGTGTGAGCCACTGTGTCTAGCTCTCTGTTTATGTTTATTTTAGGTGGTTTATTTACTTATTTTTCTCTTTGTACTTCAGTAGATACAAATCTGTTTATACTATAAATTTACCTTAGAAATAAGGCTTAGTTTTGATTTATTGTTTACATATCTCATGCAATTAGGTTTTTTAAATACTTAGTTGATCCTTGTATAACTGTGGAAAGATTACATATTGATCTATCTTATTAATTTTAAGTGATAGTATGACTGCCATAGTTTCATTATTCCCCTACTAATAACAGTTATTTCCACTTCGTATTACTGCAGACACTGCTAAAATGAATACCCATCAATTGCTTCTTAGTGCTTCAATGCCAGTATTTCTCTCAGGTCAATTTCAAGAGAGGAATTAGCTTGGTTACCAGTTACAGGCTTAACAAATACTGCCAGATTGCTCTCCAGAACGGCCACATCAACTTATAGTCTCATCTTCTTTGTATAAAAGCAGCAATTTCCTCACAACTTTTCCCTAGGATTGCTATCAATATTTTAATTTTTTTCCAACTGAATGGCATGAAATGAAATTTCATTATTTTGTAATTTTCATTTTTCTAATTACTAATTAGGCCAAATATGTCAGATGGTTTTTAGTCATCTGTATTTATTTTTCTGGTTTGCCCTTTTAATATGTGATTATTTTCATGGGGCTGTGTATAATTGTAAGATTTTTACAGTAATAGTTTTATATTTACATATATCTTTGTTATATAAGCTACAAATAGTTTCTTCCAGTCAGTTGCTTAAAAAAAAAAAAAAAAAAAACTGTTAGAGTTACAGAAAAGTTATAAAAATAGTATAGAGAGTTCCTGCGTCTGCCTCACCCACTTTTACTTTCCTCTAGTGTTGTCATGTGTCTTCGTCATCTAGGGCTGCCGTGACAGAGTACCACAGTGTGTGTGGTGTAGACAACAGAAATTTATTTTGTCACAGTTTTGGAGCTTAGGAAGTCCAAGATCAAGGAGCCAGCAGGGTTGGCTTCTCCTGAGGCCTCTCCCCTTGGCTTGCAGATGGCCACCTTCTCCCTGTATCTGTCTTCACGTGGCCTTTCCTCTGTGCATTCAGTGGGAGAAAGTGCTCTGGTATCTCTCTCTTATAAGGATATCAGTCCCACCTGTATGACCTCATTTAACCTGGATTGTCTCCTTAAAGGTCCTGTTCCCGGTAGTCACACTGGGAGTCAGGACTTCAACATGTGAATTTTAGGGACACAATTCAGTCCATAACATCATCTTACATTACTGTGGCACTTGAAAAAACCAACACTGGGCTGGGCGTGATGGCTTATGCCTGTAATCTCAGCATTTTGAGAGGCCGAGATCAGGAGTTCGAGACCAGCCTGACCTACAGGGTAAAACCCTGTCTCTATTAAAAATACAAAAATTAGCTGGGCGTGATGATGGGTGCCTGTAGTCCCAGCTACTTGGGAGACTGAGGCAGGAGAATCACTTGGAACTTGGGAGGCAGAGGTTGCAGTGAGCTGAGATTGCGCCACTGTACTCCAGCCCAGGCAATAGAGTGAGACTCTGTCTTAAAAAAAAAAAAAAGAAAGAAAGAAAGAAACCAACACTGATATGTTATTATTAAGTATACTGCAGACTTTTTTGGGATTTCACTAGTTTTCCCATTAAGCCTTTTCTATTTTGAAATTCAGTCCACATTGCATTTAGTTGTCATCTGCTTAGTCACCTAAGAAAGTTTCTCAGTCTTTCTTTGTTTTTCATGACCTTGATAGTTTTGAGGAGAACGGGTCAGGTATTTTGTAGAATGCCCCTCAAATTGGGTATGTCTGTTTGTTTTCCTCAAAACTAGACTGGATTTTTGGCATGAATACCATAGAAGGTGAAGTGCCCTTCCTTCACATCTTATCAGAGGTATATGAAATCCACATGGCATCACGGGTTAGTCACAATCATTTGGTTAAAACAGTGTTTGCTAAGCTTCTTTTCTGTAAAGTTACTATTTTTCCCTTTCCATACTAGATTCTTTGAAGCAAGTCACTTAGTCCATTCCACACTCAAAGGGGTGGAGGTGTTTAGCTACTCCTTGGAGAGAAGTAGCTACATATACATAATTTGGAATTGTTCTGTAAGGAAGATTTGTCTCCTCTCCATTTACTTACTCAATCACTTATATCAGTATGAATTCACACATATTATTTTATATTTTGAATTAAAATCCAATATCATATACTTACTTTGTTGCTCATTGTTCTGACGTTAACTGTTAGATACCATATTGGCTCTGGTATCACACTCTTCTCCCACCCCCTTTTCTTAAAAAATATTTTTATAGTGTCTTCTGTAAATGTATTAGTCTTTTCTCTTAATAGCTTTTGCATTTTGTGTCTAAGTCTTTTTTTTTTGTGACGGGGTTTCACCGTGTTGCCCAGGTTGGTCTCGAACTCCTGAGCTCAGGCAGTCCACCCACCTCCGCCTCCCAAAGTGCTAGGACTACAGGCGTGAGCCACTGCGCCCAGCCAGTGAAGTCTTTAACTGTGTATCAGTTAGGATAGGCTAGGCTATGTTGTAATGACAACCCCGAAGTCTTAGTGGCTTGTAACAAGCAAAGATTTGTTTTGCTCATGACACATGTCCATCACTGGTTAGGTAAGAGCTTTTACTCTTGCAAACCAGGCTGGTGCAGTACAGCTACTTCATATGTAACTTTTTATTGAACATAATATAAATGAAGTCATATTTATTTTATAATACATATACATAGATATCTATAATGTGTAATACACAGAATTGTACACAAAGTATGCAGCTCTATAAACAGCTTGTGAACATCCTGGGTAAGTAACCAGCAGATGGTTGGAGAAACAGAGCATCACCATAGGCCTGGTGTGATGGCTCACATCTGTAATCTCAACATTTTGGGAGGCTGAGGCAGGAGGATTGCTTGAGCTCTTGAGTTCAAGACCAGCCTGGGAAACACAAGGAGACTTATGTCTCCCCAAAAATACAAAAATTAGCCAGATGTGGTGCCACGCATGCCTGTAGTCTCAACTACTCAGGAGGCTAAGGTGGGAGGATCCCTTGAGCCCAGCAGTTCAAGACCAGCCTGGGCAACATGGTGAAACTCCACCTCTACAAAAAATACAAAAATTAGCCAGGTGTGGTGGTGAGTGCCTACAGTCCCAGCTACTTGGGAGGTTGAGGTAGGAGGATCGCTTGAGCCTGGGAGGCAGAGGTTACAGTGAGCTGTGATTGCATCACTGCACTCCAGTCTAGGTGACAGAGGTAGGCCTTGTCTTTAAAAAAAAAAAAAAAAGTATTACCACATCCCAGCAACCATCCTTTGTGTCATTTCCTTGTCACCACCCTCTTCAAGGATAAGTAGTACTCTGATTTGTATTGCCATAGATTTGTTTTGTCTGCTTTTGAAATCTATATAAATGGAATCATACTGTATGTACTCTTTTTCTTCCACCTTCTTTCACTAAATGTTTGTGAGCACTGTCTGATGTACATGACCATAGCTCAAGCACTCTCATTGCCATATAATATTCCATTGTAAGGAAGTACCCAGCATTCGATTCTATTGTGTCTAGTCATTTGGATTGTTTTCCGTTTTTGCCTATTATAAACAATGAGCTTTTAAAAAATATCTTTCTTGGTGAACATGTGTATGAATTTCTGTTGTATGTATATGTAAAACTGGAATTACTAAGTCAGAAGATGTGCTATGTTTATTTTTTTATATATAAATACTGTCAGCTTTCTAAAATGGTTGTATTGCAGTTGTATCTTAAATGCTGCAGGTCAGAGGGAGAGTTCTGTGGGGTTTTGCACCATGGATTAGTAGTCTGGTTTGGCAGTGGCATTCTCACCTCTGGCCATTTAACCACAAAGCAGTCAGCACAAGCAGTCCCACCGTGGCCTGGGATGTGGAGAGCCAGAACTGTTATGTTCATCTTTTTCATCTTGGAAGAAGAATTTTTTTTTTTTTAAAATGGTGTGATAGAGGGAGATGTTTTTAGTCAAATCATTTTCTTAGGATTTTTGTTTCACCATGTCTTGGGTGGGCGTGGTGGCTAACACCTGTAATCCCAGCACTTTGGGAGGCTGAGGTGGGTGGATCATGAGGTCAGGAGTTCAAGACCATCCTGGCCGACAGGGTGAAACCCCGTCCCTACTAAAAACAAATACAAAAAACTAGCCTGGTGTGGTGGTGCATGCCTGTAGTCCCAGCTACTTTGGAGGCTGAGGCAGGGGAATCTCTTGAACCTGGGAGGCGGAGGTTACAGTGAGTCAAGATCACGCCGTTGCACTCCAGCCTGGCAACAGAGCAAGCCTCTGTCTCAAAAATAAAAAATAAATAAAATAATTCGTACCGACATTACTTTTAGAGTAATTTGTGTTGAATTTTCTTTTAATGTTCCGTTGTTGCAAGTTATTTAGAAATGGGTTTTAAACATTTCCATATTGATAGATTGATAGACTTTTGATGATCTTTTCATCAAAACCGTTTTTTTGAGACAGAGTTTTGCTGTCACACAGGCTGGAGTGCAGTGGTGTGATCTCTGCTTACCGCAGGCTCCACCAGCCAAAACATTTCTGTTATTATATTGTAGTCATTGAACAAGGTCTGTGTGGATGGTTTTTGTTTTCCAGAATTTGTTGAGATCCCCTTGTGACCTAACACATGACGACTGAATACCCTATTTGAAAAGTTTATGTGTTTTCTGTTGAAAACAGTTCTGGTTACTGGGTCATGCCACTAATTCCTTATTTCATATTTTTGAAGTGTGTTTAGTCTTCTATGATTATGGATGTATTAATTACTCCTATTTTCACTTGCTTTTGCTTTATAGATTTAAAACTCATTATTATAAGATGTGTTATGGTTATACTCTTTTGGTAAATTACATCTTTTTTTTTTTTTTTTTTTAGATGGAGTCTTACTCTGTTGCCCTGGCTGGAGTGCAGTGGCTATATCTCAGTTCACTGCAGCCTCTGCCTCCTGGGTTCAAGTGATTCTCCTGCCTCAGCCTCCTGAGTAGCTGGGATTACAGGTACCCGCCACTATGCCCAGCTAATTTTTGTATTTTTAGTAGAGAAGGGGTTTCTCGATGTTGGTCAGGCTGGTCTCAAACTCTTGACCTCAAGTGATCCACATGCCTCATCCTCCCAAAGTGCTGGGATTACAGGCATGAGCCACCACCACCAGTGATCCTGAATCTTTTTTCATTAAACACCTTTGTCTTTTTTTTTGGTCAGATGGGTTTTTTTTTTTTTGCTCTGTTGTGCAGGCTGGAGTGCAATGGCGCAAACTTGACTCACTGGAACTTCCACCTCCTGGGTTCAAGCAATTATCCTGCCTCAGCCTCCCAAGTAGCTGGGATTACAGGTGCACGCCACCACTCCCAGCTAATTTTTGTATTTTTAGTAGAGATGAGGTTTCACCATGTTGGCCAGGCTGATCTCGAACTCTTCACCTCAGGTGATCCACCCTCCTCAGGCTTCCAAAGTTAGGATTACGGGCATGAGCCACTGTGTCACACCTGTGAATTTTATTTTATCTGATGTTAATATTGCTGCTTTTTTTTTCCCCCTAGCAACTGTATAGCACACCTTTGTTTATCCTTTCATTTAAATTTTTCCTGCAAGGCTTTGTTTTTATTGTCTTTATTAAACATAGAACTTGAGGACTTTGGGTTTTTTTTTTTTTTTTTTTTTTGTTTTTTTTTGGTTTTTGGTTTTTTTTTTTTTTTTTTTTTGGTTTGTTTTTCGTAGAGATAGTATCTCACTTTCTTGTCCAGATTGGTCTTGAACTCCTGGATTTAGGGGATCCTCTTGCCTCTGCCTCCCAAAATGTTGGTATTATGTGAAGCCACCATGCCCAGACTAGCTTGAATTTTTTTAAACTCAATTTGAAAATTTTGTCTTTTACTAGGTGAATAATTTTTTTTTTCATTTTAAAATTATAACTGATGTGTTTGGACTTATTCCTACCACCTTATTCTATTTTGTTTGCCATAATGTTTCTTCTTGCTATTGGGTGGCTTGATCACATTTTCTTAGTTTCATTTTCTCTCTTGCTATAGTGATTTGGAAAGTAGGAAAACTTATATAGTTATTCTAGTGCCTCCTTAAAAAAAAACTCATAAATTATTTCAGAGATGCAGATGAGTATGGAGACTAACATAATGTTGGGGTTGATGTCTGGGGCTTCTGTAGATAAGATTGCTTTTTTCCACCTTAGTTCCAGACCAGCTGATTGAGAAACACAAGAGTTAAACAAAGATTAAAATTACCAGGCTTGGTTTATCTGTATGGGCATTTAGATCTGAAGGCAACTGGAATTACTTGCGCAAGCAGTGACTGGCACATCGGACAGCCACAAGGACAAATTCCAGACAGTGTGTCTGTAAATGGGTAGAGCCTTCAACGCCCGGGATCCTTGGGTAATTGTGTAGAATAGCGCCTCCTCCACCCTCTTAGCTGCAGGGATCATATAGCACCAGCAAGAAATAAGCATCCGTTGTAAATTACATCACTAAGATTTCAGAGTTACTTGTTGTCACAACTTATTCTGACTAATAAACTCAATTTACCACAGGGTATAGAGCAAACCAGAACTATACTAATTGTAGGTTAGGTTAGTCTGAAAAAAAGGAGCAGGAAGGATTTATCTCTCTTTCTGCCCACATATTTATTGGGGTGTTAACTTTTTTCTCTTTGATGTATGGTACTTTGTAAATTCTAAATATTGACACTTCACTGGTTTTATACATTGTATTTCTCTTCTCCTTGTCTGTGGGTTATCTTTTTAAATTTTGTTTCTGGGCTCCTGTTTCGGACAGAAACTTTAAATCGTTTTGTGTTTGTTTGTTTTTTGAGATAGAGTTTCACTCTTGTTGCCCAGGCTGGAATGCAGTGGCACAATCTCAGCTCCCAGCTACTTTTGGCATTAAAACATTAAATCTTTATGTAATCAGGTTTCTCAGTCTTTTGCTTCATAGTTTGGTTCTTTTTTGTTTTGCCTAAAAAAGAAATCCATCCCTGTTTCACTTATGTGAGTTATTTTCCAATATATTCTTACAAAACTTTTAAAGCTTTTCTTAATAAATCTAGGTTTTTAATCCATTTCAGGTATTTTTTGCCTTTGGTGCGGGGTAGTGGTATGGTATGAGCTAGGGATGAAATTTCCTCCCTCCCCCAACCCCAACATGGACAACCAGTTGTCCCATGTGTATTGAGTATTCTTCTCCCATTGATTTGTAATGCCCCTTCTGTCATGTGATGTTTCCATGTATATGTGGATCTCATCTTTGTGTATATCTGTGCCAATAGTGCCTAAATTCTTGTAAGGTTTAATATTTGGTAGAGCAAGGGCCCCCTTCTTGTTCTTTTTCAAAATGTTCTTGGTTCTTCTTGGCCCTGTGATCTTCTGGATTAATTTACATGTATTAATATGTCAGGTTGCATGTAATTTATTACATATAACATGTAAATATATTACTTTCAATTCATGCATTAGCATGTAATTTACATGTATTAGCATGTCTGACTCCACATGTAACATGTAAACTTGTTACATTTAATTCCTCTATTAGCATATAATTTACACATATTAGCATGTCAGGTTTCATGAAAAAGACCTGTTGAGATTTTTTATCAGAATTGCGTTTCTTTTGAGGGGAACTTGTTGAGTCTTTGTGTTGATAAACCTGCTTCATTTCTCCATTTACCCATGAGGGATATGCATGTAGTTTTTTTTCTGTTACATTTCATAATTGCTTATTACAAGTAGATAGGAAAGCTATTGGTTTTTGTGTATTAATCTTCTATATCAGAAACATTGCAAAACTTTGTTAGTTTATTTATTTGAATAGTTTTTTTTTTTTTTTTTTTTTTTTGAAACAGAGTCTTACTCTGTCTCCTAGATTGCCAGGCTAGAGTGCAGTGGTATAATTTGGCTCACCCCAACCTCTGCCTCCCAGGTTCAAGGGATTCTGCCACCTCAGCCTCCTGAGTAGGTATGATTACAGGTATGTGTCACCATGCCTGGCTAATTTTTATATTTATTTATTATTTTAGAGATGGGATTTCACTATGTTGGCCAGACTGGTCTTGAACTCCTGACCTCAGGTGCTCTGCCTGCCCTGGCCTCCCAAAGTGCTGGAATTATAAGCATGAGCCACCACACCTGGCTTCTTGTCTGTATTTTTTAGGTAGACAGTCGTCTGCAAATAAGAACAATTTTGAATTATTTCTTTCCAGTTTTCTCTGATTTCCTTTTTGTATCTTGGCATCAGCTAGCACTTCCAGTTATTACATTGTTAAATAGAGGTAATGATAATGGGAGTTTTCATCTTGCTTTTTACTTTATAGGGATGCTTCTAAAGTTAAGACATGAAGTGTAATTTTGACTGGAGGTATTGGAACAATCTTTATAAGCTTAAGGAAGTTCTCTGGTAGCTCCATTGTGCAAAGACTTAATTGGAAATGAGTGTTGATTTTAATGACTTCCTTTTCTGTATTTAATGAGATAATCATGTGACTTTTTCCTGTAATCTGTTCATGTTGTTAGACTTTTTCTTTTTATGTTGAATGATGAGATTAATTGTCTTTTCATATGCTATTGGCCATTTGTATTTCTTCTCTGAATTGAGCATTCATAGCCTTTCTAGATTTTTTTTATCTCTTGGGTTGTGTTAGGGAAAAACTCAAAGTTTTTCCTCTGCTGTCACACCAATACAGCAATTACCAATCAAAAGAATTCTATAACCCCAAAATATGTGAGGATTCCTTTGTATCAACAAGCAGGCAATCAGACACCAGCTGGTATCCTCCCATTGAATTCTGATGCCATCTGATTCCCCAGGTTCAGGGCTCAGTACCACAAGACCACCCCCTCCTTCCCACAAGTCCGGGCCTAACCAACTTCTGACTGACTGGCTTCATGTTGGGGTTCCCAGGATCCCCTCTTTGAATTCAGTTAATTTGCTGGAAGAATCAGGGAAACATGCTTACTACTTTATTATGAAGGCCATTTTAAAGGATACAAATAAACAGCCACAGGAAGAGATGCACAGGATGAGGCCTGGAAGGGTCCTGAGTGCAGGAGTTGCTGACCCAGTGGAGCTGGGTGGGGTACACCACCCTCCAGGCATGTGGATGAGTTCTCGCACACCTTCCTGTCAGCCTCCATGGTTCTGCTCTCCAGAAGTCCTCTGCATCCTGTTCTTTGGGTCTTTAGTGGAGATTTTGTTGCTTGTCCATGATTGAAGAATGGACAACTGTGTTGAAATACGATTGGACAGAAAGGACATAATCTACACCCAGCAAGGCCTGTCTGTTCAGATTCTTCCAGCCTCTCTGGGCAGCATTCCTTCCTCCAGTGTATGGGGTCGGATGCTTTGTGGAATGAGGGTCTTACAGCTCACAATCAGATTAGAGCCCTGTCTTGGGCTAGGAAAAAGAGAGCAGGAGCGATCAGAGAGATTCTGTTTCCCAAGGCCAGCTTCTAAGATCCACAGCGCATAGCATATAATAAAATATTGTAACAAAGGTTATGGGAGTTAGAAACTAGGGATTGTGGATGTGAACCAATAAGTGTATAATTACAATATCACAAATTGTGATATTGCTTTGGAAAGACATTTTATCTGTTGTAATAATTAACTTTTATTATAGGTGTTTTCTTCCAAGTTTCTCCCAGTTTTTCCCCTTTGTGACTTGTTTTGTGTCACACTCTAAAATTCCGCATGTTAATTATAAAATTATTCATTATAAGTTTATAGTTATCTGACAGCTTTTTCAAAATTGTTTCATCTGTGATGTGCTATATGTATGTGATATTTATAGAACCTCATTTTCTTTTCATACATATAAACATCTGCCCTGTATTGGATAAGGCATTTGCTACTGAATTGAAATAGTCAGTTTTCTTATAAGTATTCATATATGTCTGGGTCCAGATTGTACATTGCTGTGCTAAAACCCTATTGTTTTAATTACTGTTGACTTATATTTGCGCAAATCTTTGAGGTGGGGACTTAATCTTAGGCGTCAGATCCAATAGCCTGTGTTCAAATCCCAGTTCTGCCACTTCACAGCAAGCTTTGTGACCCTGTGCAGGTTAGTCACCCCACCTCCTTAGGGCTAGTTGACCCTGGTAGTACCAGCCTCACAGGGTGTCATGAGCTGAGTACAATACCCAGCATAAACTCTCCATCTTCGTTGGTTATCATTGTCATTTGAGTGGGTAATGCTGCTGCCGCTTCTTTGTTAATCGGTACTTTCATGAACATTTCTTTCTTCCTCTGCTTCCCTGTCATTCCTTCCCTCAAAAAAATAAGTGGCCAATACAGATGAGAGCCTGATGTCTATGGTCCTGTTTCTGAGGGACAACCTGTGTTCAGGTGGAGCCTGTTCTCTCCTGCTCCCTAGTGTGTAAAATCTCCTTTCTGCCTGTCTGTGGTGAACTCAGCAGAGGCTGACTCCCCCCTGCTGTAGGAAAACTGTCCATGTCTCCGTTGGTTCTGCCAGGACCTGCAAATGCCATCCATCCAGTTCAAGGGGGAAATACAAGGTGGAGAAAGCCCAGTGTCTCTAGGTCCAAATAGGGTTCTTTAAATCGGTCCTCTTAACAAGAACATAACTGTATTATAATTCCCACCGACTCCTACATATTTCTCTGATTTATGGTAATTATCCCCAAATAGCTATAGCTGTTATGCAGGAAAATGTTTTTCATTTTTCTAACAAACATTTGCTAAAGGAAGAGATAATCAACCTGGAGGGCCAAGTTAAACCATACCTAGAGACAAATTAGGCCCAAGGATAGATTTTGAATATTTTTATTAACATTTTTAAATCATGAGATTTTGTTTCCTTCTCCTGTATCATATTAGTCAAAGAAGCAGAAATGATGATGTGGTGTGACAGGGACAGGCAAAAAGATGACTGCCACTTTCTGTTTCTGACAACAGAAACATCAATGGAGGGATACATGGATTTATAACAGGATTATACAGTTAATCGTCAACCTTTAAGCAAAACTTTGTAAAGAGCCCTGTTTCAGCTGGGCATGGTAGCTCATGCCTGTAATCCCAGCACTTTGAGAGGCCGAGGCGGCAAATCACTTGAGGTTAGGAATTCGACACCAACCTGGCCAACATGGTGAAACCCCATCTCTACTAAAAATTAGCTGGACATGGTGGCGTGTGACTGTAGTCCCAGCTACTTGGGAGGTTGAGGCGGGAGAATTGCTTGAGCCTGGGACGTGGAGGTTGCAGTAAGATGAAATTGCACCACTGTACTCCAGCCTGGGTGACAAAACAGGAGTTCGTCTCAAAAAAAAAAAAAAAAAAAAAGAGCCCTGTTTCTGGTTCCAGGTTCCTAACAAACGGCCCTCAACCCAGCATCATAGTCTCTGGGTACTTTATTGCTGTGTTACTCTAACAATAAAATACTGGCATCAGTGATTTTCCCTGCCTGTAATATATGAAATACTCCTTAGGGAACCGAACTTAAGGTTGGGGCTGGAAGGGAAAATTTCTTCCCATTTCTATCTAGCTACTTTTCTAGTTTAAACTGTTTTTTGTGGGGAGGGGGCGGGAAGAAACTGGAATTTCAAGAGATGGTTAGAAACCAAAACAAGTTACAGGATATTTTCCAGGTTGCCTCATACCGTCCTTGTTACATGCTTCCTATCTTGATCAAGAGTCAGCTTTGGAAAAATACTGTTAGCCTGCAAGTTGACTTTTTAAAAGCGGTGTAGTTTTGAATAGGTAATATGTGGTACAATGCAAAAGCTGTGAAAAGGCATAAATCTCTCTCACTCTTCCTATTCTAGATACCCACTATCAAGGCATTGATACCAGTTTGTTGTGGCTGCTTCCAGAGATTTGCTACCTGTGATTTCATCTACAGTGATGTTACATGTGTATATAGAACTTAAACTCACGCATAGTAGTGGTAGTACTTAACAGTCCTTCTTGGCTGTCTTTAGTTTTCAGTTTTCCTTTCTTTTCTTTTTTTTCTTTGGAGACGGGATTTTGCTCTTGTTGCCCAGGCTCGAGTGCGATGGCATGATCTTGTCTCACTGCAACTTCCACCTCCTGGGTTCAAGCGAGTCTCCTGCCTCAGCCTCCCAAGTAGCTGGGATTAGAGGCATGCACGACCATACCCAGATAATTTTTTTGTGTTTTTGGTAGAAGTGGGGTTTCACCATGTTGGCCAGGCTGGTCTCGAACTCCTGACTTTAGGTAATCCGCCCGCCTCGGCCCCCTAAAGTGCTGTGATTACAGGCATGAGCCACCGCGCCCTGCTAGTTTTCAGTCTTATTTCTGCCAAACTTCCCATTTGTTGCCTCCATGGAGATGGTCCCAGTTTATATTCTCCACAGGCGATATATGTGAGTGCCCTCAACCTCCCGCCACACAGCAGCACCTTATCCAACTCTCTTGAGTTTTGCCAGTCTGAGGAAAAAATAGTACCTTATAGTGGAACTTTCCATTTCTGTTACTTTTTTTTTTTTTTTTTTTTTTTTGAGACGGAGTTTCACTCATGTTACCCAGGCTGGAGTGCAATGGCGCGATCTCGGCTCACCGCAACCTCCGCCTCCTGGGTTCAGGCAATTCTCCTACCTCAGCCTCCTGAGTCGCTGGGATTACAGGCACGCGCCACCATGCCCAGCTCATTTTTTGTATTTTTAGTAGAGACGGGGTTTCACCATGTTGACCAGGATGGTCTCGATCTCTTGACCTTGTGATCCACCCGCCTCGGCCTCCCAAAGTGCTGGGATTACAGGCTTGAGCCACTGCACCCGGCCTCTGTTACTTTTATGATAACCTAAAATTGAAGTTAGGTATCTTCTCAAGACAAATTTAAAATATTTGTCCAGTTTGTCTCTTGATTTGGTTTATGTGTGTTTTGCCATGAAAACTGCTTAAAAATACGTTTATGGCTTTTAGATTTTGTATCATTTAGCAAGGTCTTCCTCAGTTGGAGAGTATAAAAAAGAATTTATGGTTTTAAATACATATTTTTAAAAGTCTTTGATCCATCTGGAATTGTACAATAAGATTAGGAGGTATGCAGGTTTGCTTTTGAGGCAAAAATATGTATTAAGTAACAATTTTCTATAGAAAACTTGGGAAAATATAGGAGGGAATGAAAGTGAACCCTGGTCCCAGCACCTTATTATTTGTAACAATTGGGATCATGCTCATGCTGAATTCATTTTTTTTTCACTTGAGATTAAAATACAAATATAGGTTTAGAATATATTTTAATTTATTTAATATTTAATTTTTGTGGGTACAGGTGTATATGGGGTGCGTGAGATGTTTTGATACAGGCATGCAGTGCAGTGCACAATAATCACATCGTGGAAAATGGGGTATCCATCCTCTCAAGCATTTATCTTTTGTGTTATAAACACTCCGATTGTACTCTTAGTTATTTTTAAAGGTACAACTAAGTTATTGTGGACTGTAGTCACCCACTCCCTGTTGTGCTGTGAAATGCTAGGTTTTACTCATTTTTATTATTTTTTTGTGCCCATTACTCCCACACTACCTTTCCCAGCCTCAGATAACCATCCTTCTGCTGTCTATCTCTACAATAATTTTAAAGGGTTGCTTAAAAAGGGTGTCGACATTTTTGTTTTTAAACCATTCCAAACCGTCCCTTTAAAGGATCGCATGACCAGAGGCTTGCGTTTAAATCTTGCACAATTAAAATAAAAGCTTTTTCTCTGAGCCAGCTATCTCAGGAAATCTTGCACGATTTTGAAGATGCCCGTTTTCCATCAGACGTGACCCAGCGGGAGCACTTGGCGGATCTTGGCTGAGCGAGGGTGCGGTGGACCGGGCTCTGGGAGGGCGCCCGCCGGGGGCCTGGCCTGGCACGGTTGCAGCACCCCCTAGCGGCGGCAGCGGGAGTGCGGCGAGGGAGGCGCCAGGAGGCTCCCGCCCCATCTGGCGTCACCCTCGGGTCTGTCCCCGGCCCGGGGCGAGCCCTTCTCCTGCTCGAAGTCCTTTAATCGCTAAGGAGCTTTCCCAGACGCTGCCCTCGGCAGGCCTGCTGGCCTCTGACGCACGTCCCCTCTGCGGGGCGTTTGGGCACTGGAGGAGGCCTGGCGCGCACGGGCCGCCCGCATCACCCGCTGAGGAAGGAAGGCGGGTGGTGGGGCGAGGGCGCTGTTCCTTCCCGCGCCCTCGTCGCCCATGGGGCTGTTTCCAGAAGTTGGGGACTTCCGGGGTTGAGCTGTTGCGCCGGGCCGGTGGGCCACCGAGGGGTGTCGCTGCGCCCGCTGCCCGGCGCGGCCCTTTAAACTTTGTTTTTTAAACTTCGGGGGTGTGGTCGCAGCGCCTCCCCTCTAGGCGGCTGGCCGTCCTTGCCTCTGCCCCGCCTTCCAGATGCTTTGGAGTCATGAGCCGGGAGGGCGCGGGGGCAGCTCTAGTGGCGGAGGTGATCAAAGGTGAGCCGCAGGGGCGGGTGCTTGGGGGCGGGCGTGGGGGGAGCTCCAGCACCCGCACAGGGATGGGGCGGGCTGCATTCGCCGGGAGGCACCCGCCGTCAGGGCCCGGGCCGCGACTGGTCTCTGCGTGGGTGGCCTCGGCGCTCGTCCCGGGGCCCTGGGCTTCCGCGCTCATGGGCGGCTGTGACCCTTGTGTGCCTGCATCTGAACCTACGTACGTGAGCTGCATCTCTCCGCCCGCGGGAGCGAGATCCTTGGACGCTGTCGCAGGGATCAAAGGTCCTTGTGGTTGGAAAGGATTAAGCCCTGTCACCCATTTGAGTGTTTGTGGTTGCAAGAAATTTTAGCTGAGGAGTTTACAAGGAAATAAACTAAGCAGTTGCATGAGTTGAATTGCAGATAGAAAAAAGTTGACCATTTGGAGAGAGGGTGCCAGCTGGCTCTGCTGAAAGTATATATATTTTAAAGGCTGTACTTGATTTTGCCACGTTGTGAGTGTAGGTATTTTCCTAGCACCACTGATATTATTATTAGGTATTGTGGATGACTTGATTTCACCCGAGGATTTTTAGACAAGGAAGAAGGGTGGGGCCTCCTGACTCTTAACCACTCATTACCATTCTTGCTAAACCTCACAGCAGCCTAACTGCGTTTATGCAACACAGGTTCATCTCAGACTCATCATGCAGAGACCTCACTGATTCTGTTTTAATGGTAATTTGTCTAATTGTGAAAATACTGAAGTAGTGATTCCAAGTTAGACAGTAGTGATCCCAAAGAACAGTTGGAGAAACATATGGTTTGTTCTATAGCTGTAAGTAGTAATTTTGAAGCAATTTTGAAAGCATTCTTTCTCTTTAAGAAAAAAATAGTTTCTTACCAAATTGACTTTTTAGGATGCCTTGAAAAACGTAGTGAAATTCATCTAGAAACTTACAAGGTTGATGCCAGCCATCACATGCATGCTATAGTTTGCTGAAATGTCTTAATCCAAGGGAGCTAAACTTTCATGGAAATAGGTTCGTTTAGAAATACATCACTACACGAAAAGCCACCACTTTTGAAACTTAGGTTAAAGGCAGTTTCTCTTTTAAAAATATGCTCATTATTACCCACCCAAATAGCCAGAATATTTTGTAATTACCCATTACCACCCCTACCATCTAAAACATGCATGGAAAAAAATGAAAAATTGACTTCATCTGAAAAGAGTTGTGTCATGATATAGAAAACGTTTTTTATAACCTACAGGAAGGAACATTGCAATTTTTCCATTTCAGATCGCCTTTGTTTTGCCATTCTCTACAGCAGACCAAAGAGTGCATCAAATGTACATTATTTCAGCATAGATAATGAACTTGAATATGAGAAGTAAGTATTGCTTTTTAAAAGAGTGTAACTTTTTTTTTTTTTTTTAAAGAATCTAAAGGTATGGTTATAAATGGGACAGTCTGGGGAAATTATAAATTTATTGATTGCTGATTACAGGATGCTTAGGATGCTTGTTTTTCACCTGTGGTAGTAAAATAAACCTTTAGAGGAAAAAAGAGAACCTCCCTAAACTTAAACATTTAGATTTGCTTGTCTAATGTTTATACTACAATGAAATATAAATGTGTGCTAAGTAAGATATTGTGGTTTTGCTCTTGGAGATATGTTTGGAAAAACAGCTTTTTAAATTTAGAAAGTATGTTGATGTTCATTGATGTTAGATTTAGGCATTATAACACTCGTGGCATTTAAAAATAGGCGTTATTTACCAGAATAGTCTTCCACTAGTAAAACAGTACCTTGAAGTTGTATTGGCCCCTAACAATTTAGTATGTGCTTACTCATCTTAATTTGATCTTGTTGACCCAAAAAAGGCATTTATATTCAGAGCATCTAGAATGTACATACACATTTTTATCTTTCATTTTTAAAGCTTCTACGCAGATTTTGGACCACTCA
The DNA here is from genome assembly GCF_009761245.1 of Sapajus apella. Taxonomy (NCBI): domain Eukaryota; kingdom Metazoa; phylum Chordata; class Mammalia; order Primates; family Cebidae; genus Sapajus; species Sapajus apella. Next base: position 2,264,794 of record NW_022437098.1, on the reverse strand, counting down.
ATCTGGCAATGGTTTACAGATATTGTTGCAAGATAAATAAGAAATTGAAGGTAAAGTTTTTAAGATTTGACTTAAATAATCATTATTCGCTTGATCTGGGGGACAAAAGTAAGGAAAACATCTCTATTTTTAAAAAGGAAATGCCATGTTTTTCATGCAGTGGTGTTTGGGACATGCACATGGTTTTTTTGTTTTATAAGATCATAGTGTATCTATTTGTTTTATAGAGTTTTGAAAGAACAGTTCAAGTTTGGGTCATTTGGCTCTAGTTTGAATTAGTGATGCTTAAATACTTGAAAAGCCAAAGTGGGAATCAGTTAATTAAGTGAACCCCATATTGTCTGACCTAATAGAACTGAAACCTAACAAGAGAAATTCTTCGCTTGCTTTGGCCATTGTTCTTTTGGGCTTCATTTTGGTGAGGAGTGCTAGCAAACTAACAAGGAAGATGGGCTTATCGTACTTTCTCTCCTGTTTTGAAATTCCCATGATATTGTGCTACATGATCCTTTATACATATGATTAAGGGACATGAGAATCTAGGGCAAAAAGCACGTCCTTAAGGCTGTATCACTGAGAGTTACACAGGTATATTTGTATTGGTTTGAACTTAGACCCCATTCATGTATGTAAAACACTGAATTGTTGGTCATGCATGGTAGGAAGTGTTTACATACTACTTACCAGCAGTTCTAAATCAGGCACTATAAATTCTCAACTAGAAAATACTGCTTTTTAGGAAGGGCACTTAAAAAAAAAAAAATCTTTGCTTATCAGACTACTACAGATAGGAAATACAATTTACTTTTAATTGGAATTTTAACATGCTTTAATTAAGCATTTATGGGTAAGGCAATTGTTTTTCCTGGAGCATCAAGGCTATATTCACTACATATTGCTACAGAGCAGGAGACTCTTCTTTTTTGCCTTTCTTAAATAGGAATATAACTATTTATGGCCTTGTGCATTTGGGTTCTCCCTCCTTTTTCCAGTTGCCAGTGGCAGATCTTTTGTTTCGTGCAGGCTAGGAAGCTAAAAATAATTCTCTCTTCCCCCAACATTTGTTCCTTTGCTTTAATTTTGGAAAAAAATTTTTTTTCCCCTGTACTCAGCCATCTGTGGACTTTTAGTCTTTGGGTCAACTAAAAATGTATCAGTTCTTTTTTTTTTTCTCTTTAAATCATTTACCAGAACAACTTGTAGCATGTTGGTAGCATGCTACCAACCTGATTGACTATCCAAGCTGATTGACATATTACTGCATATTCAATTAATAGTGATAAAGATATATCAAGAGTTTAGATGGAGAGTGTCTTGTGCTTGTGCTGCCCAGTGGCTGGTGTGTTTTCGTTTTTGTTTTTGTTTTTGTCGTCGTTTTTTAAATCAACTTGGATCTCTATCTCCATGCAAACAACTAAAGGAAAATACGTACACCTTCGTCATTGAAACACTGAAACGTTGAAACACTGAAATGTTGAAACACTGACTTACAGAAGCCAAGAAATACATGCTTATTGAGCTGATTATATCCTGTTCCTTATCCTGATCTACGTCTACTCACGTTAATGAAATACAGCTGGGGATGTGCTAACTAATCATGGTTTTGTTTTGTTTTAATTCTGTACCCATTTTATATTTAACTTTTTAACATCCCCATACATACACATCCCCTTTTTAACATATATATAGAAATATGTGCACATCATGGATCTGGAGCTCTGTGAACTTTCACAAGTGGAATATACGTAGATGATTATCTTTTCACCAGGTCAGGAGCAGTGCACTGGCAGAACCCACAGCAGCCTTCCGTGCTGTCTTCCAGTTCCCGGCTCTGCACACTCCTCCCCTGGTTATTCACTGCCCTAGCTTATGATAGTGCAGACAATTCCGTATACCTTTTTATTTTAATTTAAAGGTTTTGGGGACAGATTTCTTTAAAAACCAAACGGAAGGAAAGGTGACCTCTTTCACCATGCTTGCTTTCCTCTTTCAGAGGCAGCCTGTGCTTTAAGCGTATACCCATTCATGTGCCCTCCCCTCTCCTCTAATTGTATGTCCATTCTCACCCCAGAATGTGTCTTTTTATGGGAAGACGTGGTATTTTTGGGTATCAACGTTAACCTTTTCAAAGGTCTTGCTAATAATATGAATGGTTATACATTGTGGGATTTGAAATTCATCTTCATTACAAAATGAAATTGTAGAAGACTTGAAATTAAAAAGAAAATACTAATAGCTGTTTATTTTTATGCAGTCCATTACAATGTTAAGGAAGAAAATTGTTCATTTTACCAGCTCTGATCAGAGAAAGCAAGCAAATGCTGCCTTCCTTATTGGATGCTACATGGTAAGTATTTGTTTTCCTATTGTATGCATGAAAATGCACACAACAATGGTTCTTTACATTTGCTGTTAGATTTTTGAAATCAAGATGTCTTCAGTTCTCTTCAGAAAGAACATGTTTTTTACTTTTAAAAAATTGACCAACTCAAGGAGGTTGTGCATCTGTGGAAGGAGTGGGTAGATGAGAGATCTCCTGTACCTTCCACTTAATTTTGCTGTAAACCTAAAACTGCTCAGGAAAAAAAGGATTTTTTTTTTAAGTGGCCAACTGCTTTGGCAAAGGTTTATGTTTTATGGCACTTAAGGTTGGAAAATAATGCTCCAAAGCTATTTCTATTCATTCATGATCCATTTAGTCAGTTGTAAAATCATCTTATTGGAGTCAGGACCTCAATATTAATTTTCTAAACAATTTTTTGAAAAATGAAGGCACATCATTCGAGTGCTTTATAAAATTTGAATCTCGGCATTTTCCTCCTAATTAACGTCATATCCTTTCTCATATAAACATCTAGCAGAAGGCTGTGGCATGTCAGTGTTGTTGGAAGATGGGTTGCATACTACACGGATTACATACATGTACCATCAGGTTCTTCATTTGGATCATTGGAAACATGCTTTGGAATAGCAGTATTTACATACGAGTTGTGAATTTCATTTATTTGTAAATATGATAGAAGAGATTTATTGTTAGAAGAGTCACATTTTATCTGGCACCCAGTGGATTCATCTGCAAGGGGCCTGAAAGCTGCAATTTTTCCAGAGCCAGCTTAGAACTCCTCCAGAGTAGGACCCCCATGTGTGTGATGGTAAGAAAGCTGGCTACCCTGTTCCATGGGGAGTGGCCAGTGGATGTTTCTTCCACCCCTACCCCACCGTCAGTGTAATAGTTACTTGCCCCTAGACTTGAAAAAAAGGGTTGTTTTGGAGCTCTTTAAGTTTTTTCTTCCCCACTTCTAGTTTGCTCCTTATCTCTGGCATGCCTTACTGGACCCTTTCAAAATTATTTTTTGGAGTATAGTTTGATAATCTGGAATTTACAAAGACTAGACCAAAAGTGGTGGTACTAGTTGAAATCACACCTCAAGATGTAATAATTTTCTTTTTTATGTTTAGGGTCTATCATTAACAGCAGTGATCAAGATCTTTGTTTTGGTTTCTTCTTTATGCTCTCGAAAGTAGTTGAATTAAATGTTTCTGATTGGGAGGCCTAGGTGGGTGGATCACTCGAGGTCAGGAGTACCAGACCAGTCTGGCCAACATGGTGAAATCCTGTCTCTATTAAAAATACAAAAATTAATCGGGTATGATTGGACATGCTTGTAATCCCAGCTACTTGGGAAGCTAAGGCAGGAGAATCCCTTGAATCTGGGAGGTGGAAATTGCCCTGAGCTGAGATTATGCCACTGCACTCCAGCCTGGGCGACAATGAGTTAGAATTTGTCTCCAAAAAAAAAAAGTTTCTGAGAAAACTTTAAATTTTGTTATCATCCCTGAAAGCATGAAACATAGGTTAGAGATTCTATTAAAATTTGGTTTCTTAAGCTTACCCAGATGTATCTGTGTTTTTCTTTCTCCCAACTTCTCTTGGTGTTTCTTGTGCTTACAGCAAAATCCTTTAAAAATAAAAAAATTTTTTAAAAATGAAGAAAGTTTTCATAGAGATCGGGTTTCACCATCTTGGCCAGGCATAGCAGCAGGTGCCTGTAATCCCAGCTACTAGGAAGGCTGAGGCAGGAAACTTGCTTGAACCTGAGCAGCACAGGTTGCGGTAAGCCGAGATTGTGCCACTGTACTCCAGCCTGGGCAACTCTGTCCAAAAAAAGAAAAAGAAAAGTCTGTGTATGGCTCCAAGAAAGAAAAGAGTATGGAAAAGTGGGTGTTTTAACTGGGACATTTCGTCCTATTATTTGGCCAGTCACTGGGGAGAGGAACCTCAGGGATTAAAATAAATCGTGACAGCTTTATAAAAAAAGGGATTCAACCAGAATTCTTGAGATTCATAAAATGTTAAAGGAAGCCTGGAGAGATGGCCCTTCCCAGCCTCTGGTGGCCCTTGTTCTACTCTTGGCCTCCATGAGATCAACTCACGTAGCTCCTACATGTGGGTGAGACATATAGTATTTGTCTTTCAACTTTGGTTACATCTTGCCTCAGCAGGAAGATTGTCTGAAGATACATGATACTCATCTCTTCTATAGGTTAAATGTACTTTGGAGGGCTACCTATTTCTAAAATCTTTTTTTGTGTAAAATAAATGCCAAGCATTTTGTATGTAAAATAAACTACACAAGCAAACTTTTGGCACATAGCTTGCAACTTTGCTTTCCTCTAATGTTTCATAGATTACTTTGGTGGAGCTAATTGTAACATGTAGGTTCCCTGTTCAGAATTTATCACTCTATGACAGAAAACGTTTCAACCCTTCTTTGTGGATCTTGCCTTTACACTGTGCAAGACAAAGTCTGGAGTTCCATCTAGGATAGAGTGCTCCTGAGTGGAACTGCAGAGCAAAGGGGCTGGGCTGGGCCACTTCTGGGTTAGTCATTGTCTCCGGTTAGATGAGATGTTCCTGAGATGGTAGGGTCTTGAGGAGCCAGGCACAGTGAGTACAGTGTAGAGGACCCCTCTGAAGGTGGCTGTGGGCATGCTGGGAACTCAGTCAGGGTTGTCTTAAAAAGGGAAACAGAACATGTGGTAAGTTTATAAATAAGAAATCGCTGTTTTTAAGTCTTGTTGCTGTTGTTTTTAAACTACTAGTGAACAAACAACAACCCCTTGACATCATTATTGAAAATTTTTTGGCATATTTGTTTCCAGTGTTAGGTTGGCCGTTTTTGACTTTGTTTATGGTTGTATTTTGGCCAACAGAAGTTTATATTTCTGTAGTTAATATACCTTAGGTTTAGAAATCCTTCCAGGATTTCACACCCTCAGGTTAGTATTGATTTGATTGGTTAGGGAAGTGCCAGGCAAACAAATTTGTATCTTCACTCACATTCATTACTCTGCCCAGTGAGGAGCTAGCTTGGCAGGAGGATTATAGCTTTTGGCTGTGACAGAGCCTTTGCAGCCATAGCTGGCTGCTAAAATAGGGATTTGGAGCTGTAATGTTGATAGGCAGGGAAGCAGGAGAAAAACTCCTAAGAAAAGGAAATGTATTAATAGTAGAAAAGCAGTGTCAAGATATAATAAGGATACCTCAAAAGAAAAAACATCAAAGTAAGTGAAGCTTTGATCTGGTGAAAATATATTAAATCCTCTGGTTAAAGATTTGTAGAGATGAGTGATAGTTCCCTATAAATTGATCTGCATCCTTGATAGCCTTTTCTGGAGTTGTCTGGAAATTTGGAGCTCGTCAGGCCCTTTATTGTTCGACTTGGCATGATAATGTTAAAACAAAACCAAAAAAATCTGGAGAAAGAATCCTTAGGAAGGAAATATTCCAAATAGACTGACTGTTTATTTTTATCAGTCCCTTTTAAATTCAGGGCTTCTGAAAGGAACTGTGTTTCCTTCATCTTTGCATACACAGAAGGACCTAATGTGGGGTGGTCAGAGAGTGTGAGATAATCCTTTGTGGCATGAAAATAAAGTGTCATATTTATTATTTATCTTAAAAACCAAGAGGTGAGGCTTCACAAATGTGTAAAATATAAATTGACATGCCCGCAATCCGTCCTTTTGACAGATGGTCAGGCGTCTTGTGTGGTACAAGAAGTGAGACGAGCGAGTTGAGTACTCATTTGTCTTTATTGTTTGTATTTCAAAGTATTGCACTTCAGGCAGCCTGGTAAACGGCTTTCCCATTCAGATATCTGAATGGTAACAAGTTAGAATGAAGCTAAAAATCTTCTGCAGCACGGTAAGAGCTGAAAAATAGAAAAGGTGACTTGAGCTTTTGTTTGTTTGCTTATTTACAAAAAGGTAAACATACTGTATTGTTTTACAAAATAATAAGTTTGCTACCCTGTTTTCAGTTGGTGGCTATGACCTAGCCAGATTGTGGGGTAATAGTACTTAACCCGTCATTTAAAAGTAAAGGTGAAATTTTAAGTGGAAAAGTAAATGCTTTTCAAAACAAATTCGTAATAAAAAGAGGCTTTTGAAAATAAAAGTTTGAAATTTTGTTTTGTTAATTTTGTTGTAAAAATGTCATGCACAAAATCCACATTTACACGCTTGAGAAATTTAGAAAAATATTTTAAAAAGAAGCTTTTATGTTTATAGAAACAGGACATGTGCACATGTATATGTATATGTACAGATGTGTGTTGTGTACATATGTTTTATGTTTACATACAATTTTAAGCTTTTTTTATTGTTACATATTTATGGAGTACATGTGATAGTTTGATAAATGCATATAATGTGTGACAGCCAAATTAGGGCAGTTGGGGTATCCATCACCTCAAATAGTCGTCATTTCTCTGTGTTGAGCATTCCAAATCTTCCTATTTTGAAATACACAGTAAGTTATTGCAAACTATAGTCACCGTACTGTGCTATCCAACACTAGAACTTGTTTCTTCTAACTATGTTTGTACCAACTAACCAACCTCTCCTCATTCCCCCTGACCACACATGCCCTTCCCAGCCTCTGGTAGTCCTCGTTCTACTCTTGGCCTCCATGAGATTTAACTCACTTAGCTCCTACATGTGAGTCAGACTTATGGTATTTGTCTTTCAACTTTGGCTACATCTTCTTGCCACAGCAGTAAGATTTTCTGAAGATACATGATATTCATCTCTTCTGTAGGTTAAATGTACTTTTGAGGGTAGCCTGCTAAATTAACCACCATTTCTAAAATCTTTTTTTTTTTTTTTTTTTTTAAAAAAGGGGGTTTTGCTTTGTCGCCCAGGCTGGAGTGCGGTGGCACAATCTCGGCTCCCTGCAACCTCTGCCCACTGCAACCTCTGCCTCCTGCGTTCAAGCGATTCTCCTGCCTCTGTCTCCCAAGTAGCTGGGATTACAGGTGCGCACCACCATGCCTGGCTAATTTTTGTATTTTTAGTAGAGATAAGGTTTCACCATGTTGGTCAGGCTGGTCTCGAACACCTGACCTCGTGATCCACCTGCCTCAGCCTCCCAAAGTGCTGGGATTACAGGCATGAGCCACTGTGCCCAGCCTTCTAAAATCTTTTTTGTCTAAAATAAATGCCGAGCATTTTGTGTGTAAACTAAATGACACAAGCAAACTTTTGGCACATAGCTTGCAACTTTGCTTTCCTCTAATGTTTCATAGATTACTTTGGTGGAGCTAATTGTAGCATGTAGGTTCCCTGTTCAGAATTTATCACTCTGTATTATTATTTTTACGTTTAAGCAGTTTTTATAGCTATCAGAATGGCTTACCTTGTAAGCATTTATGTTGAAAATGAT
>NW_022437098.1:2162831-2256668 GCF_009761245.1 Sapajus apella | reverse complement strand
GCCACCACCTGTGTGGAGCCTCCCCAGGGACCCCTCCCGCCCGGGCCCCACCTTCTCGAAGTACCACTCGTTCATAGGGCGGGTAGTGGCCCTGTCGGGTCAGGGCTGAGAGGTCCTCGCGGCTCCGCTGAGTGGTCTTCTTGGCCCCTCGACGGAGACCCCGCAGCCGCCAGAACTCGGCCCGAGCATTGGAGCCCGCGGAGGAACCGGGCCCGGCTCCCACGGCCCTCTGGGCAGCTTCCAGGCTGGCCAGCTGCTCCGCCCTGCGGAGAAGAGGGGACAGTACTGGGCACTGGGGTCAGCACCACGACGGCCCCAAAGACATCCTCATCCTTCCCCTGGGAACCTGTGGACTGGCTACTTCATAGGCAAAAGGGACTTTGCAGATGGGATTATTATTTTATTGTTATTTATTTTGTTTTTTTTGAGACAAGGTCTTGCTCTGTCGCCCAGGCTGGAGTGCGGTGGCACAATCTCGGCTCCCTGCAACCTCTGCCTCCTGCGTTCAAGCGATTCTCCTGCCTCTGTCTCCCAAGTAGCTGGGATTACAGGTGCGCGCCACCATGCCTGGCTAATTTTTGTATTTTTAGTAGAGATAAGGTTTCACCATGTTGGTCAGGCTGGTCTCGAACACCTGACCTCGTGATCCACCTGCCTCAGCCTCCCAAAGTGCTGGGATTACAGGCATGAGCCACTGTGCCCAGCCTTCTAAAATCTTTTTTGTCTAAAATAAATGCCAAGCATTTTGTGTGTAAACTAAATGACACAAGCAAACTTTTGGCACATAGCTTGCAACTTTGCTTTCCTCTAATGTTTCATAGATTACTTTGGTGGAGCTAATTGTAGCATGTAGGTTCCCTGTTCAGAATTTATCACTCTGTATTATTATTTTTACGTTTAAGCAGTTTTTATAGCTATCAGAATGGCTTACCTTGTAAGCATTTATGTTGAAAATGATGATACTAATTAAATTCCAAGAATGTATTAACTCAGCAGTCTCAGAGTAAAATTCTAAATTGCACTGAAATTGAGATTGCCTCTACAGTTATGAGAGCCTGGTCAGGGACTTTGTTATTTAATGATGATCTTTTGAATCTGTGGCCCCACTTTTTAAATGATTTCATTACCTTGGACTCAGAATAGCCAGTGCTGGGTTAAGGTGCCTGGAGGAAGGGATCAGTGGGGAAGACAAGGGTGCAGAGAGTGAGGATCTCGATGCAGTGGGTAAGAATCCAGTTCAGCAAACAGCTGCTCAGATGGGACAGCAGAGGCCCGAGGACAGAACGAGGTCATAACACCCTTCCTGGGTGTCTGTGAAAGGCAGGGCAAACAGCACGAGGCAACTGACAGTAGCAGCCATGCCTCAGCTAGTATGAGGCACAATGGGCTGAGCAAAGGGATGGCACAGGCCCTCAGTTGGAAGCCATTGCCGCCTTGAGCCGGCCTGTGGGAGGCAGCTGGCTGCCCTGCTAGACTGCATCATAGTTTGACTTCCCTTGCCACCCGAGGGCTTCTCACAGGCATTTCCACTGCTTGTGGTGCTTGCTGGGTGCTATTAACTTGGGGAAAAAGTGAAGAGAAATGGTTCTCTGATGGCTTAAGATCCTTGACTACGGATCTGTTAAGCTTTTGGGAATTTTGGGTCCCATTCTTGTTCCGGTCCTTGTTTTAGATAGGATGGGTTCCTGTCTATAAATAAGGCCTGAGGAGTAGGCCCTCTTCCATCAGTAATAAGACTGTGTGATCTTGGATGAGCAGTTGATGCCAAGGTCTGTAAAGTTGTAACCTGCCAGTTTTATGAAACTCACAGAGTGTTATAAATAGTGTGGGTGTTTTTCCTCTATGGTTAAAAATTAGGAGATTTCATTTTTTTAAAAATCAAGATTTTTTACTTTGTCTTTTAAAAATGTTACTACCACTCAAACGTGCACTCATTCCCAGGGCCAATTCACTATTTTTATTAGCAGACTTGGTCGATATATGTTTGCTACTCTAAACTTCCAGTTTCAGTTTGTCTAAATTGAGGATCATTATGCCAACCTACTCCGTGTGTGTGTGTGTGTGTGTGTGTGTGTGTATGTGTGTGTATGTGTGTATGTAAAAGTAATTTTAAAAGTTAAAACTGTTGAAATGTAGGGTCATCTGATGGTTTTTTAGTGTTGAGTTTTTTTCTTACCGGTTTTGTGTGGGAGCTATAAAAATGATTTTATCTTATTTACTTTTTTATTCTCTGTGTTCTTTCCCCTGCTCACCTTTTTTATTGAGCAGTTGAATGTGTAGCCTATCTTCAACTTGCATTGATTTATGAGCACACTATGTTAATCTGGAGAGACTGATTTTTTTTTTAAATAATCAAGTTTTTGGCGTAGGAAAGACTGTATCATCTGGCTGACATTAAAATAGTTGCAAGAGTCTTTAAGTGCTGGAAACATTGTGACATTTCTCCAGGATATCCTGGTTACTCAGGCTGCTGCAAGTTTGTTGTTGGAATTTCAATGTCCTTTGTCATTCTTTGCTCTAGGGTGTAATGACTTCTGCAATGTTTGGGTTTCTAAACTGTACTAGAGGCTAAGTATATAAATAAAGCTTGGGAATCCTGCGAGTAAGACTAGGAAAAGGAAGCACATGTCCAAGTGAGTTTTCGTGATTTGAGGCCTGGGCTTGTCAGCATTGAAACATTGAAAGGAGAAGTAATGCAGTTGGGATCCTGTTGCTTCAGTTGCTTGTTCTTCCATCACTGCTGGTTTTGAAACATATGAAGGTCCGGAGTTTTCACAGGGACTCATCTGTGCAGATGGTGATTTTAGAAAACAGGGGTGGTGGGAAGTCCTGGGAATGTCTGAGGTATTGTTCAGCCAAAAAATAACTTTGTACCATGATTTCAAAAACCACACCAGTCTCAAGAATTTTCAGTCACTGTGTGTGTGTGTGTGTGTGTGTGTGTGTGTGTGTGTGAGAGAGAGAGAGAGAGAGAGAGAGAGAGAGAGAGATACTATTTTCAACTACAGTGTGTGTGAGTCTTTATCCTAGAGAGTCAATGCTGCTTAAGCCACATCTCTGCTGGTGTATCACGTATTTGTTTATTCACTTTCAACAGAAACAGCCATTTCCTTACTGGTTGAGTGTGCTACCGTATTAGCTATTGCTGCCTGGTGAATTACCGCGGAACTTTGTGACTTAAAACGACAGTAAACATTGTCTCAGACCGTGTCTGTGAGTTAGGCATCTGGAAGTTGCTTAACTTGGATGGGTCTGGTCTGGTTCTGGATTGTCTGGGCAGCCCTCACCTGGAGGGTCCACATCTAAGGGGACTCAGTCACATGCCTGGCAGGTTAGTGCCGATTGCTGGCAGGAGGCCTCACTTCCATACCATGTGGGCTGCTTGAATATCCTCCCAAAATGACAGCTTGCTGTACCCAGAGCAAGGTTTCTAAGAGAAGGCAAGACAGGAGCTACCTCTTTTATAATCTAGCCTCCAAAGTCACACCCTATTACTACAGTATCCTGTTCTTGACATAGGGGCACCTAGTTCACTGTGGGAGGGGACCACACAAGGGTGGAAATGACAGCAGATGTGACTCTTTGGGGTTGTCTGGGAAGCTGGCGATCACAGCTGGTCAGCAGCTTTCTTGGTCATCATTTGTTGCTTCCTGTTCTTAACTAGCACTGTGGAATTAGAGTGGGCAATCTGTATGTATAGCTTCTCGTGAAAATATATGCCAAGTGTCCAGACTGCTGGAAGTACGGTGATAGATCATAAGTTGCATCAATTACAGTTTACTAATCTGAGAATTTGTGTTAATGTAGGAGTCATTTATAGGATTCTTCTTCAGTAACAAATTTAGGATTATTTCATTTGGGAAGGCCTTTTGAATTGGCAAGATGAGTCGGTGTAAAAGTAAAAGCTACTTCCTTCATGGCTGGCCAAAAAAGAAAAAAAAAGGTAAAAGTTATAGATTGGCAAATATGTCTTTGATAGTTATGTAAGTGGGTTTATTCTGCATCTGTAAATTTCCCTCAGTTTATCTAATTATACTTTTTATTTATGTGAAGGCATTTCACAACTGGATTTTTAAATCACAGTCTTTTAAAGTTCATCATCAGGAATTCAGGGTTTTTTCCCCCACAGGAAAAAATGTTACATTGTTCTTGTGTTCTTTGAATGGAACTAGTGTTCCAAGGCTAAACCGCAGTCCTTGATGTATTAGAGACTATTTTTGTTGTGAAAGTTAGGAGAAAGTAATACCATTGCAATTTTACTAATGTAAGAACCCAAAGAACTACAGTCACAAGCGGGAGACAGTATCTTAAGTTGGTGCTTAAGGAAAAATTTGTATAATTTGAGAGAAGTCCTCAGAAATTTCGAGAAATTCCAAAATGGGTCTCTAGATTTCATTTTAGTACACAAATGAAGCAACCCCTATTCTCATTCTCATTGGCTTCAAGGTGCTTTTTATTTGTTTTTTTTTTTTGGGGTTTGGGGGTGTGTGTGTGGGGGGGGGGGTGTGTGTGTGGGTGTGTACGTGTGCTTACTGCAATCTCCGCCTCCTGGGTTCAAACGATTCTCCTGCCTCAGCCTCCCGAGTAGCTGGGATTACAGGCACCTGCCACCATGCCTGGCTAGTTTTTTGTACTTTTACTAGAGATGGTGTTCACTGTGTTAACCAGGATGGTCTCGATCTCCTGACCTTGTTATCCACCCACTTGGCCTCCCAAAGTGCTGGATTTACAGGTGTGAGCCACCGTACCCGGCCAGTTTTAGTTGTTGTTGTTGTTGTTGTTGTTGTTGTTGTTGTTTTAATCAGCTAGGAAGTCTTAAAATAGAATGGAGAAAATAAAAGACTTACATTACCTGGTAAGTATAAGAAGAAGCATAGATACATTGGAGACTGGAAGGGAATAAGGGAATCTGGAAAGAACAGGCTGGATTTTTTTAATGTTTTAATTTTCATGAAGTAGTTGTTATGATGCTTTTCCAAATAATAAAATAAAGTCAACTTATAGGTTGATACTTAAAAAGATCTGTGTGTAGACCAGGCATGGTGGCTTAAGTGCATGTCTGTGTATAGACCAGCACTTTGAGAGGTCAAGGTGGGCGAATCACCTGAGGTCAGGAGTTTGAGATCAGCCTGACAAACATGGTAAATCCCTGTCTCTGCTAAAAATACAAAAAACTAGCCAGACATGGTTGTGCACACCTATAGTTCCAGCTACTTAGGAGGGTGAGGCAGGAGAATTGCTTGAACCCAAGAGGCAGGGTACAGTGAGCCAAGATTGCGCCGTTGGACTCTAACCTGGATGACAAGAGTGAAACTCCAGCTCAAAAAAAAAAAAAAAAAAATAAAAAAGGAAAAGGCCAGAAATTGGGAAAATTTTCCGTTTTTGAGTCTTAAATCAGAAAATTGGTGAAATGCCCTTTGGAAGCTGAGTCAGTGCTTATGACTAGTTTTAGGTTATGTCTGTTTCTGAGTTTCTAAGATCCTTGCTGGATTTTTGAGTTTTGAAAAAATTTTCTTAGTCCAGTAGTACTTTCACATTGATATTAACTTTTATTTAAAATTTTAAATTTTCCTAACTATTGTAAGTAGATTTGGGTTCAGCTGAGTAAATCTAATGAATCGGACTGGTGTGTAATGAAACTATAAGACATGGGTCCCAACTTCAGAATGCTTCTCATTTGGTTGAGGAAACAGGTCACATGTATCATGTTAGCTAATGGAGATGAAAAGTTTGCAGTTAACTTTATTTAGTGATTTATTCTTTTGTTAGTGAAATTTAAAATATATTTCCCTGAAGTAATCTTTGGAATTCAACCTAATTTTAGTGATAATATGTGTGCTAGATTTAATGCTGTGTCTCCCCCCCATTCGCCGTCACCCCAGCCTTCCATCCATGAGTTGAAAGTGCCCTGCAGGAAGATTCTGAAGTCCCAGGCAAACGTAATAAGGGGTAGGGAGAGGACTTACTTAGATAGATGCTGGTGAAAGTCTCCAACTCCACATTTCTAGAACAAACGGGTTACATGGAAGGAGGAGTCAGAGATATATTAGACGTAATATACTACTGTAACACTAGAGGCGAGAAGGCATTGGAACGTTATCTATAAACTTTAGAGAGGAAATGACTGCAGACCAAAAATCCTATGCATAGTCAAATAATAAATGTCAAGGGGAAAAAGTTTTTTTTGGAAATGCAAGGAGTACCAACTATAGACCTCAAATGCTGAAGAATATGCTTGAGGTATTTTCCCAGATTAAAGTCCAAGCATAGCATCATTCCAAAGACAAAAGAAGCAAATGAGAGTTTGAACAGGTGCAGTTTGATAGTAAACTTGTTTGGTCTTGCAAGCACTTACACCTACATGGATGGAGCTAATCACAGTTTCTGTTCTGCTTTTGTGTCTCTTTCCAACTCACCCCAGTCTAACCCCATCTGCATCTCCTATACACTGCTTAGTTGTCATTTCAGTGGACTTTCAGGAAGGAGGGGAGGTAAAAGCATGTGATGAATCTACCGTCTTGATTTGGAAAATATGTTTTTAAAATGCTTTGCTTCTTACCACAAAAGGTTGCTGTGAAGAGTTATTGGTTAGGGCTCATACTACAAGCAACAGAAACCAGCAATGGAGGATTTAAACAAAAAAGAAATCTATGGAAAGGATTCTGGGTGATTCCTAGGCTCTTGGGGAAGGCTGGAGAACAGGCTTGATTGGTTGGGAATTGGACAAAATTTACTTCACAGTGACAGCACTGTATCTTCATTTAGAAATAAATTGCCTTTTCTTTTTTTTTTTCAAATATAGGTTATATATTTGGGAAGAACTCCAGAAGAAGCATATAGAATATTAATCTTTGGAGATACATCCTATATTCCTTTCAGGTAAATATAAGAATGATGTGGTAGAGTCAGGTAATCACATTCTTGCCAGAAATATCTTGATAGTTGTTTCTGGAAAATGAAGATCTGGTAATTAGTCATTTTAGGGTGAGCACAAATAACACCACAGATCTGGGTTTTCCAGCAGTGACTCTATTGACCTTTTGTGATGGGGGCTATCTTGTGCATTTGTAGGACATTTAGTGGCATCTTTGGCTTCTGCCTACTAGATGCTGGTAAAATCCTCACACCTACTCTAGTTGTCAAAACTCGGAATGTCTCCAGACATTGCCATGTGTCTCTTTAAGTGCCCTTGGAGGATGGAGAGCAAAATCTACCCATGTTGAGAACCACTGCCGTTGATGAAAACTAGGTATTGGCAGGGCACAATGGCTCATGCCTGTAATTCCAGCATGCTGGGAGGCCAATGTGGGATGATTGTGTGAGCCCAGGAATTCCAGACCAGCCTCGGCAACAAAGCCAGACCCCATCTCTACAAAAATTAAAAAAAAAAAAAAAAAAAAAAAAATTAACCAGGTGTGGTTGTGCATGCCTATAGTTCCAGATACGTGGGAGGCTGAGGCTGGAGGATTGTTTGAGCCTAGGAGTTTGCAGGTCCAGTGAGTGAGCTATGGTCATACCACAGCACTCAAGCCTGGCAATAGATAACTTGTCTCCAAAAAAAAAAAAAAAAAAAAAAAACCCAGAGTTTGAGACCAGCCTGACCAACATAGTGAAACCCCATCTCTACTAAAAATACAAAAATTAGCTGAATATGGTGGTACACACCTGTAATCTCAGCTACTCAGGAGGCTGAGGCAGGAGAATCACTGGAACCCGGGAAGCAGAGGTTACAGTGAGCTGAGATCATGCCACTGCACTCCAGTCTGGGCAACAGAGCAAGACTCTGTCTCAAAAAAAACAAAAACGAAAAAACAAAAACTTAGGCTTTGTAATCAGGTGAGAATTCTGGGCTGTGATACTCAAAACTATCACTGAGGAGTGTGGTTCCTGAGAAGTTAAGAAGTTTTCCCAATAATCATTAGTTACTTTCTGGGACCGAAATGAACCCCTTTTTTCTGGGGACACAGTAGAGACAGTGGGTGAGGTTGCTAATGCAGCACCACTCCCGGAAAAACCAGTCAAGTCACTGTGTCCCAGAAGTGGTAGATAATGAAGTCTACGGGAATGGATGGCATCCTCATCTCAAACTTAGAATCTGATTGTGTTGAAGATACTTCGAGAAAACTGGTGCTTAAATCAAATTAAGTTCTAAAAATTCTTCTACTTGTTTATCAAAATACTTGACTTAGTTGTATAATTTAAATATTTGTATGGTGCTAATGGGTAATATGTGAAATATTTTTACTCATTGAAGACTTTGATATCTTCAAAAATGGCTTGTTCTTCCATTCACAAATTAGTTCACTGCATATACAATGAACTGATAACTATTGCTTATTAGTTCATTGTTCAAACTAGTTTATCGTATTAGCATTGTTACATATGTCACAAATGTCTGATTTTGAATGTAACATCCTCCCTTTAAAAAAGGAAGCTTGTTAATCTGACTTCATTTTAAATGAGCTTTCAGATGGGTATTTCTAATTATTGGCAAAATCTCCTTTTCAAATAACTTTATAGCACCACCTATGGACTTACTTCCTGAAATAACAATTTGTCAGGGCAGTCTGAAGACTTCAGTCATACACTGCATGAAAGATTGTAAAGATCTGTGATTTAGCAAATTAGAATTGGGTAGTGTCAGGCACAGTGGCTCATGCCTGTAATCCTAGCACTGTGGAGGGTCGAGGTGGGAGGATGACCTGAGGTCAGCAGTTCGAAACCAGCCTGGCCAACATGGCAAAACCCCATCTCTACTAAAAATGTAAATATTAGCCGGGCTTGGTGGCACATTCCTGTAATCCTAGCTACTTAGGAGGCTGAGGCAGGAGAATTGTTTGAACCCAGGAGGCAGAGGTTGCAGTGAGCCTACATCACACCACTGCACTTCAGCCTGGGTGACAGAGTGAGAACCTGTCTCAAAAAAGAAAAAAAAGAATCGGCTTGAACCCAGTGTCATCCCTTTCCTGCTAGCTCATGGTTCATCTTAAGTATTCTTTTATTTGAGGTGGGTAGGAAGGGAAGAGAGGAAGATAGAGGTCATTTTCTAAGCCGGAAAATTATTTTTCTCAACCTATAACATAACAGCAACCACATTCTTCCTCTAAAAGAAATGCTTGTATTTTTGGTCTTGCGTCACAGGCACCTCGGTCATCTCTTGTAGTGACGTTTGTTCTATAGAACTCTTCTTTATAATGATAATTCTTTGTGATGCTACTCTTAACATTTACAGCACAAGATCCTGAAATAGGAATATGCTCACACATTTCACACAGTGCAAGGAAGGATCCATGGAACACTGTTGATGTGAAAAAAAAAAAAAAAAAAGAGGTTTTGAGTTGATTTAAATACAGGTGCCAAAAATGGAATAAGCATTGCTTACTGCCTTGCTGTGTTTCAAACTATTGAAGTTTGGCACTGAGAAATGAAGTTAGTTCCTTGAGGTCCCAGGAGCATCAGTTAGTAATTCTCCGAAAGACAGGACTTAGCTAGAAACCATTCAGGTTTTTGAAATTTGAATCTCTTCAGTCATAGATACTGGGTATTTGATTTATCTAAACAGTGTTTCTTAAAGTGTTGCCTGTGAACTGGTGCCAGTCTGTGACATTTTGTTACCAGCCAGTGATGGGATAAATACAGAAGTTGAGGGTAAGATTTTAGAAACATTTATAATTATTGAATAAAGCGATTTTATGTTTGTAGAATCAAATAATAGAAATTTCGGCTTCTATTTTGTTTTTTCCTCCTTTTATTTTTCTAGTAATTTATTTTATTTATAAAAAAATAAGATTATTGCCTTACTGCAGGTATGTAATAGTACAGTACTATTACATTTCATATTTATTGTATTTTATAAAAGTGTCAACCTATGATGGACTTAAAATTTTTAAGTTACGATGGACTTAAAATTTTTAGTGCTTCTTCACATAGTTGTTCTGTAGAACTTACCAATTAGAAAGTACTCTAATCATAATTAATAAAGTCTGATAACATGTTGATAGAAATGACATTATATTCTTTGTATCTTGCTGCTTTAAGTACATAGAATAAACTTAACCAACAAAGTATTGCTAACAAGACATTGCACAAGAATGGGATTCATTTATAGTAAATAACTTCTTTTATGTTCCATAGCAATTTTTATTTAATTAGATTTAATTCAACTTAAATAGAATTTTTTTTTTTTGAGGCAGAGTCTTGCTTTGTCCCCCAAGGCTGGAGTTCAGTGGCGCCATCTCGGCTCACTGCCACCTCTGCCTCCCAGGTTCAAGCAATTCTCATGCCTCAGCCTCTTGAGCAGCTAGAATTACAGGCATGTGCCACTGTGCCCAGCTAATTTTTGTATTTTTAGGAGAGACAGGGTTTCACTATGTTGCCCAGGCTGGTCTCAAATTCCTGGCCTCAAATGATCGGCCCACCTCAGCCTCCCAAAGTGCTGGGATTACAGGCATGAGCCACTGTGCCTGGCCTTCTTTACTGAGTTTTAAAGTGTGTGTGTGTTTGTGTGTGTATATGATTTCTTATTGAATTATATTAAATATTTCTCTGTGTCTGGTCTGCATGAGAAAATTGTATCAAATGTAGTTTAATATTTTGTTTTAAATATCATAGGATCATTGTTATGAACAGCATGTATTTCTGTTCTCCGGTATTATCTATTTACAATACTCTTTGCTTCTTAGTTGTTTCTGTGTGGGGGTAGGTTGCCTCTGCCTCCTGTTTTCTTGAGAGGTAGTATTGCGTATTTGTTAATAGCTTGACTTGACATCAGACAGATGGGAGTTTGCTTTCATCACTGCTACTGGTATCTCTGTGGCCTTTTACAAATTTAAGCCTTGGTCTTCTAGTCTATAAATAGGAACAATAATAAAATCTCCCTCAAGGGGTTGTGAGGATGAAGTGACATTCTGCATATAAAACACTTGGTATAGGCTGGGCATAGTGGCTCTTGCCTGTAACTCCCAAGACTTCCGAAGGCTGAGGCGGGAGGACAGTTTGAGGCCAAGAGTTGGAAGACCAGCCTGGGCAACAGAGCAAGAACTTTTCTCCTTGGGTGAGGGGGGAATTAACTGGGCATGGTGGCATGTGTCTGTAGTCCTAGCTACTTGGGAAGCTAAGGCAAGAGGATCCTTCAAGCCTAGGAGGCTTTGGTGAGGTTTGATTATGCCTCTGCACTCCAGCCTGCACAACAGAACAAGACCATGTCTCTCCTTTTTTTTTTTTTTTTTTTTTTTTTTTTTTTGAGATAGATTCTCACTCACTGCAACCTCTGCCTCCTGGGTTCAAGCTATTCTTCTGCCTCAGCATCCCGAGTAGCTGGAATTACAGGTGCCTGCCACCACACCCGGCTAATTTTTTGTATTTTTAGTTAGAGACAAGGTTTTGCCATGTTGGCCAGACTGATCTTGAACTCCCGACCTCAGATGAGCCACCACGCCCAGCCAAGACTGTGTCTCTTAAAAAAAAAAACAAGCACTAGATATAGTGCCTGGCCTTTAATATTTGTTAAATATTCCGATCCTCTCCCTTTTAAGTTGACTATAATTTACATACATTTTTAAAAATCGCTGTCTTGGTAAGGTGGTGGCTCACGCCTGTAATCCCAGCACTTTGGGAGGCTGAGGCAGGTAGATCACAAGGTCAGGAGTTCCAGACCACCCTAGCCAATGTGGTGAAACACTGTCTCTACTAAAAATAGAAAAATCAGCTGGGCATGGTAGTACACGCCTGTAATCCCAGCTGCTTGGGAGGCTGAGGCACGAGAATTGCTTGAACCCAGGAGGCCAAGGTTGCAGTTTGCTGAGATTGCACTGTTGCACCCCAGCCTGGGTGACAAGAGCTAAACTCCATCTCAAAAAAAAAAAAAAAAAATCACTGTCTCCTGGAAGATTCCCTCCTAACCCTAAAGTCAGTCATCACCCCCTGCTAACCACTGCTCTGACTTCTACCGCTGTCAGTTAGTTTTGTTTGCCTTTGAAATTCATATAACTGGTATGCATTTTGGGGAGCTGGCAACTGGATTTCACATATGTAATGTCTATGAGGTGTACCTGTATTATGGCAGGTATCAGTAGTGCATCCTTTTTTATTGCTTTTGTAGCATTCCAACCTATGAATATACCATAATTTATTTGCCTGTGGTGCTTTTGATGGCTATTTGGGTCATTTGCAGTTTTGGGCTGCAATTAATACGAGCTGTTATGAAAGCTGCCAGTCTTTAAAACTAGTATTTGACATTGTTGTACAGTTTCTAAGCAATGCCCCTTTATTGATTCCCATGTGTTTTCCAAGTTTGTTAAATGACTTTGGTGACAAGGATCCCTCCCCAGTCCCCAAGGCTTATAAACCGAGCCTCAGAGATGCTGTTCTGCCTATTGGAAGAAGACTGAATGCTTGGTGGGAAGAAGATGTAATGTGGGTGTGTCTAAAATTAGAGGTGCTAATGAAATAAACTTGAGTGAACGAAGATTCTTGTCGTATGTTCAGATTCTGTGATGTATGAGGCAGGAGGACTTAGCAGGGCCCAGATCAAAGCTTGTGAGATCATAGATTGGAGCGGGGCTGGGCCCCACGGTAGGTTCTCAAAAAAAAAAAAAAAAAAAGATGCATTGAAGAAATTTGCCAAAATGTCAGAGACTGAATCAACATGGATTTAACTTGATTGGAAAAGACTTATCAATAGGTTAAGAAGGTAATAATAGTCCTTAACAGAGGAGACATGGTTAAAATAGTTAAAATGGATAAAACTTGAGGGTTTACCCCATTTCCATTGATAATTTTGATTTGGTTTAGGCTAAACTACTTCATTTTCCTGCTTAGCTTCTCTACCTAAATGGGTTTTTTATTCCATGAACACCCTTATTTCTACCAAACCAGGATTTGTGTTGATTTATAGGTCAGTGGTTCATAAACTTGAACATACACCACAGACACCTAGAAGAGCTATTAAGACACAAATTACCTGGCCCCACCCCAAGAACTTGGATTTCGTAGGTGTGGAGTGGCCCTGAGAATGTGCATTTCTAACGGGTGGGGTGGTCTTGGTGCTGCTGTCCTGGGGCCACTGCTGCAAGTCATTTTGGTTTTTTTCTTTCTGAATATTGCCAATAAGGTGTTGGTAAAATTGTGGTCTTTTTGGTTAGATAAAGACCTTTTCTAGGATGCAGAAGAGAAGTTTTTCAATTCAGAACCTTACAGAACAAAAACGGTGTGTTTTAAGACCTTGTGTCAGCCGAACATGGTGGCTCATGCCTATAATCTCAGCACTTTGGGAGGCTGAGGTGGGCAAGTTGCTTGAGCTCGGGAGTTCGAGACCAGCCTGGGTAACATGGTGACACCCCCAACTCAACCAAAAAATACAAAAAATTAGCCAGGCATGATGGTGTGCATCTGTGGTTCCAGCTAGTTAGGAGGCTGAGGTGGGAGGATCACTTAAACCCAGGAAGTCAAGGCTGCAGTGAGCCATGATTGCACCACTGCATTCCAGCCTGGGTGACAGAGCGAGACCCTGTCTCAGAAAACAAAACAAGTCCCTGCATTCCATCCTCATGAAAGTTCACATAGCTCAGTAATTCTAAGCGGCTCAGTCAGTAGCATTGAAGGCAATTTTAGCTGAAAAGGATGCTCTTTCCCTCACTTCTGTACTCTCAGCCCTTAAGGTTTGGGGAAGAATTAAAAATATAAAATGTGGTTTAATTTTTATTGTAACATTTGTTGAATGTTCATTTTCCCCTTTTAAGTTGATGTATAACTTACAATTTTTAACAAAAATACTAATCTTAAGTGTACAGCAGTAAAGTTTTATATGTATGTATGTAACTACCACACAGTAAGAAATATTACAGTGTGAAGACCCAAATAAGGCAGGGAATTAGTCTTGGCTCTACCAGCAACCTGTTCTCCCAGGAGCAAATGAGTACCGTTCAGATAGGCACAGTTTTTCTGCATCCCTAGCTTAATTGTGATTAAAATAATTTTTATGTTGCCTAATTCTGGAAAATTTCATCTTGTAATGGCTCAAGGTAGCTGAAAAGGAGAAGCAGGTAGGGGTCACAGGTACCTTATTTCTCTGGGTAAAACCTTACTTGATATTAAGAGATTTGTATAGTAAGATTATTGGTTATGTGTTGATGCAGTGTTTGGGTGGAGTTGTCTGTAAAGTAATATAAGCATTTTCCCAAAACTAGAGTGATCCTGTGGAAGGCAGTTGACTTGTTAGTTCCCATGGTTTTATTGATGTTATTGTCCTTTAGTAGTCAGAAAGGTGTCAAAGCCTTATTGGTTTACACCTGTAATCTCAATACTTTGGGAGGCCAAGGTGAGAGGACTGCTTGAGGCCAGGAGTTTAAAACCAGCCTGGGCCACATAATGAGATTCCGTCTCTACCTTAACAAAAAAAAATTAACCGGGTGCAGTGGTACATGCCTGTGGTCCCTGCTACTAGGGAGGCTGAAGTGGGAGGATCACTTAAACCCAGGAGTTTGAGGCTGCAGTGAGCTGTGATTGCACCACTGCACCCCAACCTGGGCAACAGGACAAGACCTTATCTCTAAAAGAAAATTGGAAAAAAATCAGAAGTTATCCGGGTAAAAGTCCTAGATAGGAACAAAATGTTTATGACCTTCTACCAAGTATTTTAAATATGACCTTGATTTTTCAATATTTTTGTCCTACTTGGTTGGAGACACACACACACACACACACACACACACACACACACACACGATGCGTAATTAGACACATACACACATAATGTATATTACAGAATCAAAAAGCAGTCTTTCCCAATAACATTTTCATATGGTATTTTTCAGTTTAAAGAAAAAATTCAAATGCTTTGCCCTTTTAGGGGGAGAGGTAGGTTATTATTGATTTGTTGAATTCAAGAAGGTAGTGCAGCTATTAAGGCCAAAACTGATCCAGAATGAACATTTGAAATTTAGGAAGTGGTCATTATTGATCCAGGCCCATAAAACAGCACCTATTGGAATAGGTAGAAACTGCAGTGAAATTTATAATTTATTTATCTTTTATTTTAAAAAGTCAAAAGGCGAGACTTCTCTTTTTGATAATGATTCTGAGTATATGTTTGATTTTAAATTCTAGTCAGCTTTGTCTTAGGCAAGTATAATTGCAGAAAATTAACTGATCTGTATTTCATTACTTTTGGGTTTCAGAGATGCTGCCTATGGAAGCTGCAATTTCTACATTACGCTTCTTGACTGTTTTCATGCAGTAAAGAAGGTAAGTGACATGTAGGGTGCACCCAGTGTTGTGTTGGGGGGACTAACAAGTGGTCCAAGAAGACTAGGCCTTCTTCCCAAGATCTGTTTGGTAGCGTTTCTTCCAAGATGTATATGGTAACAGAGGTACTCCATTTCTCAACTAATGTTACGAGATCAAACCAGGAAACAGTTTATTCTGAATTTCTGAGTGCTTCTCTGTATGAGTTGGGGGAAAAGTCACTTAAGAAACAGGGAGAATCAGAGTTATGAAATTAGGTTCTAGATCCAGAATTGATTTTGAGTGTATTATGATCTAAAGGAACAAAAGTAAAGATGACTGGTTTACTGGTAAGTTCTCTTTGATTTGTGTATTCTATACACCTGATTCCCACCAATACCATTACAACAGACATAACACGGTAACTGTCCAACATTTCATTTTTGTATCATCAGGCATTCAGTTTCTAGTTCAACAGAATTTAAATGCCTCAATTGGTTTATTACACGGTTTTATATGAAATTAAGTAGGTCACTGCTGCTTTGTCAGACTATTTCCAAGTGATTCCTTGGGGTCTTAACCAGGGCTGCTGTGTTAATTCCAGGGGACACCCTGCATGTCACATTCTACCTGAACAGTGTCCCCTGGGGTTACACAGTGCAGCAAGTCCTGGTGTTAATGTCAGAACAGCACAAGAAACTAGAATGGTAAGTCAGTAGCCCATGGGTCAAATAAGCCTTTACAGCATCTCAAGTTTTCTGTAACTTGTGCTTTTATACCCAAAAGGAACCCAGGTTTACTTTCTTGTACGATGAAACCTGGTGGCTTGCCGGGAATTGTGACAGACATTTTATGACTTAAAATGAGAGGACTAATCAGCATACAAATTCAGAAACTAATTAGTATACTTTTTGCCTATATCAGTCAATGAGGTGTAGGAACATAATTTGTTTGGATTTGAGCCCAGTGACTGTGGGGTATGGAGCTGATTGGGGTAGTTACCATGGGCTCTGAGGCGGCTCCATGGGCCCTCAGCTTCGGTGGGTACAGGGCACTAGAGGAAAGGAGACCAAAGGGCAGCAGGTTGCAGCTGCAGCCCCTGCCAGATGGGCTCATGCAGGTAGGCACACTCATCTTTAAAAATAGAAAAGTAAAGCTTTAAGGGGTTTGGAAATGATCTGTTATACCATATAGCAGCTTCTATTGTTAGTTTTTGGCTTTTTGTTGTTGTTGAGTATTGTACCAAAGTCAATTAGCTGGTATGATAGGTCAAAGATTGCCCTTTTCATACTATATTTTGGGGTTTTTTAAATTAAATCTTTATTTTTTATGCATTGCTTGGCTAATTTTTCTATTTTTTTCTGGAGACAAGGTCTCACTATGTTGCCTAGGCTGGTCTGAAACTCGTGAGCTCAAGCGACCCAGTCACCTTGGCCTCCCAAAGTGCTGAGATTACAGTACCACTGCACCCAGCCACTATATTTAGTTTTATTTAAGGGTCACTAGTTTCTGATTTTCGGTGTAAACATATTTTATTTGTGACTGATTTTGAATATTACATATATGAAGAAACATGCATCAATGTAATTGTGTTTTCAGTGTGATCTATTTCCAATAAGATCACCTCTTGAAATTCAAAGGAAAATAGGAATTCCTTATAAACTAAGGACTTGTTTAAGGAATTTTTTGTAACTGTTTCATTCCATTAGGAATATCTCTAGTCCAAAATCATGAAATATATCGAATTCAAGGAAATAAATTTTGATTGACTTAGTCTTGGGATTAGTGTTTAAATACTAAATAAAATGAAGACCTTTTTAGTTGGTATTCTAGTCTTCTTATTTTATATTTGCAGTTCAGTACAAATATAAAATTTTTTTTGGAAAACTGGTTTACAAAAGCCCCCTCTTTGAACCAAGAATACCTGGGGATCAAAAATTCTTCCTTCCCTCCTGTTTGGCTCAGCGATCAGCAAGCTGGGAGGACATTTCTCAGAGGCTGCCAGCTCTGTTTGTCCTTGTCTCAGAAAATAGACACTGCTTATTTTGCCTAGCATACTGTGCCTGCTGTAACACAGAGTGAGGCTGTAGGATAGGGCAGAAAATGTTTTGTTTTATTCCTGTGGAAATAATAAATTTTTTTCCTAAAAATTTTTTATTTTAGTGTTGATGTCTGAGCTGTGTTTAGTTTAGTGAACGTTGATTCAAGACTGTTCAAAAGAATTTGAAAATGAAGATATGGAGGAAGTGTGAGGGCTTTGTTTGGGATAAAGTAGCCCATGGATTCTCTTCTCCTTCTTAATGATGTAGAGACCACTGAGTTGTACATTATATTTGAATCCTAAACTTCTAAGTGTTCAACCAGCGGTGGTGGTGGTCTGGTGAGTCAGTGGGATTACTTTAAGAGCATGATTATTTAACTATGCATGGATAGGATGATTGGTGAATGAAAATAAAAAAGTACATCTCACAAACAAAATCTAAACAAAACACAACAAACTCATTAAATATAGTTATAACTAATTCTAGGTAAGAGAAGCACTTAGAAGATGCCATCCAATTCCTTTGAAAGCTATTCAATGGAAAGTAATCTAATCATGACAGTTCTTTCTTGGGGTGCCCCTGATAGTTAGTACTCTGAAATTCAATAGGAAACTGTTTTCTTATTTGCATCCTTGTTCTTAAAAGCTTTCTTTGGATTTTAGGCAATGCAGTATGGCTTCCTTAATTTCAACTCATTTAACCTTGATGAATATGAACACTATGAAGTAAGTCTTCAAGGATCATATTTTCAACTCTTTCCCCCTCCCCCCCCGCTGCTTTATTGAGGGGAATAATTGACAAATAAAACTTATATATACTTAAGATGTACAAAGTAATGTTTTGAAATATGTATACACCATGAAATGATTACCTAATCAAGCTAGTTAGCATATTCATCACCTCACATAATTTAGTCTTCTGGTATGTGCGATGAGAATACCTGAGATGTACTCTTGCAGATTTCAGGCACACAGTACATACGTTAGATCTCCAGAATTTACTCATCCTCTGATGCTTTGTATTCTGACCACAATTTCTCTGCCTGTTTTTAATTTTTCTTTTTTTAAATTAAGAGACAGAGAGAGAGAGAGAGACCAAGTCGCTCTGTTACCTAGGCTGAAGTGCAGTGGTGTACATGGCTCACTGCAGCCTTGAACTTCTGGGCTCAAATGATCCTCTCTCCTCAGCCTTCCAAGTAACTGGAACCACAGGTGCATACCATCGTGCTAGCTAAGTTTTTTATCTTTATTTTTGTAGAGACAGGGTTTCACTTTGTTGTCCAGGCTAGACTTGAACTCCTGACCTCAAGCACTTCTCCTGCCTTGACCTCCCAAAGTGCTAGGATTACAGACATGTGCTACTGTGCACAGCCCTGTTTTTAGCTTTCTTATTTCACTTACAGAAGAAGCAATATTCTTGTTTTGTTTTATATGTGTATAGAGTGAAAAAAGGTCAAGTATTCATCTTTTTATCCCTATTTCTTCAGTCCCAATTCTTAGTGGGAATTTCTGTATTTAATGCACAATTCCAGAGTAAATGAGTGTGCCCCTGTGTGTTCTTTATACTGTTTGGTTTAAATGTATTTTAGTATTGCCGTACAGTGATTGACATGTTTATAAAAGCCTTAGCATAGAGTATGATGAGATGAATAGTCACTATACACCTAATTATCTCTGGAAAATATCTTTGTTTTTGCCATAACCGTCTTTGTCAGGACACTTCTGGTTGCAAGTTATAGAAAGTAAACACAAATAGCTTAAATAAAAAATGAAACATTTGCCAGGCACAGTGGCTCATGCTTGTAATCCTAGCTCTTTGGGAGGCTGTGGCAGTCAGATTGCCTGAGCTCAAGAGTTCGAGAACTAGCCTGGGCGACATGGTGAAACCCCATCTCTACTAAAATACAAAAAATTCACCAGGTGTGGTGGTGCACACCTGTAATCCTAGCTACTCAGGAGGCTGAGGGGGGAGAATTGCTTGAACCCATGAGGCAGAGGTTGCAGCGAGCCGAGATCACCCCTCTGCCCTCCAGTCTGGACAACCAGCCAGAGCAAGACCCTGTTTCAGATTTTCAAAGGGGGGTGGAATTTATTGGATTACATAAATTAAAAGTCCAGGAGCAGGTTTGGCTTTTAGCATGCCCCTTCAGGCGCTCAGACACTTACCAGAAATTGGACTTGAAACTAGTTTGTTCTCAGGCCAGCCCTCTCCAATAGTGATGAAGATGGCCACCAGTAGTTTTGATCTGCCATTTGGCAAAATGATCAGAAAAATGTAATCTTAGCTCCATCAGAAGGCCTGGGAATGCCTCTTACTGGCCTGACTTACACCATATGCCCATCTCTGCGTTGGCCTGTGTTCTTTGGCAGGGAAGGGCTAAGGAATACTCTGGCCAGTCTTTGTTCTCTGGCCATCCCAGGAGCCTGGGGCATGGGGTCAGCCCCATCAAACCAGTCAAACAAACAAAAAAAGTTGTCTAACAGTTTTATTTTTCTTTTTTTGAGACAGGGTCTTGCTCTATTGCCCAGGCTAGAGTGCAGTGGTGCCATCTTGGCTCACTGCAACCTCAACCTCCTGGGTTCAAGTGATCCTCCCACCTCAGCCTCCCAGTAGCTGGGACTACAGGCGCGTGCCACCATGCCCGGCTAATTTTTTTATTTTTTAATTTTTTGCAGAGATGGGGTTTCGCCATGTTGCCCAGGTTGGTCACAAAGTCCTGAGCTCAAGGGATCTGCCTGCCTCGGCCTCCCAAAGTGCTGGGATTATAGGTGTGAGCCACCGCCCCCAGCCACACAAAATTTTTTAAAAAGGTAGGACAGGGTCAGGAAAAGGTAAGCCAGGCAAAACCACAGGTGTGTTCTATGTTCCTTAACATAGTATGTATTTTTTTAAAGAATAAATAATTTGATTCTACAGCTTCATCCTCCATATTAGGGAATGAGTAAGATGCTGTGCTAAAGGCCTTTCCAGCCCAGGGTAGTTGTAGCCTCCTGTCTTCTTACCATCCTATAGTTACCTTGAGCAGACTTGCTCTCTAGCACTGGGGAGGCGATTCCTCAAACAACAGCACTTCATCTTGCGAATCCTCAGAGAACTCTTGTGCAATGTCTAAAGTAGATATTCTTTCAAACTCTTAGTGTAACTGAACTGTTTTTTTCGATTTTAGTTAATAATGACACTCAGTTGTTACTGTGATGCAGCAAAGATTAAGAGTACATTGCAGGGTTCATTAGGGCCAACCCTGTCTTTACTTCTCTGATAGCCCTCCACTTCTAAAGTATAACATAAGTTTAACTAGCATCTTAAACTTACGGAGTATAGCTAAATTATTAACACCATTTTTTGTGCTTGTCTTTAAAACACTAAACATTTGAAACAAGTTGCTTTCTCTAAGTAAGCAAAACTGCTAAAAACACTAGTTGGTATTTGTTCATTTTGTAGTGCTGTGATGCCCTTTTTTTTTTTTTCCTGGGCTAGGCTTGCCTTTTTTTTCTTAAATTTATTTATTTTACTTTAGGTGCATACTATATCTGGCATTTCTCCCCGTTTTCCCTCCCCTGCCCCCACCAACTGCCCCCAGTGTGTGATGCTTCTCTCCCTGAGTCCACGTGTTCTCATTGTTCGACACCCACCTAGAGTGAGAACATACAGTGTTTTGCTTTCTGTTTTTGTGTCAGTTTGCTGAGAATGATGGTTTCCAGATTCATCCAAGTCCCTACAAAGGACACGAACTCATCATTTTTTTTGCGGTGATGCCTTTGCGTGCTATTAATGCATAATATAGGCGCTAAGTAACTCCCCTCTGACTACTGTGGAGATTGGAGAGTCTGGGCTGAGGGAGTAGCAGGGACACACCACAAACGTTTTCACCTCCCTGAAGCTACGTGGTGACACAGCGAGCTGTTTAGGTTCCCAAACTCCAGTTTTGTACAGTCTATATTGTGTGTTTAGAAATTTGGGATTAGTGTCTTCCATTTTATGCAGTGTGCATTTTTTCCCTGTTTCAGCTCCTCCAAATTCAGGATGTATCTTAATTTATGGCATCAGCAATTCAGTAAAATCATTCCTGTTTAAACCTTTTTTTTTTTTTTTTTTTTTTTTTTTAAAAGAGATAGGGTCTCACTGTGTTGCCCAGGCTGGACTCAAATTCCTGGGCTTTAGTGATGCTCCCGCCTCAGCCCACCAAGTAGCTACAAGTGCGTGCCACCACACCCAGCTGCTTAGACATTTGTGTTATGGAACACGGGCTGACCAGTTCCCCTTGTTGATCATTAAGTCTGATAAACTAGTTTGAGGTTACCTGCCTGGTCCCTGTAGATATTCCAAGAAGCTCTGTTATTTCTTTTTTTTTTTTCCTTTTTTTTGAGATGGAGTCTTGCTCTGTCACCCAGGCTGGGGTGCAGTGGTGCAATCTCAGCTCTGCCTTCTGGGTTCAAAAGATTCTCCTGCTTCAGCCTCCTGAGTAGTTGGGATTACAGGCCAGCGCCACCATGCCTAGCTAATTTTTGTATTTTTAGTAGAGACTGTGTTTCGCCCCCTTGGTCAGGCTGGTCTCAAACTTCTGACCTCTTGATCCGCCCACCTCAGCCTCCCAAAGTACTGGGATTACAGGCATGAGCCACTGGGCCTGGCCAAAGCTCTGTCATTTCTTACTGATTTTTAGGTACACATAGAAACACCCCAGTGGCAAAGCTAATTTATCTGTTGTTGTTTTTAATCACGAGTTCTCTCCTCTCCACTATCAAGGCTCTTCTACTTCCTGTTAAGTCTCTGTTATCTTACGAGATAAATTTCTATTATTATTAAGAGGTACGTTTCTCTTGTTAAATTTGAACTGTATCTATGTTATAATAGTAAAGGTAACTTAATCCAAAGGACCTAATAACAGGAAGTAATGTGTCTTATATAGTATGTATGATGCATACATAGAATACATATCAGTTTGTATTCATTTTTTGTAGGGACATACTGTGGTCTCAGTATATTTGTAATTTTGAGTTTCCTGGTGGATTTAGTGAACTTTTTCTTTTTGAGGTGGAGTTTTACTCTTGTTGCCCAGGCTGGAGTGCAATGGCACGATCTCAGCTCACCACAACCTCCACCGCCCCAGGCTCAAGTGATTCTTCTGCCTCAGCCTCACAAATAAAGCTGGGATTACAGGCATGCACCACCACACCAGCTAATTTTGTATTTTTTAGTAAAGGCGGGGTTTCTCCATCTTGGTCAGGCTGGTCATGAACAGGTGAACTTATTTAATTGGTTGTCTTATTAAATAGAAAAATAGTGGAAAGATATGCCTCTATAAGTAGGTAAGTAAGTAAATAATGGGAAGCCAGAAACCTAAATAGATAGTTTTTCGCCGGGCGCGGTGGCTCAAGCCTGTAATCCCAGCACTTTGGGAGGCCGAGGCGGGTGGATCATGAGGTCAAGAGATCGAGACCATCCTGGTCAACACGGTGAAACCCCGTCTCTACTAAAACTACAAAAAATTAGCTGGGCATGGTGGCGCGTGCCTGTAATCCCAGCTACTCAGGAAGCTGAGGCAGGAGAATTGCCTGAACCCAGGAGGCGGAGGCTGCAGTGAGCCGAGATTGCGCCATTGCACTCCAACCTGGGTAACATGAGTGAAACTCCGTCTCAAAAAAAAAAAAAAAAAGATAGTTTTTCCCCCTTTGTTCGTGGAGTCAGGATTACTCATGTTGGAAACCAGTCATTCAGGAAAACAGGAAAGTTCTCAGATTCCTTATACTGGAAAAGTTTGCTTGCTTTCTTAATTAGCAGCAACTATAATGAGAATTGATTCAGATTAAATAACCAAGTAGTTAGTATATTTGTATGGCAGCAGTCAGTTCTGTATTCCAAGGATTGATACCCTAGCAATGAAACACCGTTAAAAGAAGGTGATTAGAACTAGGATATATATCCATTCCCTGGATATACTCATAGCAGGACAAATTTAGATTCCTGTCTCATGAGAATTTGTAAACAGCTTTTCTGCTAAAGCAAATGGATTTGAAGTCCTTCAGAGACTCAGTCTTGAGTAGAGAGGTTGTGGGGAGATCACGTTTAAAAATGAATTGTGCTGGCCTTCCCCTTGCAGAAAGCAGAAAATGGAGATTTAAATTGGATAATACCAGACCGATTTATTGCCTTCTGTGGACCTCATTCAAGATCCAGACTTGAAAGTGGTATGTGACATTATGGCATCAATCTCATTGTGTTATTCAAAGTATCTATCCATTATTTTCTTTTGAAAATGTTACACCAAGCTTGACCAAGTCTTATTTATTTAAACCTACTTGGTCATTTCAGTACATCATTCTGACTGGATTTTAACTTTCTTTTCATTTTGTTGTTTACAGTTACAATCAAATTGGAATTTAATTCCCAGTCCAGATACTGTTTCCACTCAATTACAGGTGAAACTATTAGCTGTTGTTTTCTTTATGTGTTTTACAAGATCTGGTACATTTCTTTATGTAGGTTACCACCAACATTCTCCCGATACTTATATTCAATATTTTAAGAATCACAATGTTACTACCATTATTCGTCTGAATAAAAGGATGTATGATGCCAAACGCTTTACGGATGCTGGCTTTGATCACCATGATCTTTTCTTTGCGGATGGCAGTACCCCTACTGATGCCATTGTTAAAGAATTTCTGGATATCTGTGAAAATGCTGAGGGTGCCATTGCAGTACATTGTAAAGGTATGTTTTTAGGGGAGGTTAAAGAATAGTATTAATGTCTGAGTATATGAATATGTAGAGACAGACCATATTTATTTAATGTGTCAGAACATGAAACTGTCTTTATTTTTACAGTGCCTTTAAACCTTTAATTGCCTATGAAAAGTATAGTAAATTATTTTCATAAGTAATTCTGCAAAGACTCAGCACATTGAAATGCATTTATTTATTCATCAGATGTTTATTGGGTGCATACTATATATAGTTAAATTCTAGCATACATCAATGAGTAGCATAGACTGTAAGAGCCTGTCTTTATGGAGACTATATTCTTTTTTTTTTCCCCCGAGACGGAGTTTCATTCTTGTTACCCAGGCTGGAGTGCAATGGCGCAATCTCAGCTCACCGCAACCTCCGCCTCCTGGGTTCAGGCAATTCTCCTGCCTCAGCCTCCTGAGTAGCTGGGATTACAGGCACGTGCCGCCATGCCCAGCTGATTTTTTGTATTTTTAGTAGAGACGGGGTTTCACCATGTTGACCAGGATGGTCTTGATGTCTTGACCTCATGATCCACCCGCCTCGGCCTCCCAAAGTGCTGGGATTACAGGCTTGAGCCACCGTGCCCGGCCTGGAGACTATATTCTTAACAAGTTCCTCTGTTTTCAGCAATTATACAGTACCTGACACTTAATAGACCTTTTTCAGTAAATGAACAACTGTATAATATCACATGGTATGTATGTAGTAGGATTTATTTAACTTTCTTCTTTTGTTAGATAGTTAATTAGGAAACAAGGAATATAGTTTAGATACAAAAATCCAATATTGAAAAAAAGCTCAGCAAGCCCTGGGGAAAGGGAGAGACTCATCTCTAGAGTTACTGCTGTATTTGTAGTTTTAAATATAATGGCAAACCATAATGCTCACATGTTCAGTTTTTATTGACGAATCACAAGGCATACAAAGAAACAGGAAAGTCTAGCCTATTCAAAGGGAAGAAATAAATCCAGGCCAGGCACAGTGGCTCACGCCTGTAATCCCAGCACTTTGTCATCAAGGTGGGCAGATCAACTGAGGTCAGGAGTTTGAGACCAGCCTGGCCAACATGGTGAAACCCCATCAACAAAAAAATTAGCCAGTATGGTGACAGATGCCTATAATCCCAGTTACTCGGGAGGCTGAGGCATGAGAATCACTTGAACCTTGGGAGATGGAGGTTGCAGTGAGCCAAGATAGCACCACTGCACTCCAGACTTGGTGACAGACAGAAAACAAAAAAAAAAAGGAAGAAGAAGAAGTAATCCACACAAGCTGTCCCTGAGAAAGAATAGGTTGTGTACTTAGTAGGCAAAAAATTTTAAATAACCATCTTAAAGATGCCCAGAGAGTTAAAAGAAAATGTTGGAAAAGTCAAGGAAACGATCTATGAACAAAATGCTAATATCAGTTATAAAAAGATAGAATACATAAAGGGAACCAAAAAGAAATTCTGGAAATGAAATATACCATAACTGAGATGAAAATTTCACCGGAGGGATTCAAAAGCATATTTGAGCAGGCAGAAAAATTGAGTGTGAAGCTGGAACTATTAAAAAATTAGCAAGTCTGGGGAACAGAAATAATAAAGATTATAAGAGAAATGAATAGACCCTAAGGGACCTCTGAGTCACAGCCAAGTAGCCCAAGATACAGATCCTGGGAGTTCCAGAAGGAGAAGAGAAGTGAAGGAGCAGACAGATGATTTGGCTGAAAACTCCCCACATTTGCTGAACAGCATGTATATTCATACCCAATTCGCTCAACAAATTCCAAGCAGGATAAACTCACAGACCCACGTGAACATGCGTTATAATCAGGCGATAACGCTGGAGACAGACTCTGGAAAGCAGCAGGAGAGAAGTGACTCACTGCATACAGGGGATACCACTGAGATTGTCAGCAGATCTCTCTTCGGAAACTTTCGAGGCCAGAGGGCATGGGTTGATATATTCAAAATGCATAAGTGGGGAAAACCTGTTAAGAATTCTACATCTGGCAAAATTCCTTCAAAAATAATGGAGAAATTAACACTTTTCCAGGCAATCAATGGCAAATACATGGAGCATTATAAAAGCTAATATTATTGTAACAAGATAATTTGTAAAATATTATTACTGTAACTTACAATTATTATAACTTGCAAAGAAGAAATAGAAAATCGAAATAGTCCCCTAACTAGTGAAGGATTAAGTAATCCAAAACTTGACAACGCAAAACCTTGGGCATGATAGCATCATCAGTAAATTCTACGAAACACTTAAAAGGGAGTTTTTAATCACTAGATCTGACCTGCAAGAAATGCTCAGGGGAGTATTTTAGGTTGAAATGAAAGCACGGCAGACAGTAAGACACAACCATTTGAGAAGAGGAAGTAAAGATTTCTGATAAAAGCAAATACATCAACCATTATAAAAGCTAGTATTATTGTAACTTAAGATAATTTGTAAAATACTATTACTGTAACTTGTAATTATTGTAACTTACAAATATAATATGTAAATTATAATTTATAATTTGCAGTTTGTAAGTAGTATGTTAATTATTTTAATTTGTAAAATAGAGTATAGAGAACCAATACAGAAAATCAACAAAACCAAGGGTTGGTTCTTTAAGAAGATTAACAAATGATAAACCTTTGGCTAGAATGATGAAGTAAAAAAGGAAGAAGACTCTGATTACTAAAATTAGAAATGAAAATGGCATCACTACTCATACTACAGAAATAAAAATGATCAGTACTGGGAACAATTATAGGACAATGAATTGGAATAATCTACACGAAATGGACAAATTCCTAGAAAAACAAAACATACCAGAACTAAATCACGAAGAAATAGAAAATCTGAACAGACCCCTAACTATTAAGGAGGTTAAGTAATCCAAAACCTCCAGAGATAGCAAAACCTTGGACATGGTAACATCACCAGTAAATTCTATGAAACACTTAAAAGACTAAAACCAGTCCTCCTCAAACTCTTCCAAAAATTTGAGGAAAAAGGAACACTTTCTAACTCAGTAAGGCCAGCATTACCCTGATACCAAAAACAAAGACACTGTAAGAAAACTATAGGCCAGTATCCCTTAATGAACATCGATGCAAAAATCTTGAACAAAATACTAGCCAATGGAAGTCAGCAGCACATTTAAAAGTATTGTGTACCAATACCAAGTGGGATTTAGCCCATGATTACAGGAGGAGTGGTTCAACATATGAAAATCAATCAATGTAATACACCACATTGAGGACAAAAACCACACAATCATCTCAGTTGCACAAAAAGCATTTGACGAATGTCAGTACCCTTCTGTGGTAAAAACACCGTACAAATTACGTGTAGAAGAAGAGTACCTCAACATAAGAACCATACACGAAAAGTCCACAGCTAACATCCTACTCAGTGGTCAAAGACTGAAAGCTTTTTCTCCAAGCTCAGGAAGAAGACAAAGATGCTTGGCTTTGTAGCTTCTATTTAACATGGCAATGGAAGTTCTAGCCAGAGCAAGTAAGCAAAAAAAGAAAAGACATTGAAACTGGACAGGAAGAAGTAAAATTATCTGTTTGCAGATGATATGACTTATATGTATTATAGAAAACGTCGGGTCGGCCACAGTGGCTTATGCCTGTAATCTTAGCACTTTGGGAGGTGGCTCACGCCTGTAATTTTGTCCATTTCATGTAATCCTAGCACCAACGCCGGTGGATTGCCTAAGCTCGGGGTTGAGACCAGCCAGGGCAACATAGCGTAACCCCATCTCTACTAAAGTACCAAAAAAAAAAAAAATTAGCCAGGCATGGCAGTGTGTGTTTGTAGTCCCAGCTACTCAGGAGGCTGAGGCAGGTTAATTGCTTAAACCTGGGAGGTGGAGGTCGCAGTGAGCCAAGATCGCACCACTGCACTGTAGCCTGGGTGACAGAATGAGACTCCATCTCCAAAAAGAAAAAAATGAAAACCCTGGAGATTACACACACACCCCTCAGCCCCTGCTAGAATTAATAAATGAGTTCAGCAAAGTAGCCGGGTACAAAATCAACAGGCAAAAATCACTTGTATATATGCCCTCACAATGAAAATCATATTGATAAAAAAAACTAAGAATACAATTTCATTTATAGTAGCAAATATTGGGTAATTAACCAAGGAGATGAAAGAATTGTATAAACATTTTTGTGAGAAATTAAAGAAGATATAATTAAATGTAATGATATCACATTTGTGGATTGGGTGACTTAATATTGTTAACATGTCAGTATTGCCCAAAGAGATATAGAGATTCAGTGCAAGCCTGTGAAAATTCCAACATTTCTTGCAAAAATAGAAAAATTATTCTGAAATTCATTTGGAATCTCAAGGGATGCCAAATGACCAAAACAATCTTGAAAAAGAATAAAAAGGTTGAAGGACTCACTTCGTGGTTTCAAAACTTGATACAGGCTGGGCATGGTAGCTCAACACATGTAATCCCAGTACTTTAGGAGGCTGAGGCAGGAGGATTGCTTGAGCCCAGGAGTTTAAGAGCGCCCTGGACAACATGGCAAAACCCCATTTCTACTAAAAAATACAAAAATTAACTGGGTGTGGTGATGTGCACCCATAGCCCCAGCTACTCAGGAATCTGAGGTGGGAGGATTTCTTGAACCTGGGAGCTCAAGGCTGCCATGAGCCATGATTGTGCCACTGCACTCCAGCCTGGGCAACATAGCAAGACCCTGTCTCAAAAAAAAAAAAAGTCTTAATACAAAGTTACATCAATCAAGATATTGTGGTACTGGCATAAAGACAGATATATAGACCAGTGAAATAGAATAGAGAGCTTAGAAATAAATCCTTGTGCGTATGGTCAAATGATATTCAAGAAGGGTACAGAAACCACTCAATGGGGAAAGGACAGCCTTTTCTTTTTTCTTTTCTTTTCTTTTTTTTTTTTTTTTTTTACGGCGTTTCCCTCTTGCTACTCAGGCTGGGGAGCAATGGCGCGATCTCGGCTCACTGCAACCTCCGTCTCCTGGGTTCAAGCAATTCTCCTGCCTCAGCCTCCTGAGTAGCTGGGACTACAGGCACACGCCAGCATGCCCAGCTAAGTTTTGTATTTTTAGTAGAGACGGAGTTTCACCTTGTTGACCAGGATGGTCTCGATCTATTGACCTTGTGATCCACCCGCCTCAGCTTCCCAAAGTGCTGGGATTACAGGCGTGAGCCACGGCACCCGGCCAAGAATAGCCTTTTCAACAAATGGTACTGCTGGGAAAACCTGATGTCCGCATGTGAAAGAATGAAATTGGACCCTTACATAACACCATATACAAAAAGTAACTCAAAATGAATCAAGGACCTAAATATAGGACCTAAAACTATAAAACTCTTAGAAGAAAACAGGGTGAAAACATCATGACATTAGATTTGGCAGTAGTATGACACCAAAGGCACTGACAATAAAAGAACAAACAAATTGGACTATAGAAAACTTGTAAACTTTTGTGCATCAAAGTATACTATCAGCAGAGAAACAAGGTAACCCCTGAATTGGGAGAAAATCTTTGCAAATCACATCTGATGAGGGATTAATATCCAGAAGATATAGAGAAAACTCCTAACAACAACAAAACCCAGTTAACAATGGGAAAAGGACTTGAATAGACATTTTTCCAAAGAGATAAAATGGCCAATAAGCACATGAAAGGTTCTCAGTATTACTGACTTACAGGGAAAGTCAAATGACAACCACAATGAGATGCCGCTTTACACCCATTGGGATGGCTGTTATTTAAAAGAACAAAGCCACCACGACCAGAACAAGTGTTGGTGAAAATCTGGAGGAATTAGAACCCTTGTGTACTGCTACTGGGAATACAAAACAATGCAGCTGCTTCAAAAAATGGTGTGTCAGTTCCTGAAAAACTTAAAATTACGTGATTCAGCAGTTCTACCTCTGGTCGTATGCCCAGAAGGAATTGACAGCAGGGATATAACAGATAGTGTTAAAACCATGTTTATAGTAGCATTATTCTTTTCTCTTTTTCTTTTCTTTTTTTTGAGATGACGTTTCACTCTTATTGCTTAGGCTGGAGTGCGGTGATGCAATCTCAGCTCACAGCAACCTCCACCTCCTGGGTTCAAATGATTCTCCTGCCTCAGCCTCCAGAGTAGGTGGGATGACAGCACGTGTTACCACGCCCAGCTAATTTTTGTATTTTTAGTAGAGACATGGTTTTACCATGTTGGTCAGGCTGGTCTTGAACTCCCAACCTCAAGTAGTCCACCTGCCTCGGCCTCCCAAACTGCCAGTATTATAGGTATGAGCCACCATGCCCGGCGAGCGGCATTATTCTTAGCCAAAATGTAGACGCAATCCAGATGTCAGCAGAGGAAGGCTAAAGTAATGGCTAACAGAATATTATGCATTCTTAGAAATGAAGAAAATTCTGACACATGTGCTGCAACATGGATGAACCTTAAAGATATTATGGCAGCTTAGGTCTGCTAGTCAGAAAAGGACAGGTATCGTATGATTCCACTTGTATGAGATGCTTGGAGTAAGTGAAAGTAAAATGGTGCTTGCCAGGGCCTGAGAGGAGGCGGGGATTGGTATTGTTTAACGGGTCCAGAGTTTCCATTTTGCAAGATGAAATATGTTCTGAAGATGGTTGGTGGTAATATTTATACAACAGTGTGAATGCACTTAATGCTACTGAACTGTACATATAAAAAATGGTTAAAGTGACATTCAGAAACTGACACTAACGAATGTAAGTTTCGGAATTAACTGATACAGAATTTAAAATAACTGTCTTAAACGTGTTCAGTGAGCTAAAAGAGAATTCAGACAACTAAATGAAATCAGGAAAACGATACATGAAGAAAAATGATAAATTTTATGTTATATATATTTTACTCCAATTTTTAAAGATAATTGAAACAGTCCAACATTGATTATTTCATGTTTTAATTATAAAAAGCACTTGATCTGGACGTGGTGGCTCACACCTGTAATCCCAGCACTTTGGAAGATGGAGGCAGGTGGATCACGAGGTCAGGAGATTGAGACCATCCCAGCTAACACAATGAAACCCCATCTCTACCAAAAATACAAAAAGTTAGCCAGGCATGGTGGCACACATCTGTAGTCCCAGCTACTTGGTAGGCTGAGGCAGGAAAATCACTTGAACCCATGTGGCGGAGGTTGCAGTGAGTCGAGATCCCGCCATCACACTCCAGCCTTGGCTACAGAGTGAGACTCCATCTCAAAAAAAAAAAAAAAAAAGCAGTTGGAGTTATTCTTTACTAGGGTCCTTTTGCACCCAACCCCACCACACACCCAACATCTGGCAATGAGTGAAGACCTTTTTTGGGGGTTGGGTACTACTGGCATCTGTGGGTAGAGATCAGGGATGCTGCTAAACATCCTACAGTGCACAGGACAGCCCCCCACTGTGAAGAATTGTCCAGCCTCAAATGTCATTTCTGCCGAAGCTGAGATACCCTGAAATAGAATGATGACCAACTAAAA
This sequence comes from Sapajus apella, assembly GCF_009761245.1. Taxonomy (NCBI): domain Eukaryota; kingdom Metazoa; phylum Chordata; class Mammalia; order Primates; family Cebidae; genus Sapajus; species Sapajus apella. The sequence continues at coordinate 2,225,166 of NW_022437098.1, read as the reverse complement.
GCCTAGAGAGGACTTTCTACGATTACATCTTTGTTTAGGGAAGAAAAATTATGACAGTATGAAAATTGGGTTGTACAGTGAAAATTGAGATTCATTAAGAGGTATATTAATCTGCTGGGGCATATCACCAACTGGGTGCCTTAAACAACAGAAAGAAGTTCATTCTCTCACAGCTCTGGAGGCTGGAAGTTCAAGGTCAAAGCACCAGCAGGGTTGTTTTCTGGGGAGGCCTCTCTCCTTGGCTTGCAGATGGCTGCCATCTCTGAGTCCTCTCGTGGTTTGTCCTCTGTGTGCACTTAGTCCTGCCGTCTCTTTCTTTTCTTAGAAGTACACCAGTCCTGTTGGATTAGGGCCCTACTCTGTGACCTTACTTATTTCTGTAAAGGCCTAATCTCCAAATACAGTTGTCTTGGGAGTTAGAACAACATACGGATTTGGGGTGCGGGAGGACACAATTCAGTTCATTGTATTCTGCCCTATGACCCCCAACAAATTTATGTCTCTTCACTTCAAAAATGCATTCACTGTATCTCAACAGCTCTGAAAGTCTCAACTCATTCCAGCATGAACTCCAAGTTCGGAGTCTCATCTAAATAGCATCAACACAAGTATAGGGGAGACTTGAGGTGTGATCCATCCTGACACAATTCCTCCCAGCTGTGATGGTACGGGCATAGGATAGACATTCCCATTTCAAAAGGGAGAAACCAGAAGAAAGAAGTTACAGCTTCTACGCAAGTCCAAAACGTAGCCAGGCAAATACCATTACCTCTTAAGGCTAAAGAATCATCCTCTTTGGCCCCACACTCTTCCCTCTAGTCCCTCTAGGGTGGCGGCTTTGCCCCTGAGGGCTGTGGCCAGAGGCAGCTGGCTTCACCGTAGCTAATAAAAGAGGCCCTACCCTGTGAAATCAAGGAGTAGACATGCTTGCCCTGAACTTATATACTGTGTCTTGGTGGCAGTGGCAGCACTGACGGTCACTGAATTGCCCTTGGGGTCATCCTTTTCTTGAAGGACTAAGAACGTTTACACCCAGGTAGCTCTGCTGTCAGAAGTCCAAAAGTCTTACTTTATTTTATTCCATGTCCATCCCCTTTACTCCAACCTGCCAGTGTCTCTGCTGGAATAATCCTGTCTCTCTTCCCGGGCTTTTGCTGAGATGGCAGTTTTTCTCTCTGTAACATGCTTTCTCATTTTTGGCAATAGGGATAGCCTGAGAATTTTCTGACTCTAGTTCCTGATTCCCTGTTACTTAACAATTTTTTCTTTAACTCATCTTTCTTTTTTTGCATTTTACTGTAACCAATAAGGAGATACCAGATTGTGTCTTCAACACTTTCCTTACAAATCTCCTCTGCTAAATATCCAAGGTTGTCACTCAAAAAACTACTTCTCCATTTCTATGTAGTTGTTACAGTGACACCCACCTCATGATCCAAATCTGTACTATTTAGGGTTTTCCAGAAAAAACCAGTAGCATGCTTTTTCATATGTGGGATATTTATTAAAAGGAATTGGTTCATGCAAGTATGGATTCTGGTGAGTTTAAAATATGCAGTGTGGGCCAGCAGCCTGGAGACTCGGGAAAGCTGATGGTGCAGATGAAAGCCAGAGGCAGTGTCTTGCTCAGGAAAGTCAGTACTTTTGTTCTGCCCAGGTTTTTAGCTGATTGGATGAGGCCCAGCACATTATAGAGGGCACTGTGTTTACTGAAATCTCACCAACTTAAATGATAGTCTCCAAAGATTCATTCTAGATTGACACATAAAATTAACCATCACCAGAGGTAATGATAATAGTCTAGATAAGGCAGGCCAGCAATCAACAGAGTTTTTAAAAAATCTGAGTGAAATGGATATAACAGACTAGAAAATATAATTGGATGTGGGAATTAGTGCAAAACTGCAAGACTTTGCTTCTGCAAAGATGGTGGTACCAGTTTTTCTAAAATGCCCAGGGCAGAAGACACTGCTTTTACTGAGATCATTGCTTAAAAAGGGATTCTCCACCTTGGCAACACGTTGAATCATCTGGAGGATTTTAGGAATCTCTGTGTCCAAGCTGTGCTGCACACCAGTTAAATCTAAATTCTGTGTGTAAGGCCGGCTGGGTGGCTCTAGCCTGTAATCTCAGCATTTTGGGAGGTCGAGGAAGGTGGATCACCTGAGGTCAGGAATTCGAGACCAGCCTGGCCAACATGATGAAACCCCATCTCTACTGAAAATACAAACATTAACCGGGTATGGTGGCACATGCCTGTAATCCCAGCTACTCAGGAGGTTGAGGTAAGAGAATTGCTTGAGCCCAGGAAGTGGAGGTTGCAGTGACCCGAGATCCCATCATTGCACCCCAGTCTGCTGGGTGACAGAGCAAGATTCCGTTTCAAAATAAATAATTACTTAATTAAATGAAATTAATTAATTCTGGTCGTGAGAGCAGGCATCAGTATTTAAAAACCATTCTAGGTGATTCCAGGGTGTAAGCAGCCTTGAGAACCACTGTTGAGAAGCAGAGTCATGGGAAGCCTTTTAAAAAAATTCCACCCAACATAGAATACACAGTATTCCACCATGGAACACTGTGCAGCCATAAAAAAAGGATAAATTCACGTCCTTTGCAGAAACATGGATGAAGCTGGAAACCATCATTCTCAGCAAACTAACACAAGAACAGAAAACCAAACACCACATGTTCTTACTCATAAGTGGGAGGTGAACACTGAGAACACTTGGACAAAGGGAGGGGAACATCACACACTGGGACCTGTCGGGGGTGTAGATGACAGGTTGATGGGTGCAGCAAACTACCATGGCACATGTATACCTATGTAACAAACCTGCATGCTCTGCACATGTATCTCAGAACTTAAAGTATAATAATAAAAGAAAAAAATTATATATGCCCAACAAAGTCCTGGAGTACTTGAGCCCGAGTTTCATTTCTGTGCTGCTTTTTTTTCCCAGCTGGCCTTGGTCGCACGGGCACTCTGATAGCCTGCTACATCATGAAGCATTACAGGATGACAGCAGCCGAGACCATTGCGTGGGTCAGGATCTGCAGACCTGGCTCAGTGATTGGGCCTCAGCAGCAGTTTTTGGTGATGTAAGTAGAAGCATCTATAGTTCCAAGGGAGCTCATGGGGCTGGAAGCTCTATTGCCACCATGTCCAGCAAGTGGAATTTCCCTTAGTCTCCAGTAACAACAGCTTGTCTAGTAGGAAGAAATCGTTCATGTGTCTTTCTGGAAAGCTCTATTGATGTTATTTAAATGCTCTAGGAAGCAAACAAGCCTCTGGCTGGAAGGGGACTATTTTCGTCAGAAGTTAAAGGGGCAGGAGAATGGACAGCACAGAGCAGCCTTCTCCAAACTTCTCTCTGGTGTTGATGACATTTCCATAAATGGGGTCAAGAATCAAGACCATCAAGAGCCCGAACCGGTAATCAAGCCATTTCTGTCACGATGTTGTTATTGCTTTAACTGCTGTTGAGACCCTGTCAGGGCATGGAGAAAACTGGAGGTAAAATAATAAAGCAGCTCTTGGGGATGATTGTCAGTTTTTTATATTTATGACCCTCTCCAGGTACTTTTTACCCAAAATAGTGGAAACAAGGTTGTATATTCATAAAACTATGTTTTATTCACTCGGCAGGTGCATAAAAGGTTGTGAAGTGAGCTCTTTAGCCGGATCTACCCCTGCCCCCATTCCTTTTTGCCATTTCACGACCACTTATTTAGGAAAGCAGTCATTCTCAAATGGAGAGCTTTTAACAAATCAAGGCCTTAGGGGTAGCAGTACTGCATTAAGTGGCAGTAAGTAGACTGTGAAATGTTAAAAAGAATGTTTTCAGACTTGAAAGCCCATTATCCCTCTTCACTGTTGATGTGTTTTATAATGAGAATGCTGCTGGGTTGTCTCCGAAAGTCAGCTTGGGCTGTCTTAAAATGTGACCTGTACCTGGATTGTGAAAGGGGAAAAAGATTTTAGAGTTCGCAGAAACTTGGACTGTCTGTGTTTATGTGGCTCAACTGCCGCGGTGCTTCACTGCATTAATAAATGCAAGTTAAATCATGAGCTCAGTGTTTTTTTACTTACACAGTACAGCGATGACGACGAAATCAATGGAATGACACAAGGTGATAGACTTCGGGCCCTGAAAAGCAGAAGACAATCAAAAACAAACGCTATTCCTCTCACGTGAGTCTGGGTTCCTTTGTTGTGGTTGACGTTTTTTCATATGTGTGTGGGGTCCTTGGTGAGGGCTTTTCCTGTACATTTTTCTCCATAGTTGCAAGCCCATGATGCCACTGTGAAATGCTTGCCTATGTTATTTAAAACCTAGGGGTGCTGGCCTTGGAAGCTCTCAGCTGTCCCTTGTTTACCTTTGTCCTCTTGAGCCTTTATAGGAGGGAAGGCGACATTAGGGATGCTTTTTCTCCATGAATAATTAGCATGGGGCATCCTCAAGAGTGTGACAGCAGATGTAAAGCCCAGGATGCCAGACTTGTCCACAGTTAGTAAAGTGGTGGAGTGCTTTGCATTCACTATGTTGCCCATCACTTGTTTTGATCAGCATGACATGATGGCTTAATGACATTATGTTGTTTTGGGGCGACAATGAGCTGGTCTAAACTATACTTTGGGTTTTTCATTTGTTTCTTTGGGGAATTATTTTCTAATTATGGAGGAAGATTTAGCCTGAGAATAGGAAATGTTGTAGTTACTGAGTGTGTGTATGTCCATATGTACATTCTTGTGAATGTGTGTTAGTTGAGATTCAACCTGATGAAGTATCCAAGATTGTTAGAAAAATATGCAGAAGCAAACTACATGACCATGGCAGCATTTGTAGGCTGTTCTTTAGCAGATGCTCCCACTTGCTGCCATTGGATTTCTTCCTTCTAGTTACTTCCTTTTTCATTGTAGGGTACCAGATTTCCAACCTTCTTTTTGCGTGGGAGGGAGTATGATGGGCATAGATCATTTATTCAGTAAACCTCTTATAATATGGTAAGGAAGTATGATATAATAGATCATTTGTATTGGCAGAGAACAGGTTTTCTTTTTAATTAAAAGTAATTCCTCACTAGTGTCTTGTCATAACAGTTCTGAAGTAGAATTACATGTAAGGCATGTATCATTATGGGTTGTTCCCCTGGGAGAGTCTTCTTAAAAGACCCAGTGCAAGGAATTGAGTTTTGTAATACGCAATGTTATGTGAATGAATGTAGGGCATCAATTTTGATTATAGGCATTTATTAAGCATTTCTTTTGCAGCATAGTAGTGCTTTAGTCAACTAGACTGCCTCAAAAATGGTACCTTTTGGCTGGGGGCAGTGGCTCACACGTATAATCCCAGCACTTTGGGAGGCCAAGGCAGGTGGATCACCTGAGGTCAGAAGTTCAAGACCAGCCTGGCCAACATAATGAAACCCCGTTTCTACAAAAATACAAAAATTGGCCAGGCATGATGATGGGTGTCTGTAATCTCAGCTACTTGGGAGGCTGAGGCAGGAGGACTGCTTGAACCCAGGAGACGGAGGTTGCAGTGAGCCAAGATTGCGCCATTGCATTCCAGCCTGGGCAACTGAGCGAGACTATGTCTCAAAGAAGAAAAAATATGTTGCCTTTTGTGTAATATACTTAATTCCAAATGCCATTTTCTTTTTAACTTCCTTAAAATTCTTTATCTAAGGCCTTAATGGTCCTTTTTATTTGAAAGTATTATTGTGGCTCCAGGTCATCATCTGGGTACTAATTCTGGACATGGCACAGGAAGCAGGCAGTGCCCTCAAGCAGTGCTTCTCAGACCTCAGTGTACATGAAGCACCTGGGTGCTTGTTGAAATACAGGTTATGATTAGTGTGGTGGTAGCAGGGCCCGAGAGTCCACATTTCCACCAGAGGCTGCTGGTCCAGGGACCACACATTGAACTGTAAGCCCTAGGAAACTGACGCTTTTGTGGCTGATTTTAGCTGTGTCCTGGTTTTTTTGTTTTGTTTTTCAGAGTAAGCATCATCAGTTTATTTTTTAATATTTTGTCACTTGCTGTTCAAAAGTCGAGTTGAGAGTCAGGGGATACAAATCCTGCTTAGTCAAAAGTTCTTGTTAAATAGGAAATTTCCTTTAGTCACCCTCTGAATCTGCTACCCTCATTAACATGAGTTCACGTCTAGCTGGGCGTGGTGGCATGCGCCTGTAGACCAGGCTCTGCAGGAGGCTGAGGTGGGAGGATCACTTGAGCCCAGGAGTCGGAGGCTGCAGTGAGACGTGATCACCGCATCTAGCCTGGGTGACAGAGTGAGACCCTGTCAAAATAAATAAGTAAAATCAAGTACAATGGTAAAAGATAAACAAAGAGGTAGCTCAGGATTCCTTTTGGTAATAGCATCCTAAAAATAATACAGGTATATATAAATAGCCCCACATAACACAAATAACAAACTTTTAGGCCACACTTTTTTTTTTTTTTTTTTTTTGAGATGGAGTTTCGCTGTTGTTGCCCAGACTGGAGTGCAATGGCACGATCTCGGCTCACCGCAACCTCCGCCTCCTGGGTTCAAGCAATTCTCCTGCCTCAGCCTCCCGAGGAGCTGGGACTACAGGCATGCACCATCATGCCCAGCTAATTTTTGTATTTTTAGTAGAGACGAGGTTTCACCTTGTTGACCAGGATGGTCTCGATCTCTTGACCTTGTGATCCACCCGCCTCGGCCTCCCAAAGTGCTGGGATTATAGGCGTGAGCCACCACGCCTGGCCGGCCACACTTTTAAAGAAGAAAGCAAAATGCTAGGTTTTCTAAGCTCTGAGTTATGTGTATAGACTCCAGGGGATTTTTGATGAGTCTCAGCAAATCTCCTTCCTCCTCCTTTACAACATTTTGCTTATTCCATCCTCTGCTTTTTCAAACCCTGTCTGCTATTATTTGCAGCTTTTTGGCCCTAGAAAATGTCAGTCGAAGGTTTTCTTTGTTTTCCTCTTGTATCTTTGTGGTTATTTTAGAAATAGAAGTCCCTGAGGCACTGTGTTCAACAATGGCTTGGGTTGAAAATTACCAAATCAGTTTCCTCCTCCCAATTTTGACTCATCGATTTCTGTGAGCAGGTTATTTTGATTTAATATTGATATTTAGTCTTATAAAAATACAGTACATGCAAGAAGGAAAGTTAGTGAGAAATATATAAGTACTAGTGATTTTTAGGAGAAAGTTATGGTACGTAAGATGTTATTCCAATGATTGGTTCCTCTCTCTTTTTTTTTTTTTTTTTTAAGACAGAGTCTTGCTCTGTTGGACAGGCTGGAGTGCAATGGGGTAATCTCAGTTCACTGCAATGTCTGCCTCCCAGTTTCAAATGATTCTCCTGCCTCAGCTCCCGAGTAGCTGGGATTACAAGTGTGCTCCACCACACCCAGCGAATTTTTGTATTTTTGGTAGCAACAAGGTTTCACCATGTTGGCCAGGCTGGTCCTGAACTCCTGACCTCAAGTGATACGCATGCCTCAGCTCCCAAAGTGCTAGGATTACAGGAATAAGCCACCATTGTCCGGCTGGTTTCTGTTTTATAAATGGTCGGTTTTGGGGGAGAGTTTATGTTTTTAGCGATTGTATAATGGCCATTTACTCAGCCTGTCTCATCCTGCCTACAATGATGACAGTAAGCCGTGTGGCACCATGACATTGAGCTGATCTTCAGATCGTGATGACAAGTATATTCTCTGTGCTAAAATGGATTTGGTAGATCTCACAACTTGAGCCATGAGGCCTGTCATTCTGCATACTGATGATTTTGGCAGGTTTGGAGATGGGTATATGTGTTAGCAATGGAAAATAATTCTTAAGCCATGAGATTTACTGGATGAACAAGGAACCATCTATAATGCTGACACCTGAACATTCAGGCCATTCTGCCTTCAATCAGGAGCTGAAAGTGAAGGCTGGGATGAATAGAGAGTTCTATAGTGCTCCCAGGCCATTTATTCCATTCTGTTTAAATATTCACCCCTGTGATCTTAATATATATTAGTAGGCTTGTTTTTTGTGGGAAGATTAAATAAGATGGTGTAGGTATAACTTGTGGGTTGAGGTTAGGTTGTATCTCAAGTTCACTCTTTAGTCTAATCCGTTTCCGCAAATTAAGATGTCTGGAATGTAGTTTTTTTTCCCCTGAAATGGAGTCTTGCTCTTTCATTCGGGCTGGAATGCAGTTGTGCGACCTCAGCTCACTACAACTCCACCTCCCGGATTCAAGCAATTCTCCTTCTTTAATCTCCTGAGTAGCTAGGACTACAGGCGCACACCACCATGCCTGGCTAATTTTTGTATTTTTAGTAGAGATGGGGTTTCACCATGTTGGCCAGGCTGGTCTCGAACTCCTGACCTCGTGATCTGCCCACTTCAGCCTCCCAAAGTGCAAGGATTATGAATGTGAACCACTATGCCCAGCCTGACACGTAATTTTTAATGATGAGAGTGATAAGGTCAACAATAAAAATGACGTAATAAGCCAAATCAGTCATGTCCAGATTGATCAGCAGTACTCCGCATGCAGCAGACGCTCAGTAGAGCCTTTAGTATTTGCTCACAGATGTATCCAGGTGACCATTTGGAAGTGCAGACATTGGAAGGAGCTGCTGCCCCTCCAAATGGGAGGAGGTTTCCTTCCTCGCTCCTAGAACCCAACTAGTGGATTAAGAAACACCAAGCTGAGGCTGGGCACAGTGGCTCATGCCTGTAATCCCAGCACTTCAGGAGGTCAGGGCAGAAGGATCACTTGAGCCCAGGAGTTCGAGACCAACCTGGGCAACATAGTGAGATCCTGTTTCTACAAAAAAAATTAAAAACAAAAAAAACTAACTGGACATGGTGGGATGAACAGATGGTCTCAGCTGCTACTTGGGAGGCTGATGTGGGAGGATTGCTTCAGCCTAGGAGTTGGAGGTTACAGTGAATTATAACACACTGCACTCCAGCTTAGGCAACAGAGCAAGACCCCTGTCTCTTAAAAATAGAGGCCAGGCACAGAGGCTCACACCTGTAATCCCAGCACTTTGAGAGGCTGAGGCGGGCGGATTACCTGAGGTCAGGAGTTTCAGACCAGCCTGACCAACATGGAGAAACCCTGTCTCTACTAAAAATACAAAATTAGCCGGGCCTGGTGGTGCAAGCCTGTAATCCCAGCTAATCGTGAGGCTGAGGCAGGAGAATCACTTGAACCCAGGAGGCAGAGGTTGCAGTGAGCCCAGATCATGCCATTGCACTCTAGGCTAGGTGACAGAGCAATACTCCATGTCAAAAAATAATAATAAAATAGCCAGGTGTGGTGGCTCACACCTGTAATCCCAGCACTTTGGGAGGCTAGCTGGGCGGAGGTCAAGAGATTGAGACCATCCTGGCCAGCATGGTGAAACCCTGTCTCTACTAAGAATAGAAAAATTAGCTGGACCTGGTGGCATGTGCCTGCAGCCCCAGCTATTTAGGAGGCTGAGACATGAGAATCGCTTGAACCGGGGAGGTGGAGGTTGCTGTGAGCCAAGATCGTGCTACAGCACTCCAGCCTGGTAATAAATAGTATAAGATTCCACCTCAAAAAATAAAATAAATAAATAATTAAAAATAAAGAAACACCAAGCTAACAGCCAGCTAGTATGAAGAAAATGAGTGTGGAAAACAACTAAGAAAAATATATAGTCTGCATACCTAAGTGAAATTTTGCTCATTTTGTGTTGCCCTGGGTTAGATGTGAACCATATTATAGAAATGTGCCATTCCCCTAGCTTCCTGCATGATTCAGGATTTAGAGACTCCATTGAAATGAGATCAGTTCTACTGTGTTACATTCATTTTTAGTTGTGCCTCCTATGATCTTGTTAACTAGTCTGGGGTTTTCTGGTTTTGGTTGTTTGTTTTTGGTTATCTGGGTTTACCTCCTTTGCCCCTTGTGGTTTGGTTTGGTTTTGTGTGTGTGCACATCTTATGCTTTTTGAAAAACTTCAGCCATTTCTCTATGACTGATTTCAGTATCACGAAGTTAAATTAACATGGGGAAGTTATCTAAGTCGTGACTGAGTCCCAAAGTATCGAATCTGTTTAAAGACAGCCTTTTTTTCTCCAACGTAAAATGGCAAAACTCCACCCTTTTTGACCGCCCCTTTGTATCCCTATTGCTGTTCTGGGCTTTTAGGGTGTCTAAAATTCACATATGGCTTGATTGATTGATTGATGACTGCGTTATTTATTTTGGCTTCCCAATTTGAACATCTGTTCTTTCCCCTTCACCCCTTTCCAGATGCCCCCTAGCTGTGCTGACCTCTGCACTGTGTAGTGTTGTCATCTGGTGGATTGTTTGTGACTACATTCTTCCCATCCTGCTATTCTGTCTCGATGGTTTCAGAACACAGTAGCCATCAGGACCCCTTGACAGATAGCTGCTGTAAGTGTCCCGTTCTGTTTCTCTGCCGTCACTTACTTCTGGTGTCTAGTGTGTTCCCACAATGCATGTTTTTCTCCTTGTCAGCTCCTAGCTTTGTTGGTTTGCCTATTTTCCAAGGTTCTTTTTCTGAATCTTTTCAGTTTACGGGATGGTGGTGGGGAGGGAAGGTGGGCTCCACTGTTCTGCCCATAGAAAGGATATTAACATACCTTGTTTTAAAGTTGTGCTTATCCTTAACAGATATTTCAAAATAGCAGTTAATAAATAAAGATACAGAAACAGTTTTTCTTCCCTAATAAAAGGATTTAGTTAGCTTGGGATAATTGGGGTGGTTTTCTTTTCGTCAGTTGGCTATGCAGCAGTTTCCCTCTAGTTTTCTGTATCTTGAGTATACCCTTCCCAATCTAGCAAAGAAGCATTTTCCCACTGATCTACTTTCATTAAAAATTTGATTTTGTAACCTCTAAATCTACCATGGCACCGCAGCTCTCTCATAAGTCTTCTCTCTTTAGTGTGCAGAATTTCCTGCTCTGCCTCATTTTGTCTCTTCCCCTTTAGGGAGTACAGTAAGCACAGTGTGTAGCACTTGATGCTAAATGAAAGTAGGAGGTCCGAGCTGAGGCCACCTGTTTAGGTTGGTGCATTTCCATATGGCAGTCACTGCTCCTGCTTTTCTCCTTGCTGAGATATAGCCACAATGCCTCTATTAGGCTAATAGCAACATATTTGTATTTTCTTGAGATCTTTCATCTTTGAAATGAAGACCTTAACAGCGAAGAGGCTTTATTTCTGCAGAAGAATGTGGAAGAGGCCCACTTCTAGAACAGCACGCTGGAGACCCCCAAGGGGCGGGTGCATCCTGTGTCGCGGGCTCCACCACCACCCTCCTGTGTCTGAGCTGCATTCTTCCTTCTCTGAAGCTTTTTCCTTAACTCATATTTTCAGAATTTCTTCTCTTTCCTCTTGGACTTGGAAGTTATGAAAGAATGCAACAGTCCTTTGCAAGATCTCTTCCAAAGAAAAATTCCATTGCAACCAACTCTGGTACTTTGTAGCTTCATTGAGTATTTTCACATAGCTGAGAAAGATTTAAAAATCAAGCTGATTTCACTCTTCAGAATTAGGCAAAACCTGCTTAACATGCTCCTATTTATGGCATTTTCTTGAGTATCTTACAAATACAAGCTTATTGTTGTGCATTCAGACATGCTGTTATTTCTGAGAGAGATTAACCTTCTGGGTGTTTTCTCCTTTACTTCTCTTAGTAAACTTGGATTGCCACATATTCTGACTCAAGAGCATCATGCACTACATACATTATTCTTCACAAACTGTTCCAAGTGGCAATAATGTTCTGAATGGGTGGAGCAGTTGCTAATAATGCTTAGGCACTTTGCAGTTGAATGATCATTCCCAGGGTAAGTTTCAAAATGGTCTCTATTAGGCTCTTTTGTTTCCAGCATTCCAGTAAACTCTACTTTTGTTGTTGTGGTTAATGACCTTTGCTGTTTCATTCTAGACCCAAGTAGAGTATTCATTTTAGCCTGCCTAATTATTTGGAATTTTCAGAAGCAAAAAGCTTGCGACAGTTACAGTGGTGTTAATAAGTATCATCTTTGTAGCGCCCCCAAGACTTCTTTCGAAAGGGCCTTAATTGTAAGATAGGTGACTCCTGAGCGCCACCATCCACCGTCATCACCACCCACATCTGCTGGCAGTGGACGCAGGTGGTGTGGCATTGTCTGATGGATTGTTTCCAGTGAAAAGCTCCTGTTACGAGGCATGCCTGGAGAATCAGGCCATAACAACACTTCAGGCTGCTGAGTCGGACTCGGAGATAGTGGGAAAGGCTTCTCTGCAGGCTGCAGGGCCTCAGGGTCACTTTTGTGCACACTCTTGTAGTGTCCGGAATGGACAGCCAGTATCATAGCACATAGTTGCCCTGACGGATTTTTTTTTCTTGGAATTGGATGTTTATGTTGCAGATCTGGCTTTTTAGTTTTTGGCTTTGCTGTGTTCCTTGAGTTGCAGATTTCACCGTATCTGAAATCTGAGAGTACAGAGGCTCCAAGGATGCTACAGAGAAGAAGGTGAACTGCAGTATGGGCAAGAGGTAGGCAGGATGGAGGATTTTGTCAGGGGCGTTTGGGAAGGAAGAAAATCCATCTGCTGCATGCTGCTCTGCAAAGCCATGCTTGGCCTCGGTTGGATTGGAAGGCAGAAGGCAGCAAGTGCCTGGGTTCCCTGTGGCAGAGGCAGCACGTCACCCTCTCGTGCCTGTCAGGTGGTGTGTGCTGTCACTGGTGATAGCTCAGTAGAGTTCTGCCCCCACCCCCACTTAATGCATAACCTGCAGTTAGGATAACTACCATGCTGTTGGTGCAAATAACTGGAATCTTTTCCCTGGTATGATTAATACACTCTCAAGTTCTGTCATTCTCTTGGTTTTAAAGTTCCACAGAAATTACTAGCTATTTAATATCAATATTATATCAGTTCACTTAATTCATACTAATTTTATAGAGAAATACTTTTTCAAAGCTGTTTTCTAGCCTGACTATGTGATTTAGCAGCAGTTTCTTGTTTTGAATGGCGTTTAAACACTTCAGTCATAGTTAATCTGAGAAATCAGGATTCAGATTTCCTAAGCAGGCAGTGTATCAGTTCTTTCTTCCTCAGATTAATGATATTGTGGTGTACTTGTTGTCTGTACTTTTGGCCAACCATGGCCTCAAATTATTTGAGAAGTATGTGTTGTATTTTAAAAAACAAAAAAAAGCTAACAGGAGTCTCATTTTCTCCACACGTAAAGGGGTAGACGAGGGGCAGGGATGAGAACAGTGGCAGCACCAGCACTGGGCCTGGGCTTCAGAAGCAGCAGTGAAGCAGCAGCAGATTGTTTTGGCTTGGGATTCGTTATGCAAAATTCTAGGTTCAGATCCTTAGCAGAGATGAATAAATATTTCCCCTTTATATAAACAGAAAGAATTTTTAGGGATAGGCAGGCTGGATCATGCCTGTAAATCCAAACACTTTGGAAGGTCAAGGCAAGAGAATCACTTGAGGCCAGGATTTTGAGACCAGCCTGGGCAACATAGCAAGACTCCATCTCCACAAAATAAAAAATTAGCTGGGTGTAGTGACATGTATCTGTAGTCCCACCTACTCTGAAGGCTGAGGTGGGAGGACCAGTTGACCCCACGATTTGAGGCTGCAGTGAGCTATGATTGCACCACTGTACTCCAGCCTGGACAAGAGTGAGACCCTGCCTTTAAAAAAAAAAAATTTTTTTTTTAAATAATTCTTTGTTTTTAGAAGTAGAATTCACAAGCCAGGGTAATAGTTGCCTTTAATCCTACAATTAAGTCTGCATATACTCTTCTTTTTCTTTTCTTCTTTCTTTTTCTTTTTCGATACAGTCTTGCTCCATCACCCAGGCTGGAGATCGGTGACACAAACGTGACTCACTGCAGTCTTGACCTCACAGCCTCAAGTGATGCTCTTACCACAGCCTTCTGAGTAGCTGGAACCACAGGCATGCACCACCACACCTAGCTAATTATTAGTATTATTTGTAGAGAAAAGTCTCACTGTGTTGCTCAGCTAGTCTCAAACTCCTGGCCTCAAGTAATCCTCCTGACTGGGCCCCCCAAAGTGCTGGATTTACAGTTATAAGCCACTGCACCCAGCCCTTTTTTCTGTTTTGTTAGAACATTCAACATTTCAGATGATCACGCTCTATGAGAATTTCTGAACCAAACATTGGCTGATTTATCCAGGATTCATGTCCCTGTGTCAGACTGAAAGTTAGTTTCATGGGGTCTTCAAAAATCCTGCATGAATAAAGTGAAACAGTGGGGAAAGCTGCCCTTTCCCTTCTCCCCAAAAGGCTTGGGACTGCTGGCGCAGACAAGCTCCACGTTATGCTCTGGTTGCTTCTTAGGGTTGAGACCTTTAGCATTTTACTAAATGTTGGATATGCTTTTGTTTGGGTCATGCTAAGGTTGTAGTAACTTGTTAATCTTAGCATATTTTAAGGCCCTTTCATTGGTATATTAGCCAGCATGGTGGTAGCTCAGACTGGTGAGGTGGGATGCTCACTAATTGTAATGGTTCCTTCTTACTCTTTTGAGCTGGGTTCTCATAAGTTGTTACTGGCTTTCTCACCTTTGTGTTTGAATAGGAGAGAAGAAAGTTTTTTAAGTCAGTGCTTTCTCTTTCAGAAAAATTAAAGTTAGTATCTATAAATGTGTGTATATGTGTTTAGTTTGTCAGTGATTATCTCTTGAAGAAAAGAACTGCATATAGGCCTGGCATGGTGGCTCATGCCTCCCAGCACTTTGGGACACCAAGGTGGCCAGATCACCTGAGGTCAGGAGTTCGAGACCATCCTGGCCAACATGGCAAAACCCCTCCTCTACTAAAAATACAAAAATTAGCTGGGCGAGGTGGTGAGCATCTGTGGTCCCAGCTATCCAGGAGGCTGAGGCAGGAGAATCTCTTGAACTCGGGAGGAGTTGTTTGCAGTAAGCCGAGATCACGCCACTGCACTCCAGCCTGGGCAACAGAGCAAGATTCTGTCTCCAAAAAAAAAAAAAAAAATTGCATATAAAATCTTTTGATGTCTTCTGCTGTTTTCCCTATGACAATTTAAAGACGAAAGAGAAAAAAAAAACACAAAGGACCATCTGCCTCCAAAAGGACATTCCGCGTGGCCTTTATCTCAGAATGTTCTCTGTTGTACTTTCCTCCTGGGCAGTCTACTTTCATATGCACCAGTTTCTCAAGACTTTTAGAGTTTAATTAAGGCAAGCTTTACAAAATTTGTTTTCCCTTTCTTTTTAGTGGCACTTGGAGATTTAGTAAGTTGTTATAATCCAGACAAAATTCATATTTTGCTTAAACACTTTTTAAATTTTTGAAATGTTATATATAAAACTAGCATTGATTTAGTGGATTATTACCCATACTTACAGCTTTGAAGAGTGAATATTGTGTAGTTACTTTTTAAATTTATGTTCCTTTTTTTAAGAATTTGAGCTTCTTAATGATGTCTTGTTTCATGACTAAAAATCTGAGAAGCTACTTTTACTTTTGGGCACAAAGATCTGTTTGGCTGGTGGATTTCTTTGGTGTGGGAATTGCTTAAAATGCCAAGCCATTCATCTTCCAGAAGCAAAGCCCTCTGGTTATCTTTGTCTAACCTTCAAAGGGAAATGAGATGCTTCATTTTAAAAGGCCTTGATGTAAAAATGTGTTTCAGATTTTTTTTTTTTTTGGCAAATGTGTTGATGGAAAATCCTTTAAATTCTCAATAAGATAATTTGCACTAAAGTGCAAAAATACCTTCCTCTGTCAAGTATTTGCAAATGGTTTCAGTGAATATAATCTTATTTTTTTCCAACTGTTTTCAGAGTAATTCTTCAGTCCAGTGTTCAGAGCTGTAAAACATCTGAACCTAACATTTCTGGCAGTGCAGGCATTACTAAACGAACCACCAGATCTGCTTCAAGGAAAAGCAGTGTTAAAAGGTGAGAAAAGAATCCTCCTCTTCTGCAAGCATTGGTTTTCCAGTTTAATCTTGGGACCCTGTCTCTGGAGAGTGACGTGAAATTAGGAGAAAGTAGAAGCTCTGTGATGGGAGATTAATCAAATGTGTATTACTTGTTCATTGTCTAAGAAAATCTGGATTATTTTAATGTAGGCTTTCGTTTTGTTTTGTTTTTCAGAAGTAATTCTCAACACCGCAAGTATGATCTCTGGGTCATGATAAGGGAAAGTTTTTAAATTAAGAATTTCCAAAGCTGGCTGTCAGGACTTGGAGGACATCTTTCTAGGTGTATATCAGATACAGTGTCATTGTTGGACAGTTAGCTGCAAATTAGTGTGATGATGGAAATGAGATAACTCTAGAGAGTTTGGGGATCCTTCTCTACCAGGTGACTCTTTGTCCTCTTGGCCACGGCCCACACCTGAGGCTCAGTTACTTCTTTCACGGTCATCACTGTCTTCAGTAAGTGTAGGCAGAATTTCACAAGGAAGCCAATGTGTTCTGTGACCACGTCGGTGATTCTGTTGTCCTTGGAGATTTCTCATGAAGTGGACACGTCATTTTTAAAGTATTCTGAAAACAGATACCATTTGAAGAGAGAATAGATGGCCCAGGAGTGGAAGCGGGGCACCTTTTCATCTTTGCCTGGTGTTGGCAGCCCGTGCAGCCCTGTTTTTGTCCTGGTAAAAATGATCTCTTCTAATAGACATGAGTGACCAGGAGATAATCAGAACCAGACTTTAAAATGTCCTGCACATGTGCCTCGCTTCTTTTCAGCTTCCCTGTCCTGTATATGTGAGGCTTTGGGCCTAGGGGCCTTATCAGTGTGAAATTAGTCCCCAGTGCAAAACAGCCAGTCTCCCGAGAGACCCTTGGCAGAGCTAGGAGCTCTGTGCGCTTTGCCTTTCGAGGACTTGTGCAGCTGTGTTGTGTTTCCTCTTTGCTGTTTGTTTTGTACAACTTCACTGCACACTTACACGCACATGGGGATGCAGCAGCGCCCAATGAGCATTTGAGGACTGTCAAGCACTGACTCATGATTTCAGGATTTAAAATTTTTCATCAGAGATGTATCAAATATTCCTGTTTCTTTACTCTTCAGTTGTACTTGAGAAGAATACTGGAGAAAAACTGATGAAAGGTCAAAGATTTAGGTATGTTGGAACAATGCAGAGTGTTATTTATAACAGTGAGAAACAGGAAATGGGCTCAACATTGTTACATTGTGCCAGATGCTGTGGGAGTCATACAGTTTAGTTCACAAAGCAATGAGTGAAAACAGCCACACATAACAATTCTCAAGCATGGTTTGCGCCTATAATCCAAGCACTTTGGGAGGCTGAGCCAGGCGGATCACTTGAGGTCAGGAATTTGAGACCAGCCTGACCAACGTGGTGAAACCCACTCTCTTCTAAAAATACAAAACTTAGCCGGGTATGGTGGAGCACACTTGTGGTCCTAGCTATTGGGGAGGCTGAGACAGGAGAATCACTTGAATGTGGGAGGTGGAGGTTGCAGTGAGCCAAGACTGCTGCGCCACTGCCCTCTAGCCTGGGAGATGGAGGAAGACCGCATCTCAAAAAAAAAGAAATATTCTGAAGTATGACTCTAATTTTGTAAGTATACTATATATGTATAGAAATACCTACAATACATCTATATTTATAGATGAATAAGTTTCTATATACGTATAGAAATAAGACAAAGGAAAAATATGCCCTCATGCTAATAAAAGTTCTGGTTAGTGGGACAGTTGGATTTTTTTTTTTTTCTTTTTTATCATCTTATTTTCCAATTTTTCTACAATAAGCGAAGGGAAATGGGTGTGTTTTAACTGACACTTTTAGGTGAGCCAAACTATTAAAAATTCAGGCTGGGTGTGGTGGCTCATGCATGTAATCCCAGCACTTTGGGAGGCAGAGGCGAGTGGATGAGGTCAAGAGTTCAGGATCAGCCTGGCGAAGATGATGAAACCCCGTCTCTACCTAAAATACAAAAATAAGCCAGGTGTGGTAGCAGGCGTCTGTAATCCCAGCTGCTCAGGAGGCTAAGGCAGGAGAATCGCTTGAACGCGGGAGGCAGAGGTTGCATTGAGCCACGTTCATGTCACTGTACTCCAGCCTGGGCAATAGAACAAGACTCTTGTCTTTAAAAAAAAAAAAATTAAATTAAATTAAAAGTCTACCATTGATGACAATTAATTTTGACATGTCTTGAAGAGGGTATATTATTTTTAAGTATGAGTGCCCAGGCTTTTGTTTTTTCTTTGAGACAGAGTCAACCAGGCTGGAGTCGACCATGCTGGAGCGCAGTGGTGCTATCGGCTCACTGCAACCTTTGCCTCCTGGGTTCAAACCATTCTCCTGCCTCAGCCTCCCAAGTAGCTGGGATTACAGGTGTGTACTACCACACCTGGCTTATTTTTGTATTTTTAGTAGAGATGGAGTTTTGCCATGTTGGCCAGGCTGATCTTGAACTCCTGACCTCAAGAGATCCACCCTCTTTGGCTTCCCAAAGTGCTAGGATTACAGGTATGAGCCACTGTGCCCAGCTGCTCAGGCTTTTATTACAGCCTAGTGTGTCTTGCATATATAATTCTCCTTTTTGCTTTTTTAGATTATGCATTTTAGGTTATAGAGGAATAGAGTCCAGAAGCCTGGCTGATGCTTGCCAGGTCACACCACCTTCCTCTGAGGAAGAAAGGGCTGGTCTTGCCTCCGTTTTTCTATCTAGGTCTTGTTGCTTTTTCACGTCACTCTGGTGACCTGAACTCCTGCTTCTCTGGAGAAGGGGTTCCTGGCTGCGGCGAGCATCTGGCTGAGGTCCCTGTGAGGATGATTTGAGGCTCTTAAGGTAGATTGCACAGTCAGGGATCTGGACTGAATGTTGAAATGGCCCAAGCCAGTTTCCAGGAATTCTGGATAATGTTGAAAACCAGAAAGACTTACTTTAAATTCCAACATGGACTTTCAGAGATGATGTGGAGAGCAAAAGGAGTTGAGCAGTGAGGATGAATTGGGGCCTGCGGTTTATTTAACCACCTTCCTCTATGCAGGTTCGTTTTCTGTGCCTCTTTTGGGGCTTTGGCCTGTGTTCACATCACCTTACCTGTTATCCACCTACAGCTTACAAAAGAAAGGCAAATAAATTATGTATAGTTTTTGAGAATTGGGGGCAGCCGAGCTGTAGCCTGGAGCTTTTATCCTACTGAATATTATTCATAATATCCTGCTGACTAGTATTCATTTCTGGTTGCAGGGTAATGAGGGAATTAGAATATTGGTGCATGGTCTGATTCTGGGCAAAATAGTCTGAGCTGGGATTGTTGAGTAAATTCAAAGTATTGAGTTGAAATCTTTAAACAGCAGTAGAAAAAAAAAATAGAGCACTCTTTGGGGTCCTTTCGTCCCTCCCTACAAGGCACCAGGGTTGCCATTTCTTACCGGTTCGTTGTCACCTTGGTGACGCATAGGAACTTGACTTTCCATTTTCATGTTCCTTGGTGTCCGGGATGAAGACTCCATGCAAACTCACTTTGCACTTAATTGGCACTTTTGATTTTCGGGTTTACTGAGAGGCACTTGAGCTTTGGGGGACTTTTTCACAAACAGCAAAAGAGCAATAACTTGGGGGTGATGAAAAAAATAGGATTGATGTCTTAAACTATTTGTCTTGGGAAAAAGTGCCACTGTTTCTCACAGCAGATGACTATCCCCTCCTGTATCCATTTGAAGCTGTGCCACATTGACACCTAAATTTCATGTGGCCACTGGTCTGGGACAGCGGCCAGGCAGCGTGTGTAGCCCTCAGCCCTGCTAGTGCTCTGTGTGGCATCTTCTCATTCCCTTCCCCGAGTCTGGAGAGGGAGGTGAGTGGGCTTCTCCACCTCCCACTGCCCATTAGAGCTGTAAACCCATGCTAACCTTTCTCTTTTAAGAATAAATCCAGTGAATAATTGGCTCCGTTGACTTGACCTGTTTTCATGTTCTCACATAACCTCTCTGAAGAGCTCTCTTAAAACAGTCTTGGAAATTTCATCATGCTCCGAGTGGAGAGCCTGCAGCTGCCTCATTTGCTCACATTCACTTCATGTCTTCATGCAGCCCTTCCACCGGTGCTTGTGTTAGCTTATGCTGTTTCTTTTGGGCAGGCTCTTCTTTTTTTTAAATGATAACTTCATTCATTTTCTAAGAAACTGTCATGTACAAGTGACTTTAATTCTGAGTTGCATCATTGGGAACCATCACTTTCTGCTGCAGCTGCCATCCCAAACCTAAGGTCTGGGGCTTTGGGGTGCTTTGTACCTAATTCTTCATATTGCAGGGGTCGGGGAGAGAAATGCTCAGGTTCTTTCCTTAGCCTTTTTTTTTTTTTTTTTTTTTTTGAGACGGAGTTTCACTCATGTTACCCAGGCTGGAGTGCAATGGCGCGATCTTGGCTCACCACAACCTCCGCCTCCTGGGTTCAGGCAATTCTCCTGCCTCAGCCTCCTGAGTAGCTGGGATTACAGGCACGCACCACCATGCCCAGCTAATTTTTTGTATTTTTAGTAGAGACGGGGTTTCACCATGTTGACCAGGATGGTCTCGATCTCTTGACCTTGTGATCCACCCGCCTCGGCCTCCCAAAGTGCTGGGATTACAGGCTTGAGCCACTGCGCCCGGCCAGCCTTTTTTTTTTTTAAATATGAGACAGCATCTCCTTCTGTTCCCCAAGCTGGAGTGCAGTGGTGTGATCTTGGCTCACTGCAACCTCCGCCTCCCAGGTTCAAGCGATTCTTCAGCCGCCTATGTAGCTGGGATTGTAGGTGTGTACCACCTGACTAAAATTTTATTTATATTCTTAGTAGAGTGGGGTTTCACCATGTTGGCCAGGCTGGTCTTGAACTCCTGACCTCAGGTGATCTGCCCACCTCAGCCCCTCAAAGTCCTGGGATTATAGGCATGATCTACCACACCTGGCCTCTTTCCTTAGCCTCTAAAGCCACAAGTGTTTTCAGGAGCCCTTCAGTTGGGAGTAGCTGCTGCTAGGTCCTCTGACTTCTTCAGTGTTCTCGTGTGGCTTTGCCCATGTCACACCTGCCACTGCCTCTTGACCCTCGGAGCCTCAGATCTCTGTGCCTGTTCCATTGCCTCTGGGCATGAATTTTTGGCGACTGCCATTATCTCCAAAAGTCCATCAGGAGAGGAGTCCCAGAAGGTTGTCTCTAAATGTTTCTTTTTAAAATACTGTTTCTCTCCAGTCATTTAAAATATTAATGATCCTTTGAAATTCCAGATATTTTCCCACTTGCCTCACCAGCTGACCCGGATCTTTTGACCCAGTGCTCTGTTGGGATCTCTGAAAGCGAAATGATCAATTCAGATGCTCCTCCCTGAAGAGCACAGCAGCAGCATCAGGAGAGGGGCCCCCCCAGATTGGAAGTGGTTTTTCTGACTCTTCTTTTGGTTTTGTTTGTTTTCTGACAGTTGTTATTGAGCTGAAAGTGTAGCATCACAAACTGGGGAAGGAGAGGAGGGAGGCAGGATGAGAACTGTGGAGTGCGGAGGCAGGTAGCCCGTGGGGTGCCTCCCGTGCCCGGCGGAGCTGGAAACTGCTTAGGTGCCAGAGCTTTTCCTGTGACCAAATTCTGGCTTTTGAAATAACCCAGTAACAGTTGTCTATGTTTTCATTCTGCCCGCTCCTCCCACAGCCTGGTTCCGCAGAGGGAAGGAAGGAGGAGTGCTTTGCAGCACGTGCCCCTGGCGGCATCATGGTACTTTCCTGGCTCTGCTGCCTCTGCCCGTCCGTCTTTTATTGTTTTTATTTATTTTTTAAAATTTCTAATTTTTGCAGAACTGAACCTTTTTCTGCTCTTCCTTTCTCCCATGTGTCTTTTCTTTGTGGTTGATAGTGTGTTGTCTTCTCCAGAGTATTTGTCATTAGAAACTTACAGCAAGCATATGCTTTTTAGCATGTCAGTATTTTTATTATGTTGCCCGCCTTGTCTTTGAAAACTGCTTGTGAACGCGGTATCAACTTTATGGTAAAAATCCTTTTTTTCCCCCTGTAGTCTCTCCATTTCAAGGACTAAAACAGTCTTGCGTTAAGTAAAAACCTATGACCAGAGGTGAAGGAAGACTCTAGGAACTGAAAACTGCGACAGAAATTAGCACAATTTGAAAACAAAACAAAATTGCAAAAGCCTTAGTTGCTTTCCACCTAAGAAGTTGGCTCAATGGAGAAAATGTCCGCTGGAGTTTCAATAATGAATTTGGAGTGTGGGTGCAAGCGAATGACTCAAAGAAGGGCCCAGCTCTGAAGCTTGACGACAGAAATGCTGTTGTAAATCTAGTCTCAGGCGTACAGACCCAAGCCCCCTGGTACCAGAGAGCCGGCCGGTCTGTGGTGCATGTGTGTCCTTGTGATGGCAATCATTGTAGTCGCTGGCCTTCAGAAGAACTGAGGATCTGATGGAGGTTTTTTTATGTATTTATTTTCTGTTCACCTTGTGACCCTGTGTCAAAATTTATTAAGTACAAAAGGCATTACGGAAATGGTACTTTCTGTAATTTGATACTATCTGGCTTAATTGTCTTCACTTGACTCTTTGTAATACTGTTGTAATGTTAACTCTGTTAAGTACCCAAGCTGCTTGTCTTCCACCAAAGAGTGCTTTATTAACAAGAATCTGTGAAAACCACATTTAAACACTGTTGCATGTTGTAATACCAGGTGGTACCTTGGTAACCTAAAACTTGCAAGAGAATATTAATGGTAAAGGAAGACTCAGGAGGAGAAGCTGACTTCAGAGTTGGAAGATGTTCCAGTCATTTCTTTCTCTGTCCTTAAGGGACAGAAGAACTGCGAGGTTGCCCATTGTTTGGTTGCCAGTCATACAAATTAAAATCATATTTCCTTCCATGCCTGGAAAAAACACACTGTTGGTTTTTCCCCTTGGAAACCGCAATTCCAAATAATGTTGGCTTAAAAGAAAAAAGTTACCACTTTTTTAGAGTCCTTCTCTGTAACATTGGGATTTTCTTCCTCCTGAGATCAGCCGAAGGCCATTGATGTGGCCTGCGATCTCAGTGGCAGCGATCTGCTTCTGGACCTCACTGTTGCCTTTGGTTAGGGAACACAACTAGTAACTCTGCAGAGTGCCTTGTCCCACAGCCGTACTGAAACACAGCAGAGTCTGTGCCATGAAGCAATTATAGAAACAGAGTTGATTTGCTGCTTTAAAAAAAAAATGGGGCCCCAAATAAAAGACTATTTAGTACCCACCTCAGTTCCTTCCATAAGAAGTGGGTGGTTTAATGATTGTTAACCCATTTTTGCCTGTGCTGGGAGCATGGAGGGCCAAGAGGTTGACAGGCAGCGGGAACCAAATGCCCTCCTAAGCCACAAGGCGTGTGCCAGATCAGCAGGCAATTGCCATTTTAAGAAGCTGCCCTTTTCACAAAACTGCAAGGAATAAAAGCAGTTGGAATAAACAGGTTAATGTCTTTAATGCAAAAAGTAATTGAAAGGCAGTGCCTCCATTTTGGTGTGCTTTATCGGGAAGAAAGTATGAAATTGACCGGTGTCAGGGGAGACGGAAGATGCCGTTGTCTCAGCCAAACGGGCGACTCTTTCCCCACCAGGCACTACGGGGTGGGGTCAGGCCAGCCTTTAAACACTGGGGACTGGATCACAGAGAAACAGTGGTGTTCTGTCCCTGGAAATGAATAGGCACAAAGACCCACTTGCCTGTGGGAAGACCACTCTTCAATAAGATTTGGGTGGCAGAAGGAACATTCCTTTTGCTGTTTTGAGCTGAGACAATATAAATATTCAAACCGTGCCATGCACAAAGCATTGAATTCTCAGGGCACCTCTTCTTCCCCTTACCCTTTTTAAGGCCATCCCCCCCATAAATAATAATCCAGGTAGTTGTAAAAATTGCGCTTCTTTCTGAACCCTTCTTAGTTTGGCTTTTCATCCCATCAGAACAAGTTAACATGCAGCCGCCACGGCTCTTGTGAGTACTGTCTTCCTCCCGGTGAACAAGCCTCCTGGTGTTTCGTCCAAGAAAAGGAAGGGCGTCAGCGGAACCACAGTCCTTTTTCATTTTATAAGCTGCCTCTTCATGTCGCCTGCTCAAGTTTCCAGCTACAATTGCTATCACTGTGGCTCTTTGTAAAAACCCTTCTATTTAACTGCCTCACTGAAATTAGTCATAGGAAGCTTGTGATTTGGTGAGGAAGCATTCCTTATAATAACCAAATGACTTGGGATGGTTTGCATAGCAACAGTGTTATACTTATGGGGACCACATCTCTGGAATCCAGGAAGTCTCTGGGTTTGAGGGATGGAAAGTTCTTCCTGCTATGAATGAGAATGGACTCTTCCCTTACCCTCAACTGAAACCACAAACACCCAGAATCTTCTGGGATTCTGACTTACAGTCCTTGTTATAGAAGACGTTGTTGCTGTGGAATATGAAACTGTGTGTGTCAGATGGAGAGATTCCCTTAAGAGCCTTAAATAGCCCTGAAAGTACACCAGGACAGTTTGCAAATGGAATTATAATTAGAAGTGAATATTTTTAAGTGCCCTTGAAGCTTTCTGGGGACTCAAAATTATCAAGAGTCAGGCACAGTCCGGAGGAAGAGCGTCTGCAAAACTGGGTTCCTAGAAGTACGGATGGATGTCGCTTTTTGTAGAACTTGGCAGGGAGCAGCACCTTGTGAGAGCAGGTGGCCTGACGTGGCCAATGCTTCCTGGCAGCACGAGGCTCTGCCAGCCTCCAGAATTCCCCTGTTCTGAGCTTGATGCCCTTGGCCTGTCCTTTACCCACTTCCTCCCCTCCCCCTAGCCCTCTCACAAGGGTGATTGCTACCTCTCTCTTTTCTTGGGCCGAGCAAATTTTAGAGGAGTTCCCAAGCTTTGTCACGAGGCCAGTGTGCGGATGGCCTGGGCTTGTGTGTGGCCCGAGGGCTCTTCTGGGGCCTTCCCTCTTCCCAGTCACCTTCGGAGCCACAGGAGCCGTGCACTCATTGGATGTCTGTTCTTAACATAGGTCAACTGCTTCTCTTTCTACATTTTAAAAAATCGTTGTATTTTAGAAAGCAGTGCTCATCAAAAGCAACTTTTAAAACCTATTTTATCATTCCTTTAATAGTTATCTCCCGCTGAAACTGCCCTGGGGAGGCTAGCTGCTGCTCTTCCATTCTCCACATCAGGGTATTCTCCACATCACTGAGTGGAGATGCGTCCAGATGTGTTTAAAGACTGGACAATTCACCTATACTGTGTAGGAAATTACCTCCTTAATTACCTGGTAGAATTGTTAGCAGACATGTTCATCCGATGGTAGTACCGCAGTTTTCTATTAATAATTTGCAGACTTTTATCTAACCTGCACTCATGTACAGATTATTAAAAGTTTTGAAATGTAACTGATCAGTATTGATCAGTCATTGTCTTGATTTTTTTTTTACAGTGTATATTTCTAATCATGTTTTTTAAAGCCAAGAGAACTGGTTGAATGAATGTTTATTTTCCTGAAGGTATTTTTAAGATAAAGCTTCCTAATGGCCTGTAAACTTTGCATATATAGGTAGTTTGATACATACTGTCACATTTGAAAATCTTGTGAGTTGTAACTGGTTTTATACAAAATATCAAACAATGGAAATTGTATAATTATAATCATGTAATTAAAAGTATTAACCAAACGGTCTTTTAGTTTATTGTGTTCCTTACGAAGCATTTTGAATTCTGGTAGCCAGTGAGTAAAGCAGAGCATCCCGGAATCTGTACTGGTCTGCTAGGATGGCCATGATGGAACACCCCAGACTGGGTGGCTGACACAAAAGTTCATTTCTTCACAGTTCTGGAGGCTGGAAGTCCACGACTGAGGTGTGGGTGGGCTTGGTTTCTCCCAAGGCTTCTCTCCTGGGTTGCAGGCTCTGCCTCTCCTCAGGGCCTGCGTGGCCCTGGTGTCTCTTCCCATCTACCCCCCTCTTGTGAGGACACTGGTCAGATTGGATTGGGATCCACCCCGATGGCCCTCATTTTACCTCGTTAAAGGCCCCGTGTCCACATAGAGCCACATTTCAAGGGGCCGGGGTTAGGGCTTAAGTGTTTGGAAGTCAGTCCAGCCCTCTTCTGTAGGGTAAGGTGGTGAGCAAGAGGGGGCCATTCCTCACACCCCAGCACCGGCTCACAGGACGCAAAAGTCTTGATTTTTCTGGAGACTTCTAAGGAGAACCCTCAGGCCCTTGGGGTCCTGCAGGGCATTTTGCCGGCCAGGGTGTGGCAGTGCTGGCCACGGTACCCTGCGCAGCTTGTGGTCCAACCCCAGACATGGGCCTTGTGCTCTCTACCTGACCTGCCTCTGATGGCCTCTAGTGCTGGGCTGGAGTCCAAGAGCCCAGTGTCCACACCCCACACACAGCTTGCTGCTGAGACTCAACACCCTGTGTTCTGTTGAGTTCTATCCAGTTTCCCCAAGGAGCTGTGCTTGGATTCGCACTGGGATACAAGTGTCCAAAGTAAAAACCAGAGACCTGCCTTCTCACCCCTCTCCTGACTCCCACCACACGTGACCTCCCAGAGTGTGTATGTGTAGACCCTGGCTCTGTGGGAGCTGTGGCCTCGCCCTGCCCCTCCATGGCTTCTGAGGCCAGTGCCTGGTAAGGTGCTCCCCTGACGCACTAGCGCTCAGGCAGCTGGCCCCGCCACGCAGCTCTGAAGTCCCTGAGTGCTGTGAAGGGGCCGGCCGGCTTGGAGGCAGTGCTTCAGATGAAACCACGCAGCATGTCTGTTCCACCTGGGGGCCATGTCTTCCAAGCCTGTGTGAGGGGCGGGGGGGCAGCAGGCTGTGGATACCCCTGGCCCTTAGAGGAGACTTGTTTCCTTCCCTGTCATCTGGAGCCACTCTGCCCAGGGCCTGACCACCATGTGCAGGATTTGCTGATCCCCTCTTCTTCCATTAAGTGATATTGAAAAGAATTCCTACCTTAGCAATTAGTATGAGAGTTAAAATAACACATTAAAACAGTATCGGGGTATATCTTTCAATTCACTATTTTGTCATATTTTAGAGGTCATTTTCTCTAGATGATTAGGGAACTGATAGATTAGGGACTAATAGCAGATTATGGCCCCTCAGTATCTGAAATTTTGGGGACCTGCAGCATAATTTTATGGATGGGAAATGGTGTAAACATTTAAAAAGAGGTCACAGGCCGGGCGCGGTGGCTCACGCCTGTAATCCCAGCACTTTGGGAGGCCAAGGCGGGGTGGATCATGAGGTCGAGATCAAGACCATCCTGGTCAACATGATGAAACCCCGTCTCTACTAAAAATACAAAAAAATTAGCTGGGCATGGTGGCGCGTGCCTGTAATCCCAGCTACTCAGGAGGCTGAGGCAGGAGAATTGCCTGAACCCAGGAGGCGGAGGTTGTGGTGAGCCGAGATCGCGCCATTGCACTCCAGCCTGGGTAACAAGAGTGAAACTCTGTCTCAAAAAAATAAAAAATAAAATAAAAATAAATAAATAAAAAGAGGTCATGTAAACTATTTGGCCTTGAAGTGGGGACCCACATGCTGAAGGTAAGTCTGGAGAGGCTGTTCAGAGGCAAGGCTGGGCCGTGGGAAAGGAGTTGCAAGGGCCCCTTCCCGTGGCCCTCAGTGGACTGAGACACAAGTTGCTGTGAAAGAGCAAGTCCCAGTGGGTGTACCCTGCCCCAGCTCCACCACTTCTGTGGCATGGGGGACCCTTCATCTGCCAGCTGAGCCTCACTTTGTTCAGTGGTAAAATTGGACTAGCTGTTTGGATTACAATTAACATTGTACTTCTGTTTAGATTACAGAAGCACATGGCTGAGCCTTAGCTAGGGGAGTGTGACATCCGCTCTGCTGTCTTTCCCTCCTCCGTGTGCCTAAGTGCAGCTGTGGGTGCGCTAGAAAGGAGGATCTTGGGGGGAATTCTCCAAGAACACGACCTTTAGCTCCTCTGTAGCACCCTAACTGGAGGTCACACTCTCCCTATCGTCGGCCATGGAGGTGGCTTCTGAGGTCTTACTGTCACAGCATCACATCAGTGTTCTGCAGAGACTCTCCCTGGGTGGTGCTGGCTATTTCCTTAGAATAAATTCCTACAAAAGGGATTTCTGGGTCAAAAATGTGAAAGATGTTGAAGCTTTTGCTGTGGGAAAAAAAAGGCGCTTGGTAGAATTGTTGAGAGCATGCATTCTGGGCCCAGGCTGTTTGAATGCAAACCTAAGCGCTGCCGTAGCTTAGATTTGGGCTGAGGGACCTAAGCTCCCTAAACCTGTTCCTTCTCTGAAATGGGGACGGTAGTATGCATCTTACAGGGTTGTGTAAGGATGAAATGAGTTAATATTTGTTCATCGCTGGGAACAAGTGTCTGGCACACGCTAAGAGCCGAGTGTATTGTGCCTAATAAAAAAAATAAAAATGCTGTCCAGGAGGGCTGTCACGATGCGCAATCGCCGCTGCCCGCCCCTCCCCCGTTAGCAGCTGTTGTGACACTGGTGAGCTGCTCAGTTAATAGCAGGACAGTGGCCCCAGCGCTGCGGGTCGTGGGTCACACTCACTGCCCTGCCGTTTATCGTCCTAGCCTTAGCTTTTCCGCATTGATTTTGGGCATTTCGTCTTCCAAGCGGTTGGCACAGCCTGCCCTTAAGTCCTAGCCTCACCGCGTCTGTCTGTTTATTGGGGGAGAAATTGACCCCGCCGAGCAAAGCCTTCCAGGTTCCTACCCAGCGCCTCGAGGGGGACCCCGGCCCCTGTGGGAGTGGGGGCCCTCCCGCCTCGGCCTCCCCGCCTCTAACCCTGCCTGTCTCTTTGGCAGCAAGTCTGCATAGCTTTGAAGCGCTTCCGGACGACGCGTACTTGGTCCACACCGAAATCCCCAGGTAAGGAGGCCCCGGACCTGCCGCCGAGGCTCCGCGGGGCCAAGTCTGTTTCTAAAGGGGGGAGGGCGGCCGTGTCCTTTGTGCGTTGTGGGACTCGGGGAGGACAGTGGTTTCTCCTGGCCCTGGGTGTGTTTCTGTGTTAAACAAGACGCCTTTTCAGGCGGGCCGTTCTCCCTGGCGTGGGAACCCCGGGGGATGCAGTGCGTCTGGCGTCCCGCACCCGCCTACTCGGTGCCAGCGGACAGCCCAGGCCCTCATGCTGTTGCCCGCCCCGGGCCGGTGCCACCCCCAGCTGGGAACGGCTCACCCGCTTCGTCTCGGGCCGGGCACAGGACAGAGAAGCCGCCACGGTGCTCTCCTCTCGGGCCGGACAGAGGAAGGCGCTTCCCGGAGGGACGGCGCAGGATGGGCTCCCCGGGAGCTGGTCTGCTGCGCCTCCTCCTGCGGGGACTTCAGGGTGGCCTGGGCGGTGGGGACAGCGGGGTCCTCTCTGCCTGCGCCTCGAGTGCAGGTTCAGCCGGGACCCAGCTGGAGGGAGGCACACGGAGCGCCCTGGCAGGCCCGCGGTTGGCCTGTCCTCAGGTAGCGGCGGAGTGTCCACTCAGCACTCACTGGCGAGGCTGGAGGATGACAGCTGATGGCCCTCCTGGTCCCCAACCTAAGTTTGCCTTGCGGTTGAGAGCTTGGCCCAGGAAACTAGTCCTTGCCGTCCACACAAAGTCACACCCGAGGCAGGCCCATGGTAAGTGCAGCCCTGTCCATCTCCTCCCTTTTCCAGCGATGGTTGGCTCTCCCGGGTTGTCACCTTCCTAGACCGGCTTCTGCTCTGGCTCGGGATCCACAGGGACTAGGCCTCCGGGGAAGGTCTCTCCTGGACACACCTGCTGCCCACCGCAAGTTCTCTCCAGGTGCAATTGAAGCCTCTCAGCAGGTGTTTCTGCCTCGTTCTTCTGCTGGGTGTTAAGTCATCAACCCAGGGCCTTCCCTGGTGCCCCGGGGGTGACTGGGTTGGAAGGGCCGGGCTGACACCGCGGTGGTAGCAGGCGCATCCCCGCGCAGCAGGGCAGCGCTGCTTGCTCATTCTTAGGCCAGGAGCTCCTGTGAGGTGATCTGATGGAAGCTGAGGCCCCTCCGTTGTCCCAGAAAAGTTCACGTGGAATTTTTGAAGGCTGCGTTGACAGGTTCACTTACAGGCTTGCTGGCTGCCACCACACACTCCAGGGGTGCTGTTCCACAGACGCCGTGTGGAGGGCGCCCCAGAGGTGTGCAGTCAAGGCAGGGCCTATTCACCAATCACCCTGCCTGGGCCTGCCGCGGAGCCTCAGTAAAAATTCCCAGGCAGCATCTTTCTGCCTTGGTCACAACCACCCACTTCCCCAAGCCCGTCCCTCACAGGCCACCTGGCGTTCCCATTGCTCCTGCTTCCTTCCTATCCACCTTCCCTCTTCCTGAAAACTTCCCCAGCATCACCGCTGACTCCACCTCCATCCCCTCACCAGCAAAACACGCGAGTTGGGGGTCAGTTCGCTTAGAACTTGCCTAGGATGCTTGAAATGCTTTTCTCACTGTTGCTCTGACACAAGACCATGTGGGCCGCTGGGACAGTTGTGTGAGTTGTTCATGCACAACCCCAGGGAACGCTAGGCACAATGAGGTCGATGTGAGTCAAGTCCCAGGAGGGGGGCAGCGCACAACATGGGTGCCTAGATAGGGCAGCCCTCCTGGAGGCGCCCTCGGTGCCTTTGCAGGGTGGTGGTTCTTGAGGAGAAATGTCTTACCCCACCTCAGTGTCTGAGAGCATTTGAAACTCTCAGAAGTCCCCTGTGGGGTTTACATACAAGCTGATGTCACATGACAGGCACTCCCTAAGTGACAGAATTAATTCAGCCCTCTGGGAGTAGGCACAATTTTGAAAAGAAACAGTGCTCAGAGATGCCATGTGTTGGTTCTCTGCTTCTTCCCACAGAAACCTGATTGGCCCAAGGCGTAGCTATAAGGGGTGTAAAAGACTTTGCTATTGGGTAGGGGAAATTCCCGTGATCTGGAGTCCGAGGAAACTTTGTGGCTCAGACAGAGGCTTTCCAGGAGCAACAGGAGATGTGCGGAAAGGCTGGGCTGGGCTGGGCAGCCGCTGGGCCCTTAGGCCTGGGGAGCCAAGTTTTAGTCCCATCCCGATTGCATGAAGACCCGAGGGTGTGCCATCTGCACTACAGCCACGTGCAGTACCCTGCTAGGCGCCATGGCCATCTCCACGTGGCTCGGAGTGGCTGAGCACAGAGGCGCACGGGACACACTCCGTAGCTCATGACCTGCTGAGGGACAGGCGTCCCTTTTCCTGTCCCTTCTCCTAACAGCTTTGCCCAAGGGACTAATCCTTTCACTGGAAATTTCAGGAGTGTGTAGACAGAACATGGGGCTCAGGGATTGAATCTGGTTTCAGCTTCTACCTGCCCTAATACTAGCCAGGAAGCAAGGAAAACGGCATCCTTGCCTGACTGTAAAATGACGAGGCATGACAAAGCAGGACTCCCAGGCCCTCAAGCAAACGCTGGGCTCCTTCAGTAACCAAGCTCTGCCGCAGGTGCAGAGGCAAAGCGGGTGGGGGGAGGGGCATCCTGCAGACTTAAAAGATGGCCAAAGAAAAGGCAGCACAGGTGTGAGGGGGACACCTGTGGACGGTGAGTCCTGTGAGCAGGGATGAGGCGGGGATCAGCACAGCCCTCGTGGCCAGGCTTTGGAGGAAAACATGGTTCCGAGGGAGTTTTGCACTTTTTATTAAGAGATGAGGTTTTAGGCCGGGCGCGGTGGCTCACGCTTGTAATCCCAGCACTTTGGGAGGCCGAGGCAGGTGGATCACGAGGTCAAGAGATCGAGACCATCCTGGTCAACATGGTGAAACCCCGTCTCTACTAAAAATACAAAAACATTAGCTGGGCATGGTGGTGTGTGCCTGTAATCCCAGCTACTCAGGAGGCTGAGGCAGGAGAATTGCCTGAACCCAGGAGGCGGAGGTTGCAGTGAGCCGAGATTGCGCCATTGCACTCCAGCCTGGGTAACAAGAGCGAAACACCATCTCCAAAAAAAAAAAAAAAGAGAGATGAGGTTTTGCTCTGTCACCCAGGCTGGAGTGCGGTGACGTGATCACAGCTCACTGTAACCTCGAACTCTTGGGCTCAAGCCAAGAGGCTTGCTGCGGCCTCCCGAGTAGCTGTGACTACATGGGTGTGCCACCCACCTAATTTTAAAATTTTCTGTAGAGACACATTCTTACTGTTGCCCAGGCTGGTCTTCAACTCCTGGCCTCAAGCGATCCTCATACCTCAGCCTCCCAACGCATTACAGGTGTGAGCCACCATGCCTGCTCTTGCACGTTTATCTGTATCCTATTGGATAATAAAAAGGTTTTAAAATATTCCTGCATTTTTCCTTCCTCATTCCCTTTTCCACACCTCCTGTCCTCCACAACACAGGCCCCTGTGGGGCAGAACAGCCCAAGGCCTCGCGTGCCCACAGCCCACCCCAGGTTGTCTGAAGCAGGAAGGTTCAGGGAAGGCTGCTTACATGGGCCAGGATCCTTGCAGACGTCTCAGGAGACAGCAGCAGCCAAAGAAAATGGGCACATCTTTTTTCTGTGTCTACAGTGGAGGCCGTGTATATGGAAAGGGCGGGCGGACCTACTGCTGTTGAGAACAGGGCAGGCGCCAGCCACGCGGTTCTGCCTTTCCCAGCTCCGGAGACCCAGCCCAGCTGCTCCGGAGCACCTGCCAGCACCGCACAGTACGGTTTCAGAGGACAGCGACGTCCTTCCAGTGAAGCTCCATGCACTGGAATGGCACGGACTTGCTGATCAACAGAAGGAAATGGTCTGAAGTCTGACCAACACAGGGAAGGAGGGTAGCTGGCTCAGAGGGGCCTGCCTTGTGTGGAAGGCTCCTGAGAAACTTTAGGTTAGAGGGGTCGTGTACAAAGCATCTGACTCAGACTTCGGAGGCATTCCCAGCGAACAGCAGTGTCCTGGCTGTCTCTTCCCAGACTTGTCTGACAGGCAACTTAGGTATTCATCCCAGGTGAGGTACCGGCTCCCTCCATCTTGGGCAGCACCTCCCTTTTTCACTTCTGAGACAGAGTCTTGCTCTGTGGCCCAGGCTGGAGTGCAGTGTCGCAATCTTGGCTCACTGCAACTTCCACCTCCCAGGTTCAGGTGATTCTCCTGCCTCAGCCTCCCAGGTAACTGGGATTACACCCGCCAGCACGCCCAGCTAATTTTTGTATTTTTAGTAGAGACAGAGTTTCACCATGTTGGCCAGGCTGGTCTTGAACTTTTGACCTCAGGTGATCTGCCTGCCTAGGCCTCCCAAAGTGTTGGGGCCACCGCGTGAAGCCAAACACCCCCATCTCTAGAGGATCCAGCCCCCCAGCCCAGTTCCTGCAGGGTGCTTTCCCCCACCTGGTGCCAGGCTGTGTGCAGCCGCCCCAGGACCTCACCCGGAGCTGGCTCTTCAGGAGCTGCCCTGGGGGCACCACTCAGACACCTGAGGCCCAGCAGTCTGGCCTGGGCATGGCTAACCAATTCAAACTTGCTTGACCCCCACTTTTCAGGAGGCTTGGGGACAACAGACCCTCGTGGGCATCTTTCATGGGGTTAATCTGCTTGAGTCTAAGTCGCCAGCCAGAAACGTGGTGCCCAGGGTGCACTGCCCCAGGACTTCTCTTTCCCACACCACAAGCACCACAGAGGAGTCTGGCCGGGGCACTGTGGTCCGAAAGGTCCTGCTGCCTCAACATCTGGCTGTCCCTATGGTGTGCTGGTGACGCCCCCTGCCCTTCACTTCTGTCCTCCCTGGCTTCTCTGGGGCACTCGGGGCTACATACACCTTGGCACAATCAAAACCCCTACATCCAGGTGCATGACCAAGTCAGTGAGAGCAAATTCAGCCCATTCCAGGTTCATATCATGCACCGGGTCCCCCAAAACTGTGTTCAATCACAGGACTCAACAGCTCTATGGGATAGGAACTGTCACTGTTTTGCAACAGTAATATTAAACCAAGTGCTATGGGCTTTTCAAGTATTGCTCACAATACTACAGGAAGGTTCCTTAAAAGGGCTCTCTGGTTTATCTTCAAAGCCGGGTGAGGCAAAATGACGGCATGACAGCTTCACGCCCACTGAGTCATGACGCAGCCCTTATGTTGTAGCAGCTACGTGAAGATTTGTGAAGTCAGGGCACTTGCATCCACTGCCTTTTCCAGGAAAGGGAATAAAACACTCAGTTGATAAACCTTAGTACTCAGGTAGTAATTTAATAAGAGACCAAAACCAGGCTGTCACCCAAAGCAAACACCCTTAACTGACCCTAACATGTACGGATTCAGCTGTGATTATTCAACAAAATCATGACCGACTGCTATGGCCTGGGAGTGCCGGAAGGACCGTTTTCTCTACACCAAGTCAGGGGCGAATACCAGCCTTTATTTGCACTTGGGTTCCAGTTCAAAGCCACCTTAGACAGTGTGGCAAAGTGAAAAAAAGCACAGATCCTGGGGCCGAGGTTCAGATTCCATCGCAGGCGAGCATATGAACTGTGTGACAACAGGCAGACAGTACCTGTGGTATCTACGGGAAAGCAGGGAGAGCATCACCCCAGCTTCCAGCAGCTCTTCAGCTGCCTGGACCGCAGGCCCTCCTGGGCCCACTTCCTCTGCAGCACAGTGTGCTCTGTGGGTTGGCGTCAGTGGCTTTGGGTGCAGCTGTGTTCAAGGTGGGACTCCAGGTGAGTTACTGAACCTCTGAGGTATACCCTGAACCCCAAACTTTCACCAAAAGCAATAAAGAGGAACTCTAGAACTGGGGCCAGAAATAAGAGAGAAAAACTGCTTATAAGTGCTTAATAAATACCAGTTATTTACAACTCTTGCCCAGGCCGACGGCAGAGGCCTGTGTCCACAGCTGCCGAACGCTGACGCTCGCTCTGCAGAAGAAATGATGCGGTATTTGCTTTTTTGCATGATCCCTTAAATAACATGGTTTTTAAAGTCATATACTTACTATTCTTCCTAAAAACCACCCAAACGCTAGATATGTGTGTGTGCACACACAGAAACCACGAGGTAGTTTAAATCACCATTAAATATCAACACTTTCTCTGATTCTGTGTCACAGAGGGTGGCTACACAATAGCGATTTAAAATGATTGGTTAAGTGAAAACCAGAACTCAAAATATTCCAGGAGAGTAGATAACATTTACAAGTACACAGTAAGTGCAACTGTATTTTAATTTCTTGGTCTCTGAAAACTAAGCTGTGACTGCTTTACATGAACAGTTCAAGGTCTATGCATTTCCTCTAATGCTAAAGGCACAGCCTCCGGGAATCTACAGCTTCCTACGAGCCCTCAGTGGAGTCTATTTTACAACCCCCTTTCCCTCCAAGCTTCTGTGGAGGAGATTCCATACAATCTCTATGTACACATTTTAAACATTATTCCTGAACGTCATTTCAAATTCCTTCGATAAAAACACAATCACCATTCTTTGCCTTCTTGGGAAAGGGCCAGGCTAACCGTCACAGAAAGGGCCTGCTCTCGAGCCTCTGGAGAAGCCCCTCTGTCTAACAGCGCAGCCTGAAAAAGTGCAACGAATTCACACGATATGGGAAAAGCAACATCTATTGTTCCTAGAGTCTGACTGTCTTCCCACAGCCGCAAGAGTCTCTCCATGGGTGTGCGGTGCAGCTCCTTGGTGCCGGGAAGTAGCGCTCTTTCAAGAAAGTGCGGGGAAGTCTTCAGGGTCATCTGGGTTGGGGGCAACATCTTGCATCTAAAGAAGAAAAGAAATACTTTGAAATCCACTGCCCCTTCACCCATTCCTAATATCCCAATGGGAAAACGGGAGGCCTGGCACTGAGGGGCCTACGTCAGAGGCAGGATGCACAGTGGGAAGGGGAGATCACAGGTCACTGCAAACCCAGCAAAGTACAGCTCCCCTCCCACACAGGCCTCCGGCCTCCTCACAAAATGGGCTGCCTCCCTTCCTATGCCCTGCAAACTCTTACTGGGGGGCTCTGCATGGGGCACATCCTTCACCAAGTAAACAGAATGGTTACTGCATGTCGGGTGCTGGAGGGAGGAGGAGGTGCACAGACAGTGCCTATCCTCGGGAGCTCTTGGTGCCAGAGAAACTGACCATCGAGTCACGGGAAGGAGGGGCCACAGGAGGGCGGTCCAGTGTTATTTGGTGGCAAAGGTCAGGGTCAGGGTCAGGAAAGCTTTTGTGGGAAGAGAAAGTTCTCCCTGGGATGAATCTCAACAGACGAGGATGAGCAAAGGGCACACGGACCTGGTTTGGGAAACAATGTGACCTGATGGGGGCAGGTGCAGGCCGCAGGGTGGTTCTGAGCAGAAGCTGCAGAGGCTGTGGGGTGGGGGAGGCGTGGAGGCGGCGGTGCGGGATTCCCGGAATGGTTTCCCAACACGCCCGCCCGGGGTGCTGCAGGGGCCAGAGCTCCACTATAGGAAAGGAGTCGGCGTGTGTGTGTTTCCTATTCTCAGAATAGACCCTATTTCCAACCCGGCCCCAAATATACCCCCTCCCCCAAAAATTGTGGTTTTGCTCTTGCTTAAGCAAAAACAAACCAGATACTGCTTCCAGGGGCTGCTTCCCAGAGCGAAGGAAGCAGGCAGCAAGCGAAGCAATGCCCAGACCAGCCAAAGAGACGGGGTCTGTGCCTGCTCCATCATCACGAGGACCGCATGGTGGCCCATGCTGGCCACAGGGCCTCAGGGCTGACTTCCAATGAGCAGGTGTCCGTGCCACATTAGAAAGCGCCTACTACATGCTAGGCACAGCGTGGCACTGCGTAAACCGATCGTGAGCAAAAGCAGCCTGAGAACCACACCAGGGGGACTCCAGTGGCACACAGAGATCAGGCTTCAATGAAAAGAAAGTCTTCTGCTCAGAGACCTTAACCGGTCTAGGAGATGTGATCAAAGAAACCTGTGAGGAAGTGAGGTTGGAAGAATGAACTTAGGCCAGCAGGCAGAGGCCAGGGGTAAGGAGCGTGCTGTGTTCAGAGCTAGAAGCAGGCAGCCGTGGCTGAGGACAGTGTGAGGCAGGTGAGCCGGGTGAGGGAGGTCCCCTCACAAAGGGTCTGAGGTCTTAGTAAGGACTTTGTCCACTCTGCCAGCATCACCTAAGCCCAGGACATACAATCAGGCCACAGGAAGCTAAACGTCAGGTGCTCCAGTTCAATCCCGAGCTGGGGAGCTCGTCTAATGCAGATGAGAGAGCTGTCTCCTCCAAATGCCCCAACATCAGTCCCACACTGGCTACAGGAAGACGCAACTGCAGAAACTGAGGACCCAGTGCAATGAGAACATCCTGGGCCCGGGGCACCGTCCTTATTTACTTCCTTCAGCAAACCACCTGGGGATTTACAATACAGATACCTACCACCACTTCTGCTCTGGGTCTATAGTTCTCCGCCCTCCTGATCCTTCCCCGGCCTCCCCGGCTGCCTCCTCTGGCTCCACGCCCAGGACGAGGGAGGTTACCAAAATTAATCTCCAGCTGGGATGTGATGTCATTGGCAGCTTTCCGGAAAACATGGGAATCGTCCTCATATTCATCTTTTACCATCTGAAACACAGTTACAGCATCAAACCCCAGTCCACAGCCATCCCCACACTCAGCTGCCTTAGTGGCTGCGATGTGCTGCCCAAGAGCTGAAAACACCAGCAGGGGCTGGACAGAGCCCTAGGCTGCAGAGCTGGACAAAGGAAGACAGCGCTGCTGTTTCTGTTCGTGTTGCAGCCCCCCATTCTTAAAATTCCAAACATCTGTGAACTCACTACGATTCAAAGGTGGGTGGGACCAAATTTCCATCAGCTGAGCAGGTTAAGATGTAAGATTTGGCATGAGTAATCATAGCAAACGATATACATGTTTTATATCTAAGTGTATTTTGCTGAGATAAAGCTTTCATTTCTGCTTATTTTCTGTCTTATCTGCTCACAAATGCTTTGATAAATAAGGAAACATCCCCTTTCATGGGTGCGGACTATAAATACCATGTGCTAAAAATCACATGACTTATAGGCCGGGCGCGGTGGCTCAAGCCTGTGGTCCCAGCATTTTGGGAGGCCGAGGCGGGTGGATCACGAGGTCAAGAGATCGAGACCATCCTGGTCAACATGGTGAAACCCCGTCTCTACTAAAAATACAAAAAATTAGCTGGGCGTGGTGGTGTGTGCCTGTAATTCCAGCTACTCAGGAGGCTGAGGCAGGAGAATTGCCTGAACCCAGGAGGCGGAGGTTGCAGTGAGCCGAGATCGCGTCATTGCACTCCAGCCTGGGTAACATGAGTGAAACTCCGTCTCAAAAATAAAAAAAAAAAAAAATCACATGACTTATAATAAACAATTCTGACTCAGTACAGAGAAATTTTATAAAATAACAGAGTACGGTTACCTGAGTGCTCTACCAACGCTGCACAAAGAAGTTACACTGCTTTTTTTTTTTTTACTTAAAACCCTATAAATTAATTAAATCGGATCCAAATTTGATTTGGCTTCAACTCATAATAATGGAGAAAACAAAACAAAACAAGTAAACTAAAATCCTACAGAAAGGAAATCTGTCAATGACCTCAGGTGAGAATCTCCGAAGTGCTGGAACAGTAAACATTCCTACAACCAGGAATTGGGACAAAATTGCCATGAGCACATCGATGCCTTTAGGCCACAGGCTCACGACGGGCTTTGTGTTTAACATTTGTGTCCCCTTTAAGGTCTCAGGTTGAAGCCTCTTCCTGGGGCCCTGCCTCTGCAGGAAGGGCCGTGGGGCGGTGGAACAGGGAGTGAACTCAGTCTAAGGGCTCCACTTGCAGCTCCAGCTGGCCCCCGCCAAAGTGCTTCAACTGCCCAGTGCCTCACACGGGGTTGTCACTAGGTCTGAACTTTGCTAGGTGTTCTAGTGCTTCTGTCTTTTCAGGTGCCTGGAACAACGCAAACTGATGAACTGAAGATCTGGCTTATGTTGCTTTAAGAACAATTCCTAGCTTAAGTCCTCGATCCTCCAAGATTAACAAGGACCAAGATGTGTGCTTTACTGAGACCAAGCTCGATGACTCAGCTAACCCACTTGTTTCAAATATTCTGGGAGACCTCTGGAGCCAGGGAGGATGAATCTGGCGTGGATTAAAGAAGAGCAGCTTCTATTTTTACCTAACATGTCAGCTGCACATTTCAATCCTGACAGCACATTTGTTTTAGACAGAGTTTTATTTACAATGCCTAGAACAAAGAAGAACAAAGGAAGTGGACAAGTAAAGAACCCACCCAGCTAGCTAATGGACTCAGAACACACCTGCCTGAGACTGCAGGGAAATAAGGCTTTGGCCGTCTGCGTCTACAAAAAGCCATTTCTTGTGAACAGCTCAAAGCTTAGTAGTAAGGCCCCCTACAGCTTGGGCTGACCAAAACAAGAGGGTGGGAGGGAATCTTGTATCTTAAATACCCTCTAATCAAAGCATTCACTCAGAAAACAAAACTAACCCAAGTGTAAATCACTCTACAATAGTATAACATTCCTGAGATTCCAAATGAAAATCAATGACTAATACCCCGCAGAGAGGAAGAGCCTGCTCATTCCTGCCCCGACACAGTGACTGGTATCAAGCTGTGATGGAATGACATAGATTCTAAATCCCATGATGAGAATGCTTCAGTGGACCTATCCTTAAGTTCAGTAACTTACATAGGTGACTCGATGACCAGTGGCATCCCTATCAACACACACTGCTAGATGTTTCCCCTGAAACCTCTCCCTGCAAAACGGAAGCATGTGAGAAGAGCTAGATGTGAGTCTTGAGAAATAAGGCCCTCACAACACCGAGGAGCTCCCTGAGCAAACCTTGCAGCATGCTGGCCGCTGTGGCAGCGCCTGACTGAGCTGCCAGGCAATTTTGGGGCTCATCTTCTGCCACATCTGCAGTTAGGCAGGGGGCGCAAAGCTGCTGAACCAACATGGGAGGGGTGTCAGAAGAGCACGGCACTTCAACCACAGTTTAAAAAGTCATCAGCTACTCAGTGAAATGCTCTTATCAAGAATCAGAGCTGAAGGTAACCTAATCAGGGAATACAGAGTGTAGTTATCCTCTGAATAACTTTGAATTGTATAAGAAACAATCTGTAACTCTCACTTGAGAAAAACGAAATGCAGTTAACACACAGTGTGTGTACAGTCCCAGCACAGTCCCAGGGTGAGCAGGAGATGCCCTGTTACTCAAACTGCTTTGCGTTTCTGTCAGTAACACAAAGTTTCAATTCCTTTCCTTAATGAGCAATAAAGATACAGTAAAATCGGGCATATATCATCTCTGATTAGAAACAAGAGCACCAACCACTAACATCCATTTTCATGATAGAAGTGGAAAGGTCCATTTCACTTCCAATAAGGTAAAAGTAAAGATTACCTCTACATACAAAATATAATGCTTACATCATCTCTATATTTTGACTTGTGAATCACCACTGCTTTGGAAGGAACAGTGGATTCTGGTTTCCGGATG
Source organism: Sapajus apella (assembly GCF_009761245.1). NCBI lineage: Eukaryota > Metazoa > Chordata > Mammalia > Primates > Cebidae > Sapajus > Sapajus apella. The sequence continues at coordinate 2,184,706 of NW_022437098.1, read as the reverse complement.
TTAAACTCAGGCTTTGGTCTGGTCTGTTCTTGAAGATTTTTCCACTCATCTAAAGTCATCTCTTGAACTTGAGTTTCTTCTTCTACCTCCAACTCAGGAACTCTATAAAGAGATGTATAATCATAAAGAATAATTTTTGATGGTACTGAAATGTCTACTTTATTAAAGTTATAACCATTAATTAAACATACTTTTGTGGTACTGCATGTCAAATGTAAATAAGGTAACACAATCTTTGACTCATAAGCTTCCATATTTTATTTTCAACATTTTTTTTTTTTTTTTTTTTTTTGAGACGGAGTTTCACTCTTGTTACCCAGGCTGGAGTGCAATGGCACGATCTCGGCTCACCGCAACCTCCGCCTCCTGGGTTCAGGCAATTCTCCTGCCTCAACCTCCTCAGTAGCTGGGATTACAGGCATGCGCCACCATGCCCAGCTAATGTTTTGTATTTTTAGTAGAGACGGGGTTTCACCATGTTGACCAGGATGGTCTCGATCTCTTGACCTCGTGATCCACCCACCTCGGCCTCCCAAAGTGCTGGGATTACAGGCTTGAGCCACCGCGCCCGGCCCTATTTTCAACATTTTATGTCATCACTGCCAACAGAAGATACTTCCTGTGTTCAGAGCAATCTTTGAAAAATGGGAACATCATCATCCTGATGACATTAACATTACACTTCACCACTGGCACTCCCTTCCAGAGAGCATGACAGAAAAAATGAGGTAATTATGGAAAATGGGAGAAGGTACCGAAATAAAATACCGGAAACCATAAAACAGAAGTTTTAAAGCAGTAGCTCATAAATGCATACTTTTGCAGCTATTCTCTTTAAATTAATGAGTTTTAAAAAGAAAACAAAAGACAGACATATAGATCGATAGAATAGAATTCAGAGTCCAGAAATAAACCCTCACATTTATGGTCAATTGATTTTTTTTTTTTCCCCCAATCATGGTGCCAAAGACAATTCAATGGAGAATGGAAAGTACTTTCAACAAATGGTGCTGGGACAACTGGATATCCATTCAAAAGAAAAAAATGAAGTTGGACCCCTACCTCACACCATAAATATAAGAGCTAAAATAGAAAACCCTTAGCAGAAAACCTAGGCAGAAATCTTCGTAACCCTAAATTGGGCAATGGTTTCTTCCACATGATACCAAAAGCACAAGCAACAAAAGTACATACATTGAACGTCGTCAGACACTTTTATACTACAAAGGACAACATCAAGAAAGTAAAAAAGACAGTCTACAAAATGGGAAAAAAAATTTACAAATAAATATCTCATAGGGGACTTGTATCTAGAATACATAAAAGAATTATTTATAAAGAGCCAAGAATGGTGGCTCATGCTGATCGTCCAAGCTACTCAAAAGGCTGAGGTAGGAAGATCACTTGAGGCCAGGAGTTTGAGGCTGCAGTGAGCTATGATCACACATGTGAATGGCCACTGTGTTCCAGCCTGGGCATCACAGTGAAGCACTGTTTCTTTTCTTTCTTTCTTTCTTTTTTTTTTTAAAGAATGCTTTATGAATTCTAGATACAAGTACTCTTTAGTTGAGACAAATGACCACCCTACTCACAAAAAAGGCAAGGACATGAATAAACATTTTTCTAGAGAAGATATTAAAGCCAGTAAGAAGCTGCACATCATTAGCTGTTAGAGAAAGACAAATCAAAACCACAGAGCTGTACCAGTCCACACCCAGCGGGATGGTTAGAATAAAACCACATTTGACAAGCGTTAGGGAGGATGTGGAGAAACTGGAACCCACAAATGCTGCCGGTGGGTATGTGAAATGATGTAGCCACTTTGGAAAGCAGTCTGGAAGTTCCTCAAAATTTTAAGCTGAGTTAGCCTCTGACCCAGAAATTTCACTCCTGGGTTTATACCTAAGAGAAATGAAAACATACAACCACGTGAAAACTTAGACCCAAGTGTTCACTGCAGCACTATTCATAATAGCCAAAAAGTGGACATAACCTAAATGTCTATTAACTAATGGATAAACTAAATATGGCATGTTTTTTGGAATATTATCTGGCAATAAAAAGAAACAAAGTACTAATACATATTACAACATGAACAAAACTTGAAAAAATGATGCAAATGAAATAAACCAGGCAGGAAAGACTTCTGTATATGATTCCATTTACATGAAATATTCAGAAGAGCCAAATTCACACTGACAGGAAGCAGATTAGTGGTGGCCAGGAGCTGCAGGGAGGGAGGATAGGGAGTGACTACTTAAGGGGCATGAGGTTTCCTTTTGGGATGATGAAAATGTTCTGGAGCCAGATCATGGTGATGGTTGCATAACACTGCGAATGTACTAAATGCCACTGAATTGTACACTTTAAAATGATTAAAACTGTAGATTTGTAAATCACCACAAAAACAGGCAAAAAATAAAAGAAATGAAGACTGACACATGCTACAACATGGTTGAACCTGAAAACAGTATGCTGGTTAAAATAAGCCAGGCACAAAGGGAACACGGAATGATTCCACTTAGATGCGATACCTAGAACAGCAAATTCCTAAACATGAGTGAAACTGAGATTACTACGTGCCAAGGGGAAACGGGGAGTTAATGTTCAATGGAGATAGAGTTTCTGTTTGTGATGAAGAAGTTCTGGAGATGGATGGTGGTGATGGTTACACACAATGTGAATGTTATTGATACCAATAAATTGTATATTTTCCACTAAACTGTATATTTTAAAATGGTAATTTTTATGTTATCTATTTTTACTGCAATTTTTAAAAATTAATAATGTAATATACCCCAAACCACCCATCCATGCATTCATTCATTATCTGTTTGAGACAGAGTTTCACTCTGCTGGCCACACTGGAGTACAGTGGCATGACCATGGCTCACCATAGCTTCAACCTCCTGGGCCAAAGGATCCTCCCACCTCAGCTTCCTGAGAGTAGCTGGGACTACAGGCATGAGCCATCATGCCCAGCTAATTTTTAAAACAATTTTGTAGAGACAGGGTCTCACCATGTAGCCCAGGCTGGTCTTGAACTCCTGGCCTCAAGTGATACTCCCGCCTCTGCCTCCCAAAGTGTTGGGATTACTCCTGCCAGGCCACCGCACCTGGCCTCTACACGTAAAGATTTCAGTGCTGTAGTATGAGAATTGTATCTTGAAGTTGTTTAAAGGAAAAAAAAACAGTAGGTGGGGAGTGAGGAGAGAATCAAATCTGTATCTTCACTGAAGAGCTGATGTAATTTAAGGTTGTATTATAGAAATAGACAGATTAATGCTGTGAAAAATATAAGCAAAATCAGTAGAGAAACTTAACCATAGAGAACCCAAAATAGACAAATTTGCAGTGACTTTATAATACCAAACTGATGGTAGAAAAAACATCAAAGCAATGGTAACATGAAGGAATATGAGGGAACTTTCTGGCGTGAATAGTAATGTTCTGTATACTGACAGGAGTTTGGATCCCATAAGTATATGCATTTGTCAAAACAGTGAATGTACACTTAAGATTTATACATTTCAGGCCAGGCGCGGTGGCTCAAGCCTGTAATCCCAGCACTTTGGGAGGCCGAGGCGGGTGGATCACGAGGTCAAGAGATCGAGACCATCCTGGTCAACATGGTGAAACCCCATCTCTACTAAAAATACAAAAAATCAGCTGGGCATGGTGGTGCGTGCCTGTAATCCCAGCTACTCAGGAGGCTGAGGCAGGAGAATTGCCTGAACCCAGGAGGCGGAGGTTGCGGTGAGCCGAGATCGCGCCATTGCACTCCAGCCTGGGTAACGAGAGCGAAACACCGTCTCAAAAAAAAGATTTATACATTTCACAGTACATAAATTTTATATCAGAAGAAAAAACTGTAAACAAATATTAAGTTCCATTTAGTGATATATATGTTGAACTATTTAGGAAGAAGTGTATAGATGTCTATAATTTATTATGAAATGTGTCAAAAAACATGGTGGATTAATGATGGATACTTATGTAAAATGAATATATAAGATGTAAATGGTAGCATTTAGGTGGTGATAAGTATAGCTGTTGGCTGTAAAATTATTTTAAAGTTTGCTGTGTTTGGAAATTTTCATAATAAAATGCTGGAAAAATACCAATATCAAAACACAGATCTCAAATATATGTTGGCAAAAATATTAAAAGATACTAGGACTTTAAAATAGCAAATTAATGGAAACAACCCAAACCTATCTAGAGAAGAACTTGGTGAAAACACTGTAACAGGCCGGGTGTGGTGGCTCACACCTGTAATCCCAGCACTTTGGGAGGTCAAGGCGGGCAGATCACAAGGTCAGGAGATTGAGACCATCCTGGCCAACATGATGAAACCTCATCTCTACTAAAAATACAAAAATTAGCTGGGTGTGGTGGCAAATGCCTGTAATCCCAGCTACTCAGGAGGCTGAGGCAGGAGAATCACTTGAACCCAGGAGTCTGAGGTTGCAGTGAGCCGAGATTGTGCCATTGTATTCCAGCCTGGGCAAGAAAGGAACTCCATCTCAAAAAAAGAAAAAAAAGAAAAAAGAAAAAAAGAAAAAAAATCATGTTTTTCAGACTGAACTTTGGAAACATGTAAATATTTTACATAATTATAAAACAGATTTAAATTAAAATTCAATCTCTAAAATTTGAAAGTAAAATGAATCAAAGTAACTTAAATGTTTATGAAACTGGTGATATAATCATCAAGAGAAACTATTTCAAATGATTCTGAAATACAAATTTGATTACTCATCTCCCATCTGACATAACTTTTGAGTAACTGTTGTCACTGTTTTATGTGTAACAAATGATTAAAAGTACAATGTTACTTGGAACTAGAATTTTCAGTATCTAAAAAAAGGAGAAACAAGCGGTCTATGTAAAAATCCCATATCCTAACTTTGAATTGGAAACATCGAATGAACTCATATTTTATCTTTTGTGTGAGTATGTGTCTGTTTCCCTGCTCTGTCCACCGAAATGCCCTAGAAACAATCAAGAACCTGGTGGGAGTGGTTCTTTATCAAAGCAGCTTTACTAAAGAAGAAATACAGATGGTAAACAGCACGCAAAAACATGCTCAGCATCAGCAGTCATTAGGGGAATGCAAATTAAAACCACAATGAAGCCAGGCACGGTGGCCCACATCTGTAATTTCAGCACTCCAGGAGGCTAAGGGGGCACTTGAGGCCAGGAACCGGAGACCAGCCTGGGCACCAAAGCGAGACCCCATCTCTACAAAGAAAGTAAAAAATTAGTTGGCCATGGTAGCACATGCCACTCAGGAGTCTTAGTTGGGAAGATATTTGAGCTCAAGAGTTTGAGGTTACAGTGAGCTATGATCACACCACCGTACTCCAGCCTGGGTGACAGAGCCCGAACTTGTCTCTAAAAAAAGGAAAAAAAAAAAAAAAAAAAAAAAGACAATAAAAACCCATAATGAGATATGTAGCCATTATAATGACTGAAGTTGTAAAAACTGACCATACCCAGTACTGGCAAGGATGTAGGAGAACTCTCTATTACTGTTGGTGAGAAAATAACAATGGTACAACACTTTAGGGAAAGAATTCAGCAGCTTCTTACAAAGTGAAATATACACATACCAGGCCGGGCGCAGTGGCTCACTCCTGTAATCCCAGCACTTTGGGAGGCTGAGGTGGGCGGATCACAAGGTCAGGAGATTGAGACCATCCTGGCCAACATGGTGAAACGCCATCTCTACTAAAAATAACAAAAATTAGCTGGCCGTGGTGGTGCGCGTCTATAGTCCCAGCTACTTGGGAGGCTGATGCAGGAGAACTGCTTGAACCCAGGAGGTGGAGGTTGCAGTGAGCTGAGATCACACCATTATACTCCAGCCTGCTGAGAGACCCCATCCCCTCAAAAAAAAAATACACACACACACACACACACACACACACACACACACACACACACCCATTTAGTTCAACGATTCCACTCCTAGGTATTTACCCAGGAAAAAGGAAAAGTGCATATCCTTATAAACACTTGAATATTAAAATGTTTGTAGCAGCTTTATAGCAAAAACTGGAAACCACCCATTGATCACCACCAGGTAAACAGACAAATGGTGGTCTACTGTATGGCAGACAACTACTCCACAATGCAAAGGAATGAACTGATACAAATCACACAATAAGTAGGCTCGGAGGAAAAACACAGACCAAAAAAGAATACAAGCTGCATGATTCCATTCATATAAAATCACAGCAACTGCAAACGAATCTGTAGTGACAGAAAGCAGATCACTGGCTGCCTGGGGGAAACGGGGCAAGAGGGACGGCCTACACACGAACACCAGGAAACTTTGTGGGGTGATGGCTATGTTCATGATTTCGCTCACGGTGATGGTTTCACAAGTAAAACCCTGTCTCTACTAAAAATACAAAAATTAGCTGGGCATGGTGCTGCATCCCTATAGTCCCAGCTACTCGGGAGGCTGAGGCAGGAGAATTGCTTGAACCCAGGAGGCAGAGGTTGCGGTGACCCAAGATCGTGCCATAAGCACTCCAGTCTGGGTAACAACAGCGAAACTCCGTCTCAAAAAAAAAAAAAAAAAAAACTTTTGGGGGGAATTTTCTATCAAACTGATTTATGGATATAAGGTAGTCAAATCTATGGTAATGTGAATAATGCTATATGCAAATTTCATAGTTATATTATTTGTTTCTAAACATGTGAAATTCTAGAAATCATACTGCTTTAACCAGTTCCCTTTACTTAGAAATGAATGAGATTAGCTAACACCGTATGCTTACCATGTGCCAGATGCTGTTTAAAATACTTCCTATTAATTATTTCATGGTAAGCAATAGTTAGGTACAATTCATATCCCATTTTACAGATAAGAGTATTGAGGCAGAGAGAGGTCATGTAGCGAGCAAATAAATAGAAGAGGCAAGTTCCAGTTCTGTCACTGCATCTCCAAAGCCCAAGCTCCACTGAGATTCAGGGAATAAGGGGGCAGAGAAATAGAAAAATACACCTAGATGGAAGACAGTCATGATATGCGCAGAGCAAAGATACAAAACATCAATTCAAATGTCCACATTTCCATTCATGCAACACCTTTTCCCCCCGAATATATGAGAGTGCAGTGAATCAAAGAAAGTAGGTTCCAGAAATGAAGCTTCACTAATCAGATACGTAACTGGGACAAGTGAATTTAACCTAAAACATAAGAAAATCTTCATTGTTTAAGCAAATAACTAGGAAACCAATTACAGTTAAAAAAAAATTCATTGCAGATAGTTTGTATTACTGTTTCTTCAACATTTTCTTTTAATCAAGTATTTTTCAGGAAGGAAGGGAGTTGTTGCTCCATATTCCTGCGTAGGGAAATCCTCAGAGATCGCAGCAGCTCTTACCTTCCAGGCCCAACGTCTTTTCCCCCTCCCATGTTAACCAGTAGGTGTTCTAAACAGCACTTTCCGCTATTCCTACCATTCACTAGAGGAGCATGAATGCCTATGCATCCGCCTGGTTCAGATTCTGGCTCTGCACATGAGCCAGGTGACCTTAGGCAGTCACTGAACCTCTGTCCCAGTGTGAGAATGACAAAGTAGCTCCTCCTTTATGGAGCGGCAAAGAACTGAAAGCATTACGGCATGGAAGCATTTACAGCAGTTCTTAGCACACGGCAAATGCTCTAAAAATGTTAGATATTTTTTTTTTTTTTTGAGATGGAGTTTCACTCTTGTTACCCAGGCTGGAGTGCAATGGCGCGATCTCGGCTCACCGCAACCTCCGCCTCCTGGGTTCAGGCAATTCTCCTGCCTCAGCCTCCTGAGTAGCTGGGATTACAGGCACGTGCCACCATGCCCAGCTAATGTTTTGTATTTTTAGTAGAGACAGGGTTTCACCATGTTGACCAGGATGGTCTCGATCTCTTGACCTCGTGATCCACCCGCCTCGGCCTCCCAAAGTGCTGGGATTACAGGTGTGAGCCACCGCACCTGGCAAAATGTTAGATTTATCCTTAAAACAAAATACAAGGCGTTGTCACAGGTATCATCAGCCACCAGGACACCACACAACAAAGAACAGTTGATACTTCTGTGATGAAGGGAAGACGACGGAAGGATGGAAGGGCACTGCACATATAACCATCATTGAAACATGTCCAATCTGAGGAAAATCAAAGTACCCTTTGGGTTGTGTGCTTGAACGTAAGTGAGAGTATATTAGATTCGTCTATCAAGACATTCTAAAACTGAGAGGCATGCTGAATGTACATTCAGGCTAAATGCCAGAACCCTGAGTGCAAGATCAACATTCAGACAAAGCTGAGCAGAGAGCATCGCTATCACCTCATGTATTTCTCGGATACCAGCCCAACTTTTAGAGTATCAAAAAATTACAACTGTATTATTAGAAATTTTGGTAGTAATGTTAAAGTTTGACAAGGCAGTGCAGAAACAAGAATCTCTCAGTATGGTCGCTCAACATAGCTGCTCAACTGTGCAGCGCCTGTGATTCCAAATAGATGTTCCCTTTCCCCACAGTCAGCAGGGAGGCGAAAGATTGCCAGCTAGCTCTCCTGGGATCCTGCAGACAGTGAGACGGTCAACAAGCTTTATTTTCTTTCAGAGTGACTGAATATTTTTCTTTAATATTATGAATGCTAGAGTATCTCAATCAATTCTATAGAATAGAATAATACTATAATTTACTCTTTATTATTCTGCCTTATATTACCTGAATTTTTATAAATGTTGATTGGCTCAAAATGGATGTGTTCTCCAAAAGTATCCAGTTAACTTTCTCAACATTCATATAAACTGTTAATCTAGTTTCTTAGTTAGCTCACTGTCTAAATAGTCACAGTAAATGTTAATCCTCCTTTTTTGTTTTGGTGGAGGATGTGGGCAATGATCCAACCCTATTTCTTTAATGAAACATATGTCTTGTTTCGAATAATACACTGAAATTGTTTTGAATAGTAAATTAACAGCTTTCACAATCATCAGAAGAGCAGAGTGATCACAGAAACCAACAGGAGAGCACGTTTAAGAAGAAATCGATAAAGTCCAATGCTTCTGAGAGGTCAAGAAAGAGGCAGACTGCGGCATCCATTAGATCTGGAGACGTCATGTCTGAGAAGGGCGATGAGGACAGAAGTCAGGCCTGGGCTACAGTGAGGAACAGCAGAGGGGAGGGAGCGAAGAAGGCTGCACGCAACTCTGAAAGCGGCGGCTGACGGAGAAGGTGGGGTCCGGAGGGTGCTTACACAGGACAGTCTGAGCATGTTTAAATGCTGATTGGAAGACTAGCGGTGGGAGGAAGGAGATGAATACACCAAAAAAGGAAAGAGCTAACTGACAGGGTGAAGTTTTCATGAAGTCAGTGGGAGAGAGGATCCGAGGCGTGAAGAGGTCAGAGGGGAGATGGCACCCCGGTGGTTACCACAGGGGAAGGACCCAGGAGGCGTGCAGCTGTAGCAGGCTGGTACCTTTGGGAGTGGGAGGCTGATGAAGCTCCCACCTAATGGCTCCTAATTACTCTATGACATAGAAGGAAATGCTGCATCCAGAAAATGAAAAAGTATGATGGGGAAAGGGTACAGCGAGAGGCAGTGCCAGGGTTTTGAGGAGAAATTAAAACAGTCATTAGAGAAGGCGGGAGAAAGAGTGAACCCAAGAAGCAGGGATGGCCAAGACCTGGAATATCAGTGACCAGGAAGTTACTGGGGCTCTGCCAAGAGTTCCTTGTTTCAGAATATCGATGGCTGGAAATTTACTGGAGTTCCAGCTGGGCCCATGATGTGACTTGTAGTGCTCAGCTTGTAGGAACAGGCCAACAGAAGGCAGATAGCAGAGTCACTCAGGAGGGGTTTTGCCAGCAAGGCAGAGCAAAAGTCCAAAGGGCCAGACAGATGAAACTGCATGGGTATTTACGAACCTGGAAAAGTGCTGGAGACGGAGCTGGGATCTAAGCTACATACTGAAGAGAGAGGGAGAGCATAGAGGGGACGAGACGCTGGAGGTCCGTCCGTATAAGAGCCAGGCTATTCCGAGTCAAGGAGTTTAACAAGCTGCAGGTGGAAAAGAACTTGTGGGCAGAGGACAGAATGCCCAACTTTCACCTACTAATTATCACTGATATTCATTAGGTTATCTGAACTAATTATTAATTAGTTTGATCACCAGTCATTAATACATTAAGGTCAGACCTCTGTGATAAAAGGGGTTGAGATTTCTAGTCTGTAAAAAGCTCTTAGAAATCATTAAGAAAGGCCAGGCGCAGTGGCTCGCGTCTGTAATCCCAGCACTTTGGGAGGCTGAGGTGAGTGGATCACTTGAGGTCAGGAGTTCAAGACCATCCTGGCCAACATGGTGAAACTCCATCTCTACTAAAAATGCAAAAATTAGCCAGCCATGGTGGCGCGCACCTGTAGTCCCAGCTACTCAGGAGGCTGAGGCAGGAGAATCGCTTGAACCCAGGAAGCAGAGGTTGCAGTGAGTTGAGATCACGCCACTGCACTCCAGCCTGGGCGACAGAGCAAGAATCCTTCTCAACAAAAGAAGAAAGAAATCATTATGAAGAGGACCAACACTACAATGGGAATGAATGAAACACCCTACTTGGCTGGAGACTCCTCTTCTGGGGCACCCTGGGACTCCTCCACCACTGCGGGTTCCTCCATCGGTGCAGTCGGCTCCACGTCACTGAAAAACAGCAAGACTCTCTAGTCACACAAATACGTTCACACCAATGCCTTTATATGTTTAAGAAAACTTTTTTTTTGAGACTGAGTCTCGCTGTTGCCTGGGCTGGAGTACAGTGGTGCAATCTCGGCTCACTGCAACCTCCACCCAGGTTCAAGCAATTCTCTTCCCTCAGCCTCCCAAGTAGCTTGGATTACAGGTATCCACCAGTATACCCAGCTAATTTTTTTTTGTATTTTTAGTAGAGATGGGGTTTCACCATGTTGGCCAGGCTGGTCTCGAACTCCTGACCTCAAGCGATCCACTCGCCTTGGCCTCCCAAAGTGCTGGGATTACAGGTGTGAGCTGCAGCACCCAGCCTTTAATGGCTTTAAAAATAAGTTTTTTTAAAAAGTAATTATAAAAGTAATTATAAATTGAACCACTATAATGGAAAAGACTTTTCAATTTAAATAATTATTAAATTCTCAACTCCAAGCTACTATAATTTTTTTTTTTTTTTTTGGAGACGGAGTTTCGTTCTTGTTACCCAGGCTGGAGTGCAATGGCGCCATCTCGGCTCACCACAACCTCCGCCTCCTGGGTTCAAGCAATTCTCCTGCCTCAGCCTCCTGAGTAGCTGGTATTACAGGCATGCGCCACCATGCCCAGCTAATTTTTTGTAGTTTTAGTAGAGACGGGGTTTCACCATGTTGACCAGGATGGTCTCGATCTCTTGACCTTGTGATCCACCCGCCTCGGCCTCCCAAAGTGTTGGGATTACAAGCGTGAGCCACCGCGCCCGGCCTATAATCAATTTTTTAAAACCTCTTTCTTAAAACGAAATTTGAATAATTAACTTTATTTTTTTAAATGAAGGTTCCAGGCTGGGTGCAGTGGCTCACACCTGTAATCCTAACACTTTGGGAGGCCAAGGAGGGTGGATCACTTGAGGCCAGGAGTTTGAGACCAGCCTGGCCAACATGGCGAAACCCCATCTCTACTAAAAATACAAAAATTAGCTGGGCATGGTGGCTGGAGTGAAGTGGCACCATCACAGCTCACTGTAGTCTCGACCTTCTGGGATCAAGAGATCTACCCACCTCAGCCTCTGGAGTAGCTGGGACTGCAGGTACAACTACCATGCCCGGCTAATGTTTTGTATTTTTTATAGAGATGGGGTTTCACTTTGTTGCTCAGACTGGTCTTGAACTTCTGGACTCAAGTGATCCACCTGCCTCAGCCTCCTTACGCCTAGGATCACAGGTATGAACCACAAAAAAACTGAGTATTTCTTAAACTCGAGCAATTAGTTTATTTTACAGTGACAGATCTCCCCATGTTTATTTTATAAATGAATATAAAATATTATGCCTACAGTTCTTACAGAACCATATGATCAAAACTACAAGACGATTAAGTTTCAAAATTAGCAGCAATTAATTTGGTAGGTTCTGCTATTTTGTTGAAAGTAAATTGTCAATGTTATATTTATCAGAAGAGAGATATAACCCCAGGGCCCATGTCTATATTTTGACTTCAGTTGTACTATTGTAGAAAATGCCTGTTTGTGCACATATGTTCTGTAAAATGATGTTACACACTTCAAGGCTTTGTCACCGCGTTCAAATTCAACCAGACTTCACACTTAAGCAATCTCTGACAATGAACAGATTTTCATCAAATGTTGCTTTGAGAATAAATAAAAGTGTCTTGCTCTTCACAATAAAAGTTGAAAGGCAGCATTATCGAAAACGGCATTCATGGGTGTCTATTCCAATTTTAACAAGTAAATAATATCTGATACACTTTAATTCTTGCAGATGGAAAAATTCTATTTCAGCACAAATAGGCAAAATTGTATTGTAGCAGTGTCAAACTACTGAAGGAAAGCAGTATTACTGAAATGGCTCAGTCACACCAGTTTGAAGAGATTTTGTCCTTAAATCCAGCTATTGCCATCAGCGTCTTCAAATGGGAACACTAAAGTACAGCAAAGCCCTTACACCTTTAATACACTGCGAAGCGCTTGGGCTCTGCCGGCCACAAACACGTCACTTACTGTGCTAGGCTCACCTCCACTTTCTTCTCACTAATCAAGAGTAGCACATAACTCCTGCACATACATCATGTTCATGACCTCAGGCCGATTTGTTAAGAAATAAACTTATTACTCAATTTATTAAAAAAACATATTAAGTAAATGTATAAATTAATATTTATTTCTATTAAGAAATCGGTCGTGCCGGGCGCGGTGGCTCACGCCTGTAATCCCAGCACTTTGGGAGGCCGAGGCGGGTGGATCACGAGGTCAAGAGATTGAGACCATCCTGGTCAACATGGTGAAACCCCGTCTCTACTAAAAATACAAAACATTAGCTGGGCATGGTGGCACGTGCCTGTAGTCCCAGCTACTGAGGAGGCTGAGGCAGGAGAATTGCCTGAACCCAGGAGGCGGAGGTTGCAGTGAGCCGAGATCACGCCATTGCACTCCAGCCTAGGTAACAAGAGTGAAACTCCGTCTCAAAAAAAACAGAAATGAGAGAAGAAATCGGTCTTATTCTAAGAAAAGCTTTCCATTACAGATTATAACCACCTAAGAGCTTTGACCAGCTGGGTGTGGTGGCTCACACCTGTAGTCTTAGCTCTTCGGGAAACAAGGCAGGTGAATTGCTTGAGCCCAGGAGTTTGATACAAATCTGGGAAACATGGCGGACCCGCGCCTCTATAAAAATACAAAAAACGCCAGGCACAGTGGCTCACACCTGTAATCCCAGCACTTTGGGAGGCCAAGGCAGGTGGATCACTAGGTCAAGAGAACGAAACGGTTCTGGCCAACGTAGTGAAACCCCTGTCTCTACTAAAAATACAAAAGTTAGCTGGTCATGGTGGTGCACGCCTGTAGTCCCAGCTACTCAGGAGGCTGAGGCAGGAGAATTGCTTGAACCTGGGAGGCAGAGGTTGCAGTAAGCAGAGATCGTGCCACTCTACTCCAGCCTAATGACAGAGTGAGACTCCATCTCAAACACACACACACACACACACACACACACACACACACACACATAAAATCAAAGTAAAATAAAAAGATCTGTCATCAAGATCCTATGAAACGCCAGATAAAGAATCACTTGACAAGTTTCTTTTCAAGGACAACACAGATAAGCAATGGTAGTAAATCTAACATTGTTACATTTCATATTAGTTTGTACATGTCTTTAAGGACAACAATTTAAGAAAAATAAATTCACGTAAAAATCTTATATTCTGGCAGGGCATAGTGGCTCACGCCTATGATCCCAGCACTTTGGGAGGCCGAGGTCAGGAGTTCGAGACCAGCCTGACCAATATGGTGAAATCCTGTCCCTACTAAAAATACAAAATTAGCCAGGTGTGGTGGCGTGCACCTGTAGTCCCAGCTACTCAGGAGGCTGACACAGGAGAAATCACTTGAAGCGGGGTGGTGGAGATTGCAGTGAGCCAAAATCACACCACTGCACTGCAGCCTGGGTGACAGAGCAAGACTCCATCTCAAAAGAAAAACAGCTTATATTCTTCAAAATAGAAAAAGTAGAAGCCTGGATCCTGTCAAGCCTTCACACTAGTAGGAAGCCTGCCCTGCAGCACTGCTCACACCGCACTGCCTGCAGCAGGCCCTACCTCTTCCTCTGCAGACACCAGGAAGGCATCATTCCTCCAGCTGTGAAATGAAACAGGGTAGAACCACGTATCCACTCTAACTAGCAGAAGAACTGGCACAGATCTAAGGTAGCATGAAGCCTCAGAGAAAGGTCCAACTTGAGCCTCAGGTGAAACCTGTCACTAAGCTTCAATATACATTGAATAAAATTTTATAAAATGAACATATATCAAGGATTCACACAAATTTTGAAAGGTGAAAACACAGAATATCCAGGAATTTAAAAAGCATTTTGGGCTGAATGTGTTGGCTCTTGCCTGTAATCCTAGCACTTTGGGAGGCTGAGGCAGGAGGATTGCTTGAGTCTAGGAGTTCAAGACCAGAGTGAGGAACATAGTGAGACCCTGTCTCTATTTTTAAAAATAATAAAATTAAACAAAACAGCCAGGCACAGTGGCTCATGCCTGTAATCCCAGCACTTTGGGAGGCTGAGGTGGGCGGATCACGAGGTCAGGGGTTTGAGACTAGCCTGACCAACATAGTGAAACCTCGACTCTACTTAAAAATACAAAAATTAGCTGGGCGTGGTGAGGCACACCTGTAACCCCAGCTACTTGGGAGGCTGGGGCAGGAGAATTGCTTGAACCCCGGAGGCAGAGGTTGTGGTGAGCCGACACCGCACCATTGCACTCCAGCCTGGGCGACAGAGCGAGACTCTGTTTCCAAAAAAATAATTAATTAAACAATACAAAACAAAATCTTTTTTTTTTTTTTTTTTTTTTGTTTTTTAAATTGAGATGCCGAGTCTTGCTCTGTCGCCCAGGCTAGAGTGCAGTGGCACAAGCTCGGCTCACTGCAACTTCTGCCTCCCAGGTTCAACTGATTATCCTGCCTCAGCCTCCTGAGTAGCTGGGAATACAAGAGCCTGCCACCATGCTCGGCTAATTTTTGTATTTTTAGTAGAGATAGGGTTTCACCATATTGGCCAGGCTGGTCTCAAATGCCTGACCTCAAGCAATTTGCCCACCTTGGCCTCCCAAAGTACTGGGATTACAGGTGGGAGCCACCGTGTGCAGCCAAGACAAAGCATTTTGAGGCATGTGCAAATGAAGCATCAGCAAATACCTGGTTACTTGTCATAAATCTGTTTGACTAAAGTAATAAAATTTTAAAAGCAGTTTCATATCTAATTGCAACACAGCAAACCTGTTTTAAAAAGTTATCTCACTAAACAAAAGTCTAAAATCAATCTCTACTTAAGGGCACACAAGTGTAAAGGCACAACACAGAAGATATTATTTCAAGAAAAGCAAAGATCCAGAGATTTCCACTTAACTGCAGGTTCTCAGAGGGCACACACTTACACCGTACCTGGTATCTTTACCTGATCCCCAGGTGCGAACTCCACAGCCACCCATGTTGTCTTCGGCTCTGACTGTTCTACAGAAAGAAAGAATAGTCCCTTAAACCAGAAGCTGCTCTCCAGTCAATCTCCAAATCAGAAAGAGCTGTTCATAGAAGTCCCAGGATCAGCTTCTCACAACAACAACAGCATAGTAAGTTAACTAAGTATTAACACATAACAGATTCATACCATGTGTTGCCAACATCTTAAAAGTGAAAATGGCATTTACAAAGAAACTTACATTTTGTCATTCCCACCATATCGTTCAAATTCTCGCTTCCCTCTCTGGTCAAAAGCATCAAAAACTCTGTTCCCAGGGCCACCTCTGCCTCGGCCACGAATACCCCCTCTCGGGCCTCCACGTCCTCTCAGCGGTCTGTCTCGCTCAAACCTATCACCTGGTCTAGGAAGAAACGGATATAATAAAAACTGGTAAATTAAAGGTCTAAGGTATTTTCCAGAAAAAAATTCTGAAAGAAAATCATGGCTATAGTATACTGGAAAGAATGGTGGCTTGAATCATAAATTAATAGTTAACGTTTACTGAGCACATACTATAGACTGTATACTTGGCATTGTTCTGAGCACTTTACATATAGTAATTGGATTCTCACAAACAAATCTTTAGTATACAATTATTGCCTAGAGATGAGAAACCGAAGCACGGAGTAGGCTAAGTGGTGGAGCCAGCCCAGGAGACACAGGTACTAGACAGGCTTAGTACTAATCCGAGTGGGACATTTCTTTCTCTCTCTGGATCTATTTCTTAATTAAAAAATGAAGATGTTAGATAAATAAACTCGAAGGTTCATTCCTGTTCTAATGCTAAATCTTCAAGTTAAATTTGGAATATTTTATATGAGAAAAATGGTTAAACGTCAAAATTATGCCCCTTCTTAAGTCTGCCTCCCAAACACACAGGAGGCCGGTAACATCTGCAACTGTGAAAACCTTCACCTGCCTTCCACCTCATTACTCCACAGAAATGGCCAAGGGCAGCTGAACACCTCTTTGTGAAGCCCAATGGCAACTTTTGTCTTCAAGTCATTTGACCCCAGTGTCGTATGACACTGCCGGCCACTAATTTTCCTGACTTTTCTGGCTTCTCTTTCTCTGCCTGCCCTTAGAAAATTATTTTTACTTTGGGAGGCCGAGGCGGGTGGATCACGAGGTCAAGAGATCGAGACCATCCTGGTCAACATGGTGAAACCCCGTCTCTACTAAAACTACAAAAAATCAGCTGGGCATGGTGGCGCGTGCCTGTAATCCCAGCTACTCGGGAGGCTGAGGCAGAATTGCCTGAACCCAGGAGGCGGAGGTTGCGGTGAGCCGAGACCGCGCCATTGCACTCCAGCCTGGGTAACATGAGTGAAACTCCGTCTCAAAAAAAAAAAAAAAAAGAAAATTATTTTTGGAATAGGTAATACCCAAATGCGGTACAAAACTCACACGGTTCCTCAGCCACGCAACCGCACTTCTCAGAGGCAGCCGCTTCAAGATTCACATAAGGGAAAGGTTCTCCGCCTGCCTCTCGTGCCTAACCTTTGTCTTGGCGCTCCACACAGATATTCATCCATCCTTATCCCTGTCGGCACCCTGACTTCTCTTTCCCTGCCACGTCCTCCTGGACTCCATGCTAATGCTAACTGGCCCCGCGTCTCTCATCTGATTGCAGTACATGAAGCCAGTTACTTCCTAGACATCTCCACCTGAATATTCCCGGGGCCGGCACCTACATGCCCAACACGGAGGGAGCCCTTCTTCCTCCTGTGGTCCCCAATTCACAACAGGAGAGACAGCCCAAGCCACTCCTCCCTCCTCTTCCTCTGCCACATCAGAGCCTGAGCCCAGGACGTGATCACCCACCCACTCCTCCCTGCACCATCGCTGCTCACCATCACTCCTTCTGAGGACTTGTCCCTCCTTCACTAAGCTCTAAGCTCCAATGTGAAAGGATTATGTCTCTTTCACCACTGTAACACTAGATTAATAAGATAATTATTTTCTACTTTGTCAAGGCTTTTAAAAACATTTAAAGTGACAAGAAATTACTTATTTAATAGAGGTCCTGGCTCAAGAAACCTAGTGGTATTAGTAACTCAAACACCAGCACTAGAGGTATTTTACAGTTTACTTTTATGGCTAAAAGTGTTACATTAAGAAGCCGCTATACAGCAGCGGGTAAAGAGTTACAAAACTCACAATTTACCTTACTCAAAAAATAAAGAAATACAGAAGTGCTGGCCGGGCGCGGTGGCTCAAGCCTGTATTCCCAGCACTGTGGGAGGCCGAGGCGGGTGGATCACGAGGTCAAGAGATCGAGACCATCCCGGTCAACATGGTGAAACCCCGTCTCTACTAAAAATACAAAAACATTAGCTGGGCATGGTGGCGCGTGCCTGTAATCCCAGCAACTCAGGAGGCTGAGGCAGGAGAATTGCCTGAACCCGGGAGGCGGAGGTTGCGGTGAGCCGAGATCGTGCCATTGCATTCCAGCCTGGGTAACAAGAGCGAAACTCCGTCTCAAAAAAAAAAAAAAAAAGAAATACAGAAGTGCTAAACATTAACGTTATGCCAGTCTTTTATAAGAAACGCCAACCTAAATAAATTCTCCAAGTTGGCTTTTCTGTCTCCCACCTCCCTCCCCTAATCAAAAATAGAAATCTTTGTAAAACCTGATTCTAAACTACAGCAAATATCTACAGCAGGCTGGGCTCAGTGACTCACACCTGTAATCCCAGCAGTTTGGGAGGCTGAGGCAGGAGGATCACTTGAGGTCAGGAGTTTGAGACCAGCCTGGTCAACACGGTGAAACCCCATCTCTACTAAAAATACAAAAACTAGCCAGGCATGGTGGCGGGCACCTGTAATCCCAACTACTTGTGAGGCTCAGGCAGGAGAATTGCTTGAACCTGGGAGGCGGAGGTTGCAGTGAGCCAAGACTGCGCACTGCACTCCATCCCAGGTGACAAAGTGAGACCCTGTCTCCACAAAAAAAAACACAAAAAAAAAAAAAAAAAAAAAATCTAAAGCCGGCTGGGAGTGGTGGCTCAAGCCTGTAATCCCAGCACTTTGGGAGGCCAAGGCAGTTAGATCGTTTGAGCCCAGGAGTTTGAAACCAGCTTGGGTAACACGGTGAAACCCCATCTCTACTAAAAAATATAAAAATTAGCCAGGCATGGTGGTATGTACCTGTAATCTCAGTTAATTAGGAGGCTGAGGTGGGAGGATTATTTGAGCCCAGAAGTGCAGTGAGCCGAGATCCTGCCACTGCACTCCAGCCTGGGCAACAGAGCAAGACCCTCTCTCAAAAAAGGAAATCTAAAGTAGGGTTCTAAAACAAACAAAAGAAAAGTAACAGTAATTTTTTTTTTTTTTTGAGACAGTATCTCACTCTGTTGCCCAAGCTGGAGTGCAGTGGTCCAATCACTGCTCACTGCAGCCTTCACCTCTCGACCTCAAACAATCTTCCCACCTCAGTCGTCCAAGCAGCTGAGACTACAGGCATGTGCCACCATACCCAGCTAATTTTTGTGACTTTTATAGAGATGGGAGTTTCACCATGTCACCCAGGCTGGTCTCAAACTCCTGGGCTCAAGAGATCTGCCTGCCTAGGCCTCCCATAGGGCTAGGATTACAGGTCTGAGCCACTGTGTGCCCAGCCAACAGTAAACTTTTTTTTTTGAGACAAAGCCTTGCTCTGTCTCCCAGACTGGAATGAAGGGTGCAATCTCAGCTCATTACAGCCTCTGCCTCCTGGGATCAAGTGATTCTCATGCCTCAGCCTCCCCAGTGGTTGAGATTACAGGTGTGTGCCACCATGCCTGGCTAATATTTTTTTTTTTTTTTTTTTAGAAACAGTCTCGCTGTATCACACACGCCATAGTGCAGTATTGCAATCTTGGCTCACTGTAACCTCCACTTACCAGGTTCAAGTGATTCTCCCACCTCAGCCTCCAGACTAGCTGGAATTACAGGTGTGTGCCACCATGGCTGGCGAATTTTGTATTTTTACTAGAGACAGCATTTCACCACGTTGGCCAGCTGGAATCAAATTCCTGAGCTCAAGTATCTGCCTGCCTTGGCCTCCCAAAGCACTGAAGTGCTGAGATTTCAGGTGTGAGCCACTGTGCCCAGCCTATAAACTTTTTTTCTTTTTTTGAGACAGAGTCTTGCTCTGTCACCCAGGCTGGAGTACAGTGGTGCGATCTCGGCTCACTGCAACCTCCGACTCCCTGGTTCAAGAGATTCTCCTACTTCAGTCCCCGGAGCAGCTGGGATTACATGCACGCACCAACACATCCCACTAATTTTTGTATTTTTAGTGGGTTTCACCATGTTGGCCAGGCTGGTCTCCAATTCCTAACCTCAGGTGATGCACCCACCTCAGCCTCCCAAAGTGCTGGGGTTACAGGTGCCGGCCACTGCACCCGTCTGACAGCATTTCTTATAGCACTTTCTCCAAGCTTGAATATATTATGATTTGATCTTTGCTCATCTGATAGTAAAAAAAAGGTGTCGCCTTGAGTTTGATACTTATACATGTTTACTGGACAGAATTATAAAATCTTCATAATCTCGAAAGATTATCTAAATTCAGCCCTCTCAATTTTCAAATGAGGAAACAGACCCAGTTTCAGCAATGTATATAGTAGTCCTGTCACAGCCAGCTAGCATGGATTTCTATTCTGCTTAGGCAGAGCACGTGTTTTCCCATGGAAGCAATGTCATAAATGGTGCTGGGATTAAGGGGCATGTCTCCGCCCCAGAGATCAGCCACATCATGTGGAGCACATATTCCGGGAGTAAACTACCGGGTTTTTTTGTTTTTTGTTTTTCAGAGTCTTACTCTGTTGCCAAGCTGGAGTGCAGCGGTGCGATCTCAGCTCACTACAACTTCTGCCTCCTTGCTTCAAGTGATTCTCCTATCTCAGCCTCCTGAAGAGCTGGGACTACAGGCTCGCACCACCATACCCAGCTAACTTTTGTATTTTTAGTAGAGGCGGGGTTTCACCATGTTAACCAGGCTGGGCTCAATCTCTTGCCTTTATGATCTGCCTGCCTCGGCCTCCCAAAGTGCTCAGATTATAGGTGTGTGCCACCGCGCCCAGCCATAAACTACTGTTTTTAATGTAGTAGGAATTCTTCCTTAGGCTCCAAATGAACTTAATTGAACTCTTAGAACCTAGACTATTAGAAAATTAGTCTGCCTCTTTCTGGATACATTTTGGCTCTTCCTTTCTGTAATTTACTGGTCATTTAAAATCCATGCCTGTTCTGAAAAAAGAAAAAAAAAAAAATCCCCCAGATGTTTACCCATCCCCCGTTATTAATAAGCTTTAAACAAATTGTGGTAAAATACACATACCATAACATTTACCATTTTAATCATTTTTAAGTGTTCAATTCTGTGGCATTAAGTACGTTCACACTGTTATGCAACTGTCATCACCATCCTTCTCCAAAACTTTTTATGTTTTCAAACTGAAACCCGGTATCCAGTCAACACTGAACTCCTTATTCATACCTCCATGAGCTCCAAGCTCTCCACCTGTGAAACAGGCATCATGTCTACTTGCTAGAACTGTTGTAAGACAGTGAATCACAGATCACAGGTATATAAAGCAAGGTGCTTGGCTCAAATGTTATTTTCCTTCCTTTTGCTTGTGAGTTTGTCACAAATAAAGCTTTTTACATTTTATTTAAGAGTATTTTTATTCGGTGGCTCACACCTGTAATCCCAGCACTTTGGGAGGCTGAGGCGGGCGGATCATGAGGTCAGGAGTTCGAGACTAGCCTGGCCAATATAGTGAAACCCTGTCTCTACCAAAAAAAAAAAATACAAAAATTAGCCAGGCCGGTGGCTCACGCCTGTAATCCCAGCACTTTGGGAGGCCGAGGCAGGTGGATCATGAGGACAAGAGATCGAGACCATCCTGGTCAACATGGTGAAACCCCGTCTCTACTAAAAATACAAAAAATTAGCTGGGCATGGTGGTGCGTGCCTGTAATCCCAGCTACTCAGGAGGCTGAGGCAGGAGAATTGCCTGAACCCAGGAGGCGGAGGTTGCGGTGAGCCGAGATTGCGCCATTGCACTCCAGCCTGGGTAACAAGAGTGAAACTCTGTCTCAAAAAAAAAAAAAAAAAAAA
>NW_022437098.1:2160451-2162731 GCF_009761245.1 Sapajus apella | reverse complement strand
CCAGCCTGGGCAACAGAGAGAGACTCCATCTCAAAAAAAAAAAAAAGTATTACTTTTCTTTTCTCTAGACCTTTTTTTTTTCTTAATTTATTTAATTTACTTTAGGTGCATATTATATCTGGCATTTCTCCCCATGTTATCCCTCCCCACCCTCCCAAAAGTATTATTTATTAGGAGTATTTTTGGAAACTAAGAAAATGTTTTCTGATATCACATAATTTATTTAAAAGATTCAAATTTCCTTGAAAGTGAAAATTCCCTACATATTTCTAATGTGGTGTGCTGAGAACACATTACTTCTGTGGCATTCCTACCAAAACCTCATTCCATGAGGGAACATCAGAAAAACTCAAAATCTGGGACATGCTATAAAATAACTGGCCCATACTCTTCAAAATCCCAAATTCATAAAGACAAAGGCAGGTTAAGAAGCTGTGCCTAATTAAAGATGACTAACTAAAATGCATTTGCCTGCAGTGGATCCTGAACCAGAAATGTTTTATCTTGTTAAAAGGTATCACTGGGACAACTGTTGAAATCGGAGGAAAGTCTGTAGACTACGCAATTCAGAGGATTAGATAACATATTATTATTATTATTTTTATTTTTATTTTTATTTTTGGGACGGAGTTTCGCTCGTTACCCAGGCTGGAGTGCAATGGCACAATCTCGGCTCACCGCAGCCTCCACCTCCTGGGCTCAGGCAATTCTCCTGCCTCAGCCTCCTGAGTAGCTGGGATTTACAGGCACGTGCCACCATGCCCAGCTAATTTTTTGTATTTTTTTTAGTAGAGACGGGGTTTCACTGTGCTGACCAGGATGGTCTCGATCTCTTGACCTCGTGATCCACCCGCCTCAGCTTCCCAAAGTGCTGGGATTACAGGCGTGAGCCACCGCGCCCGGCAGATTACATATTATATTCATCTTCATGAGTCTGAAAATTGCATCGTGTTTTTAGGAAATGCATTTAAAGTATTTAGGAGTAAGGGGGCATTCCTACACCTTGTTCTCGAATAACCAGGAAAGGCTGTGTCACCGGTGTGGTGGGGGATGAGAAAGCAAATGTGGTAAAAAGTTAGTATGTTGGGATTCTAGATGAAAGGCAGATGGAAATTCTTTGTATAATTCTTGAAACTTTTCTGTAATTCTGAACTTATTTTAAAAGAAGAAACCCTCCATACTACCATAACCCACCTTATTCTTCCATATATGTATTATTTCACTTAATAGCTATTTTTTTTACATCACATATAAAGATCTGTTCTACCTTTTTAAAGACCACATAGTCTTGCGACTAAAAAAAGGGGGCGGGGAACATGGGTTTGTGCATATGAACTATAATTTCCACAGAACCTCTAAAATGAGGGGGAAATAAATACCCAAATGATTCCAAAAATAAGCAGGTCTGAGCCAAGCTTTGCAGAAGCAAGTAGACTGTGCTTATTACTCAGCAAATTTGAAGTAATCACCAAAAAAGGGGCAAAATTAAGCCTTTCTATAAGTTTCTCTCCAACATGGTTGCATCAAGACCATCTCATTGTCTTGAATGTGTAACTTCTAGGTGACTATCTCTGCATGAATCATCACCTGCTCAGCCCAGGAAGGTTGTTACTCTCTGCTGGAGTTTTTTTCTTTTCTTTTTAACAGGCTCTATAGTATTGTTTTACAAAACCACATTATTTGGTTAAAACTTGTAGCCAGAATCCTAAATGGAAAGGAATTAGCAGTCAAGAAGCTGGAAGTTGGGAAAAATGGCTCCCTTGACATTTAACTATTTACTAGTCTAGTCTTCCTTAGCCTTTTTAACTTTATTTTCCTTGAAATCTGATTCACTAGTTGTTTCTGTTCAACATAAACAGGTGTAATGATTAAACAAAGGCTCTAAGCAGCAAGCACTCACCTTGCTAGTGCCAAGCATAAGACACAAATAACCGCTCGCTGTGTTCAGGTGGGGTGCAGCGGCCACCATGCTGCCACATCACTCAGGAGCGACACAACACTCCACCAGACCACGACTGCTGTCTGTGTTAGAGTACTTCCAAGAGCAGGCATGCCCACCAGAAATTGGTATTACACGTCAGACAGACTTTTCTTCAAATCTCATCATGGCAGCCTATTGACCTGACCGTGGAGCTAGGAATTTATTTCAATCCATTAAGCAGTCTAAATTAGTAATACTAAATCAAACCATAATTATATCCCTAGTCCAAAATTATATGTCTAATCTAGAACTTCAAAAGAAAACTTAACCAGTTCAACACACTCCTGTGTAATTTCTTT
>NW_022437098.1:2141137-2145451 GCF_009761245.1 Sapajus apella | reverse complement strand
GGGCTGCTCTTCCATTTAGATTACACCTCAGAAGTGTGTTCAAAAATTAGCTAACACCTTCTTTAAGGATGGTCTGTGGACCAGCAGCTTCCACATCTGAGAGCTTTTTAGAAATGCAGAATTTCAGGCCTATCCCAGAGCTACTGAATTAGAATTTACACTTTATAACATCCATAGGAGATTCCTGTATATAGTAAAATTTTAGAAGCACGGAGCTGAAGAGACACAGCTGGAAATTAGATCTGTCAGTATCGTCTGGATAGATACCCAGTCGTCATTTGTGGCTGAGGCTGTTTAGCCTTGTGCAGCAACTGGTACATTTAATGTGTCCAGCCTGGGACCTAGGCACATAATTGAAAAAGATAGCCTGACTACCACATAGGGACAGAAGTCCCTTGGCTGGTGCACAGGCCCATGTGTTCTCAGGCTCCTGGCTATCCTGCCACTACTGCTTAAATTGAGAGCTGAAAAGAGTAGAAGCCTAGCAGGCCATAGAGAGAAAAACCACTTGGGGGTCACGTGGTAAGAAAAAGAAGAGTGCTTTGCAGGAGCACGGCAAGCAGGCTACCGCAGCCTGTTAGAGAGTTTTTGTTTTAGACGGTGTTTCGCTCTTGTTGCCCAGGATGGAGTGCAATGCTGCCATCTCGGATCACCACAACCTCCACCTCCCGAGTTCAAGCGATTCTTCGGTGTCAGCCTCCCGAGTAGCTGGGATTATAAGGTATGCACCACCATGCCTGGCTAATTTGTATTTTTAGTGGAGACAGTATTTCTCCATGTTGGTCAGGCTGGTCTTGAACTCCTGACCTTATGACCTACCCGCCTCGGTCTCCCAAAGTGCTGGGATTACAGGAGTGAGCCATTGTGCCCAGCCTGCCCCAGGGCCTTTCTACTGTTAAAGGATGTTTCTACCTGCTGTTTGCCCTGCTTGGAGCCATGTTTCCCTGATATAGCTCACTCCGTAAATTCCTTTAAGTCCCTGCTCAGATATCTCCTAATCAAAGAGAATTTCCTTGACCAGCGTTTTTTTTTTTTTCTTTCTTTTTTAAGAGATAGGTTCTTGCTCTGTTGCCCAGCCTGGAGTGCAGTGGCACGAGCTGCAGCCCCAAACTCTGGGCTCAAGGAATCTTCCTGCTTCAGCCTCTAGAGTAGCTGGAACCATAGTCACACCCCACCACGCCCAGCTTCTGACCCGCCTCTCTGCCCCATTTCCCTCCTTTTCTTCCTCCATAGCATTGTTATTCATTTGTGTGTTTTCTGGTCTCCCCAACAAGAGTTTGAACTCCCTGAGAGCAGAGACTGTTTTGCTCACTGTTATATTTCTAGTACAAAGAACAGAGACTGACATGCAACTGCGCTTAAATATGTGTTGAATGAATAGGGTGTAGAATATCTGAAAACTCTTGCTTCCAACTAAATAGAAATGCCGAGCAAAACGGTGTACTCGATTATTTTGCTTAGCATCCAAGATCATTTCTGCCATTATAGTAAGTCTTTAAAAGTGGCTGAGTTTTCTAAATTCATTATATAATTACCCTCTCAAGGCTGAGTGAGCACTTAAGAATGCAATTTCTAAATTGTTTTTGCCTACATAATATCTCTGCTATTGACGCTGTCATTTATCAAGCACTGTGAATAGTCATTGATTATTCATTGCTAGTGTATACATATAAAATGGGTTTTTCTGCCAGGCGCAGTGGCTTACATCTGGAATCCCAGCACTTTGGGAATCCAAGGCGGGCTGAGGTTGGGAGTGACAGCCTGGGCAACGTGACAAAACCTGTCTCTACTAAAAATACAAAAATTATCGGAGTGTGATAACGCATGCCTATAATCCCAGCTACTCAGGAGCCTGAAGCGGGAGGATTGCTTGAAACTGGCAGATGAGGTTGCAGTGAGCCAAGATCGTGCCATTGTACTCCTGGATGACAAGAGTAAAACTCCATCTCAAAAAATAATAATAATAAATAAAGTAAAATGGATTTTTGTATTGGTATTATGCTTGTAAGTTTACCCAATTTGTTTACTATCGCTAATAATGTTTTAAACATTCCTTAGGAATTTCTATGTGTGAGATCAGGTGATAATCGATCCTTGAATAGTTGTTATTGTCTTGCATAATTGCCCTGCCCGTATCTTCCAATATACTATTGAATACAAGAGTGAAAGTGGGTATCTGTGCCTTGTTATTCTATTAGGAATAAACCGTTCAGTGATGAAAAAAATGATAATCATTTATCATTAAAACACATCTTAAGAGAAGTTCAGGCTCTATGATGGCATAAAGCAGGGAAGAGTGGACTCATGGCAGTCCTAGCCCAACCCCATGGGAGCCATATGGCCTTAGCAAAGCCACTTAATCTCTTAGATATTTTTCTCTTTAACTATAACATGCTGAATTAGCCAGGTGTGGCGGGGCATGCCACCAAGGGGGAATCTTACCATGTCGACCAGAGTCAACCTGGTGAGACTGCCAAGTCTGCCTGATAGAGATGTTGTGAGAGTCAAATAAGAAAATACAGGCTGGGCATGGCGGCTCACGCCTGTAATCCCAGCACTTCGAGAGGCCGAGGCAGGTGGATCACCTGAGGTCAGGAGTTTGAGACCAGCCTGACCAACACGGAGAAACACTATCTCTACCGAAAATACAAAATTAGCCTGGCGTGGTGGTGCATGCCTGTAATCTCAGCTACTTCGGAGGCTGAGGCAGGAGAATTGCTTGGACCCGGGAGTCAGAGGTTGCGGTGAGCCGAGATTGTGCCATTATACTCCAGCCCAGGAAAGAAGAGCAAACCCCCATCTTAAAAAAAAAAAAAAAAAAGGAAAAAGAAGAAGAAAATACGTAGAAGTGCTTTGAACACCTGAAAAGCATCATGAGGGGTTATGATTATATCAAAATAATAGTCATCAACTTTTGAGCAGCTTATGTAGCCAGGGAACTCTGCAAGAGCTCTGGGAGCCATCTTTATGTAAACTCCCAAATAGGCTTTTTACATAATTGGGGGAATGGTGAACAGGATGCCCATGAAAAATGCCCACATCTTGGCCCAGCACAGTGGCTCATGTCTGTAATCCCAGTACTTTGGGAGGCTGAGGTGGGTGGATCTCCTGAGGTCCAAGAGTTCAAGACTAGCCTGGCCAATATGATGAAACCCCATCTCTACTAAAAATACAAAATATTAGCTGGGCATGGTGATGCATGCCTGTAATCCCAGTTGCTTGGGAGGCTGAGGCAGGAGAACAGCTTGAACCCAGGAGGCAGAGGTTGCAGTGAGCCGAGATCTCACCACTGCACTTCAGCCTGGGCAGCAGAGTGAGACTCCATCTCAAAAAAAAAAAAAAAAAAAAAAAAATTGCACATGTATCTAATGATACATCATTTCTGTAATGTGCCTCAGATAAAAATGTGATTCTTGAGAGAACTGACTGACTCAAACTGTATCTTGACATGCTAACTTATCAAAGGGGATGGATTGAACCATAGATCTTTTGTAGTAGAAACCTACCATCATAAACTACCCCTTTGTGTGCGTATGTGTATGTCCCATCTGGGCCTTATTCTTTTGTCCATATTGCTTTTTTTTTTTATTTTTGAGACGGAGTTTCGCTCTTGTTGCCCAGGCTGGAGTGCAATGGCGCGATCTCGGCTCACCGCAACCTCCGCCTCCTGGGTTCAGGCAATTCTCCTGCCTCAGCCTCTTGAGTAGCTGGGATTACAGGCACGCACCACCATGCCCAGTTAATTTTTTGTATTTTTAGTAGAGACGGGGCTTCACCATGTTGACCAGGTTGGTCTCAATCTCTTGACCTCGTGATCCACCCGCCTCGGCCTCCCAAAGTGCTGGGATTACAGGCTTGAGCCACCGCGCCCGGCCTCATATTGCTTTTTAAAAATTATTTAGTCTGGCCAGGCACGGTGGCTCATGCCTGTAATCCCAGCACTTTGGGAGGCCAAGGCAGGCAGATCACCTGAGGTTGGGAGTTCGAGACCGTCCTGACCAATATGGAGAAACTCTGTCTCTACTAAAAACACAAAATTAGCCAGGCATGGTAGTGCATGCCTATAATCCCAGCTACTTGGGAGGCTGACAGAGGAGAATCGCTTGAACTTGGGAGGTGGAGGTGTGGTGAGCCGAGATCACACCACTGCACTCCAGCCTGGGCAACAACAGCGAAACATTGTCTAAAAAAAAAAATATATATATACATATATATATATATATATACACACACATATATATATACACATATATATGTATATATACATATATATACATATATATACACACACACACACACATATATATATATATA
>NW_022437098.1:2139955-2141037 GCF_009761245.1 Sapajus apella | reverse complement strand
ATATATATATATATATATATGTATAATAAATGAATGTTTCCACTGCAAAAGATTCAAATAAAGCTGACTACAGTGGGTCACACTTGTAATCCCAGCACTTCGGGAAGCCAAGGCAGGCGGATCACCTGATGTTAGGAGTTTGAGACCTGCTTAGCCAACATGGTGAAATCCCATCTCTACTAAAAATACAAAAATTAGCTGGGCGTGATGGCAGGTGCCTGTAACCCAGCTACTCCAGAGGCTGAGGCAGGAGAATCACTTGAACCTGGCAGGTGGAGGCTGCAGTGAGCTGAGATCATGCCACTGCATATCAGCCTGGGTGACAGAGCAAGACCCTGTCTCGAAAAAAAAAAAAATTCAAGTAATACAGAATGTCTATACCAAGAAGAAGAAGAAAGTCTCCTTTCATTTCTTTATGCATTATATTAGGCTCTTAAACTTTAGATGAATATTGACAAGGGGGAAATAAGTGTTGGGGCAGGACACTTGAAAAAGACTATTTTGTAGACTTCTATGCAAATAAATTTGAAAAACTAGAGAAAATTGATAATTTCTTAGGGAAATTCAGAGTTGCAAAATTGAACCTATTATAGTTAGAAAAAAAGAGATCAATTTCCGTAGAAGGAAAAGAGGAAGCTATTAAGGAACTACTCCAAGGAAAAGCACCATGGCCCAGATGATTTCACAAGGTAATTCTACCAACCCAGAGCATTAAAATGAAAGAAAACTTTCTAATGCTTTTTATTGAAGCAAGTATAGCACCGATATCTAAAAGAGATACAAAGAAAACTACTGGTCAGTATCACCCACAAATATTGATGCAAAAATAATAAACAAGGTATTAGAAAAAACAACCTAATACCAATTCAGAAAAAGAATACATCATGACCAAACGGGATTTATTCCAGAAATACAAGGCTGATTTAAGATTCATAAATCAATTAATATCAAAAAAGATCCTATTATTATTTCCTTAAAAGCAGAGGAAGCCTTTGGAAAAAAGTCAACATATATTCATCATAAAGCGCTCAGAAAGACAGGAATTAAATAATATGTTCTTTTTTTTTTTTTTTTTTTTTTTT